>NC_052623.1:54355418-54658448 GCF_016161935.1 Mauremys reevesii | reverse complement strand
TTAGAACAGGAGTCAGACCCAGTCATTAGAGCCAGAGTTGGTAGCCAGGAATTGGAGCTCAGGGTTAGAGCCAAAGTCAGAAGTCAAGAATCTGAGCCAAAGGGTCAGAGCCAGATGCCAGAGCCAAGATGTCAGGAACTGGAGCCAAGGATCAGGGCCAGGTTACCTGGAGCAAGGTAAGCAAGGCTGGGTCCAAGGCAGGAACAGGGCTGGGAACAACAGACACAGAAATGATCACAGCTGTGGATGAATGCTTTGAACAGCTGCTGCTGCTGGGCTTAAGAGTCGGTCTGCTGACTCTTCCAAACAATCAGGCGATGTAGTCAATCAAGCAGCCTACTACAGGCCAGCTGTGCTCATTAGGTTACCCGGTGACTGGTTCTGCTGCAGAAACTGATTCTTGACACTTTATTCTATTACAGTATTTGGACTCAGGTGTAATATCTCTATAATCCAAATTTTTTTATTTAATTATACAAATATGCTAAGAATTGCAAGACTGCTATTTAGTATTCTGAGTGAACTAGTACTACTTCTGTTGTCAAAAAAGAAAAGTTTCTTAAAAATGAACTTTAATTTCTTTAATATGTTTATTACTGCATAACACTAGGTTGCTTCTTTGGCAACACTTCAAAATTATGGCTCAGTAATACTGAATGGAAGTGACCAAACTATTTATGTAGAAGTGTTTGTGTCATTTATGTTATTACCAAATGCTGCACAGTCATCATGATTAATGTTAATACAATAAATAATTAATCGTTATATCATTATTTTAAAGAGTTACTGCAATTTTTGTGAATTAGCACTTCTTAATCTTGTTCTAAAATACGATATTCTGAATCGATCTATATCAATCCCCCTGGGCACTTAATCATATATACAATCGATCTATATCAATCCCCCTGGGCACTTAACCATATATACAATCATATATACATGCTGGCAGGTTCCAGCATGCCAAGCGTGGGCGGCAAGCCACGGGGGGCGCTCTGCCGGTGCCGCGAGGGCGGCAGGCAGGCTGCCTCCGGCGGCTTGCTTGCGAAGAGTCCGTTGGTCCCGCGGCTTCGGAGGACCTCCCGCAGGCATGCCTGTGAGAGGTCCGACGAAGCCGCGGGACCAGCGGACCCTCCGCAGGCAAACCGCCGGAGGCAGCCTGCCTGCTGTGCTTGGGGCGGCAAAATCCCTAGAGCCGCCCCTATATACAATGTATCCACTAAAGGGTAAAATAATTCTATACTGAGAAAATGCATTCACTGGGTCAGAATCTGGAGTCCAGGCAAGTTGCATGCTGTACAGGTGAAACTATTTGTTATGTATGATATGGCTGTCTTAGAGTTTCTTAAAACATAGTTGGAGTTGGTCCTGCTTTGAGCAGGGGGTTGGACTCGATGACCTCCTGAGGTCTCTTCCAACTCTAATCTTCTACAATTCTGATTGTTGTCAGGGCAGAGTTCAGGATAGCCGGGATTCTTAACTGCAATTTTCAGCTTTTTCAAATATTTAGTTTTCTTTTAATTTAACCTTAACTCTGAATTTACTGACCTTTAAAAAAATAAATACAATGTTCTTGTAAGTGATTTTACTTTTAAAACTCCAGCTTAATGAAGTTTATTTTTCTGTGAATAATATGTAGTTTCTGATAACTTCTGTAGGGTGATAGACAACGTATTGTGACTATAAGCAGTAATTGCACAGTTAAGTGATTATGGTATTGCAAGATGTAATGCACAACCTCACACTATCCTAAGTCTTTTCTTTCTCTTTATATTTTTCTTAATACATATTTAGTGATATATTTGTCAGTTTTACTTTTATACAAACTAATGAACCAAATGACTAAAATAAACAGTGAAACTCCTTGGCCCAGATTCCCAGATCTAGCTGAGTAGTACACAGCACTCTCAGGAAGATGAGTAAAAAGTATCAAGCTGCCTTGATTCCAGCAAATCTCTAATCCATCAGCTACACCATCTATTCTGGAGTAAAGGATGATCATTTTCTATATCCTCTATTTATGTTAGTATAGTCACTTCTACTGAGTCTACATGCCTTGCCTTATTGTACCTGAATGCCTCAAGATTTGCTTTCACATTGAGAGTGAACTGTTTAGCACCTGGTGAAGAACAGGAGATGTTAGTTTTGGAATCATAGAATATCAGGGTGTGAAGAGACCTTATCTAGTCCAACCCCCTGCTCAAAGCAAGACCAATCCCCAGACAGATTTTTGCCCCAGATCCCTAAATGGCCCCCTCAGGGATTGAACTCATAACCCCATGGTTTAGTAAGCCAATGCTCAAACCACTGACCTATCCCTCCCCTGTATTAATTGCTTTGAGTCCCATGTCTTGAAGGAACAATTTTTGCTGCCTAAGGCTTGATTTGGGGTATTTCAGATTGGGCATTGGGCTGGGTTAGGGTTGCCAACTTTCTAATTGCACAAAACCAAACACCATTGTTTTGCCCCCTTCCCTGAGGCCCTGCCCCTGCCCCTGCCCCTGCCCCGCCACTTCTCTGTGGCTCTATCCAACTCACTCCAGCCCCCCTTCCCTCTGTCGCTAGCTCTCCCCCACCCTCACTGACTTTCACTGGGCTGGGGGTTGGGGTGTGGGAGAGAGCTCCAGGCTGGGGCCAAGGAGTTTGGAGTGTTGGAGGAGGCTCAGGGCTGGAGCAGGGGGTTGGGATCTGGGAGGGGGTGTGGGCTGTGGGAGGGAGTTTGGATGCAGGAGGGGCTCAGGGCTGGGAGTTGGGGTGCAGGAGGGAGTGCAGGGTGTGGGCTCTGGGAGGGAGTTTGGGTGTAGGAGGGGGTTCCGACCTGGGGTAGGGCGTTGGAGTATGGGTGGGTGTGCCGGGTGTGGGGTCTGGGAGGGAGTTAAGGTTCAGGAGGGGATTCTGACCTGGGGAAGGGGGTTCAGGGAGCGGGCTCTGGCCAGGCAGTGCTTACCTTAGGTAGCTCCTGGTCAGCAGTGCAGCAGGGCTAAGGCAGGATGCCTGTCTGCCCTGGCTCTGTGCTGCTCCCGGAAGTGGCTGGCATGTCTGCCCCCTAGGCGGAGGCATGGCCAGGCAGCTCTGCATGGTGCGTGCTGCCTGCGCCTCCAGGCACCGCCCCCACAGCTCCCATTGGCCGTAATTCCTGGCTAATGGGAGCTGTGGAGCTAGCGCTCAAGGTGAGGACAGCACGCGGAGCTTCCCTGGCCACCCCTGTGCCTAGGGTCCACAGGGACATGCAAGCCGCTTCTGGGAGCCGCGCAGAGCCAGAGCAGGAAGCTTGCCTTAGCCCTGCTGTGCCGCCAACCGGACTTTTAAAGGCCCAGTCAGCAGTGCTGACCGAAGCTGCCAGGGTCCCTTTTTTACCTGGCGTTCCGGTCAGAAACCAGATGCCTGGCATTCCTAAGCTGGTTGCCTAGCTCCCATTGTTTTCAGTGGGAGTTATGTACCTAAATACTTTTGTGAATCCCACCCTAAGGGCCTGATCCAAAACCATTTGAAGCAGGTGGTAGTCCTTCCATTGAATTCAATAGGCTTTGGATCATGTCCTAACTCAACAAAATTGGGAAATAGTACATGATGCTTGTTACCTGAAAGGAAACTATTGACAAAGCAACCACCAATAGGCCCAGGGCAGGTCAAAACCTGTCCATTTTCCTCATGGGTGCATGTATTTCATCTACCCGCCCCACACAACTCTGTCCAATGTTAATAAAAAAGTCCAGCCCCTGGTATAACATAATTCTAGTCCAACATATATTTTAAATCATGTAAATACATTCTGGTTTCCTGACCGATTCGTTGCATTACATGTTTCCCTTCATTTAGAAGAAAAAGGATATTGTTGCCTTTTTGGATCCAAAACACCTTATCTTTTTAATTTCAAAAGCATGATAATTTCTACATCAGTGTCATCTGAAAAAGTTTATAAAGCTATAATCCCACTATGACAAGCACCTTGCTTTTTGCATCTAACTGACTCAATCTCAACCACAGACCTATCAGTATTTTCTCTGCGCTCATAATATGGTGAATGAAATGGAACCAACTGATTACAGTAACATGGATTGAATTTAAAACTCAAGAACAAATGATTCAGAGAAAACTGACACCAGCACTACCTACTTCTATTTTATTGACTCATTATAAACAGGATATATAGCTGTGGAAAATCTCTCTCTCTTTAGAGATTTGAACTAAGGAGTCCAGAATCCATAAGAACAGCTCCATCACCTGCGTTAAAGAAGAATCTCCATTAGCTATCAATAGACCTAAGTGTCTAATTCACAACAGAGACAAGGTGGGTGAGGTAATATCTTTTATTGGGCCAATTTCTGTTGGTGGAGGGAACAAGTATTCAGGTTTCACAGAGCTAAATTTTTCTTTTAATATCCTGGAAGCAACACAGCTACACCAACACTTCAAATACTAACTCACTACAAACCTTTAATGCATTAAGGTAGCCTCTCTTTCTGGTCATGGAATATCAGGAAGTAGATAATATCTTCAAAATTAATTGTTAATACAAAAGCATATAGTGAATGTGATTATTAGAACTGGCCAGAACATTTTCAACTTTTCTTTTAATTGAAGCCAAAACATTTCATGAAGAGATCAATTTGATGAAGGTCTCTTGAGAGTAAAAGACTATCCCTTCTGCCTGGTGGGATATATGAGAGCCAGATTCAAGTCCCTGCTGTGCCTGATTTAGAGTGATTTAGGATAAAAACTCTGCTTGATTAGAGCATGGGCTTGGAATTAAAGACCCAGGCTCATCAGGCTACTGTCAGAAGACTGGTTTGTAGGCAGTCAAGCCAAGTGCTCAGAGTCCAAATGCCAAAGCCCAAGGTCAAAGCAGAGTCAAAACCAGAGCCAAGGATCAGAATCGTAGTCAGTGTCCACATGCCAGAGCCAAGGATTGAGACAGAGTAAAAGCCAGGAATTAGAGCCAAGGGTCAGAACCGGGTTATCTGAAGATAGAAGCCGGGCTGGTTCCAAGGCAGAAGCAAGGTTAGGACAGGACTTAACAAAGCTGGTGCAGATCAGGGTCTGGGCTGGGTGCAGGGCAAGGCATAAGATGGAGCAGTGCAGGAGCAAGAGTAGGGCTTATAGCAAAGCAAGCACAGAGAGACAGAGAATCCACAGAAGTGTGCATTGAGCAGCTGCTGGGCTTAAGCGCAAGCCTTATCTGATCAGGTGGTTCTGCTATGGCCCAGCTGTGCTCACATTGCCTGATGAATGGGCAGGTGCAGCTGCAGACCCTCATTGTAGTTGATTATACTTATTACATTTGGAGACAAGGAGTGTGTTGCAGGCCTCAGAAAGCCAGTCAATACATGGCTTTTGCCCTAAAGAGTACACAGTCTACATTTAACCTGCACAGCAAGCAAAAGAGATACAGATGGGACAAAGGTGATAATAAGATCATGTGGCCTCTCAGGAAGGCATGTCTGCATCTTGATAGCTGGGATTAAGTGTTTTATGTATTTTAACATGTTAATTTTAAAAAAAATAATTTTGTTTCTTATTTGGCAGAAGTGAATTTTAATCAGGTGAGGAAGTTGGCTTGATGAGCAAGTTAGGATAGCATGTTACAAGTTTAAGGGGAAGCATGGAATAAAGCATCTAAGGCCTGTTGGGAATTCTGTCTATGCTCCCAAACAGGGCTCTAAGGGGGTATAAAGACTCCTGTCCCCTTATTTACTACTGTGACTTTCAGAGACACTATTCAGTCCCTACTCTGCTCCTGGACAGCATAGTTATGTGCTGCTCCTTATTCAGAATAGACTGCAAAATGCTTATCCAGCCTATGGACATTTGTAAAAGGAGGCGGCAAAGAGAGCATCAGGGCTGGCATGACTGGTGCAATGGAGCTAGTTGGCGGGGCTAGATTCCTTCTGAAATGGCCATAGCAGTGTTGCTGTTTTTTTTTAAAGAATAATGCTGAGTAATTTAGTTACTTTTCAGGCTCTAAAGTACCAAGGATTAACTGTAGTTACTCTCGCGTGTAATGCTGTCATTCCTATTCTTAGCAACAATGGTTGTTGGTATCCAGTCTGGCCACAGCATCATGAAAGAATTCACATATGTGATGCAGGAGTAATGGGAAATCTCTTACTTCTCTGGGAAAATAATCAATAATATGTCAAATTACTTGAAGTAATCTGTTGCTGCTTACTGAGATGGATGAGAAAGATACATTCTCCAGTGACCTGCACCTTATTTTGCTATGTACACCTAGTATCATAGAACCATAGGATTAGAAGGGTCTGCAAGTGTCATCTAGTCTAATCCTCTGCTAAGATGCAGGATTTGTTGGGTCTAAACCATCCAAGACGATGGCTATCCAGCCTTTTTTGGAAAACCTCCAGTGAAGAAGCTTCCATGACTTCCTTAGGCAGTTTGGTCCATTGTCCTACTGTTCTTACAGTTAGGAAGTTTATCCTGAGATTCAATCTAAATCTGCTATGCTGTAATTTGAACCTGTTGCCTCTTGTCCTGCCTTTTGCCAACTTTTCCTCATCTTTTTTTATGGCAGCCTTTCAAATATTTGAAGACCACTGTCATGTCCCCCTCAATGTCTCTGTTAATACAATCTAAAATTGCATTTTTTTTTTTTTTTGCAACAGCATCGCATTGCTGACTCATGTTGTGGTTGTGATTCACCACAACTCCCAGATCCTTCTCAGCAGTGCTGCTGCTAAGCCGGTTACCCCCCATTCTGTACTTACACATTTGGTTTTTCTTCCCTAAGTGTAGCACCTGACACTTGTCTTTGTTGAATTTCATTTTGTAGTCTATAGCCCAGTTGTCAATCTCTCTGAATTTTAGCTCACTCCTCTGAAGTATTGGCAACCCCCCCACTTTATGTCATCTGTAAACGTGATCACTATGCTCTCTATTCATACATATTGGTAATTAATAAAGAAATTAATAAACACCACAGCCAAAACAGCTCCCTGTGGAACCCCACTCAGGACCTTCCTCCAATCTGACACATTCCATTAATAATTACTCTGTTTACAGTTGTTTAACCAATTATGTATCCAATTAATTGTAGTTCCAGCAAATCTGCATTTCTCCAGCTTACTTATCAGAATGTCATGTGGTACTGTGTCAAAAGCCTTGCTAAAGTCCAGGTATATTATATCCACTGCATTCCCCCTATCCACCAAACCAGTTACCCTGTCAAAGAAGGAAATGAAGCTGGTTTGGCATGATTTGTTCTTGGTAAATCAATGCTGGCTGCTAGTGATTAGGCCTTCATCCTCCTGGTATTCACAAATTGAATGTTTTATACATTGCTCTAGTAGCTTCCCAAGTATTGAGGTCAGGCTGACTGGTCTATAGTTCCCCAGCTCCTCCTTCCCCCACCCTTTTTAAAGATGGGCTTTAACTTAGCCCTTTTCCAGTCTTCTGGGAACTCCCTTGTCATCCATGAATTTGCAAATATTATTGCCAGTGGCTCTGAGATTTCTTCCGCTAATTCCTTCAGTACCCTTGGGTGCATAGCATCACTCCCCACTGACTTGGATTTATTCAAATTGGTCAGAAGATCTGACATGTTCTTTATTTATCCTGATTTGCAGCCCTTCTCCTTTATTGTCTGTGGTAACTTCGCTAGTCGTCCAGTCACATGTTATTTTTTGTGAAAAGACAGAAGCAAAGTAGGCATTGAGCGGCTCTGTCTTCCTGTCATCTTCCATTACCAGCTCACAGAGCAGAGGACCCACACCATCCTTAATCTTTCTTTTTTTTTTGTCTGACATATTTGAAGAACCCTTTTTCGTGATCTCTAACATTCCTTGCCAGCTGTAACTCATTCTTTGCCATGGATTTCCTGATTTTGTCCCTACACACTTGTGCTGTTCCCATGTATACTTCCTTAGTGACATGCCCCTCCTTCTATTTTCTGTATGTATCCAAAGCTCCTTGTGCAGCCATATTAGCCTTCTGTGGCTCTTCTTATCTTTCCTCTGCATCAGACTAGCTTGATGTTGAGCCTCTAGTATTACATCATTTAGGAACTGCTAGCCCCCTTCAACTCCTTTTCTAATTGGTCTTTCCATGGGACCTTGCCTACTATTTCCATGAGTTGGTTGAAATCTGCCTTTCTGGAGTCCAGAGTCCTTGTTTTACTGTTTTCATGTCCTCCTTTCCATAGGATCTTGAATTCTATCAGATCATGATCACTTCCTCCAAAGTTCCTGATCACCTTCATGTTTGCAATTAATTCATCCCTGTTGGTCAAAACCAGATCCAAAATAGATGATCCCCTAATTGTTTCCTCAACTTGCTGAATCAGAAAGTTATCCCCTACACATACTACGAATTTGCAGGGCATATTATGTTTTGCTGTAATAGTCTTCCAACAGATTTCGGGGAAGTTAAAATCCCCCATTAATACTATCTCATGTATGTTAGCTAATCTTGTTACCCACTTGTAGAATGACTCATCCACTTCACCTTCCTGATTTGGTGGTCTGTAATAGACCTCCAAATAACAATTCTACTGTTCTTTTCCCTTTTTAGCCTCACCCAGAGACTCTCAATAGGTCTGTCACACTTCCTCTTGGACCTCAGAGCAAGTGTATACATTCTTGATGTACAGTGCAACACCTTTTTTCCTCATACTTATCCTTTCGGAACAAACTATCGCCCTCAATGCTGGTACTCCAGTCATGGGAGTTGTCCCACCAAGTCTCTGTGAAGTAGGTCATAATTTTCTTCATATACCATGACTTCCAGTTCATCCTACTTGTTCCTCATACTCTTTGCATTTGTATACAGGCATCAAAGATATTTTGCAGACTGCCCTGGTGAAAGTGAATATAAATTATTACCAAATCAGAATAGTAGCATTTTACACTCACTTTGCACAGTGGTAAATGCAAACACAAGGTGCAAGACAGCGGAGAATAAAATCCACAATCACTATTCAACAAGCAAAAGAGAGTTAGTTTTAGTGCCCTGACCAACCTTATGGGACATTTCTTCCCCAGATGAAGTGGTAATAATGAAAATTCTTATAGCAGTGTGTGAAGTGAGCCTCGCACATAACAGCTACTTCATTTCTTTGTATATAAGCAATCAGGTACTTCAGGTACTTCAAAACACTTTGGTTCATTTGATTAAACATGAATGGAGGTAGAAACAGTTCTTAATGTTTCAGGGTAATAGATCCTTCCAGTCTGTTTACATATTAGTACTATACCCCAAGGCAGTAATCAGATTATTGGAATATCACACACATTAATTTGTTTAGTTTTACCATAGTATTTTGCTCTCTTACTATCCCTTTCGCTTTGCCCAATTTATTTCCTGCCAATTGCATGTATTCCTCTTACTGTCTCTTGTTCCTCCTTTCCTTCTTTTTAATCCATCCTCTTTCCTTCATTGTGTTTTGATCTCTCCTCTCTTCTAATGTTCCTTCTGGCTCCTTCCTCCCCAACCTCTTCTGCCTCTCATCTCATTAGGCTCTTTTTACTTTTCCTGCCCTAAATCCACTTTTACATCAACAGGAATTGAGCACACTCAGCACCTTTATAGGATCAGCTTGAAGGCAATGGAATTAATTCATGAATGATTCTATGAAAAAGCACACATGACAGCAGGATTGGGGCTCCATGTGTTAACAATGTAGTGATTCATCTGAATGACAACAAATTGAGAGTTTTAAGTAAAACTCACTACCATTACAGACTACCTTTAAAATAGAGAAGATAATACAAATGTACTTCACCAACGTCAGGTCACATACAGGGAAATATTGACTTGTAAATTAGTGTCCTGGGAGCTTCCTTATTCTTTAATGAGTGTAGGAGAAAAACAATGAAACATTATTAATAATAATAATAAAGAGAGGAAGGAAAGATTTTAAAATGACATAGTTTAGACAAAATGCATTATCTAATTCAGATCTGGATTTATTTTCATGAAAACTAGACTTTGCTTCTTTAGAAAAAAAATCATAGAATCATAGAATGTTAGGGTTGGAAGGTCATCTAGTCCAATCTCCTGCTCAAAGCAGGACCAACACCAACTACATCATCCCAGCCAGGGCTTTGTCAAACCGGGCCTAAAAACCTCTAAGGATGGAGATTCCACCATCTCCCTAGGTAACCCATTACAGTGCTTCACCACCCTCCTTGTGAAATAGTATTTCCTAATATCCACCCTAGACCTCCCCCACTGCAACTTGAGACCATTGCTCCTTGTTCTGTCATCTGCCTCCACTGAGAACAGCCGAGCTCCATCCTCTTTGGAACCCCCCTTCAGGTAGTTGAAGGGTGCTATCAAATTCCCCCTCACTCTTCTCTTCTGCAGATTAAATAAGCCCAGTTCCCTCAACCTCTACTCATAAGTCATGTGCCACAGCCCCCTAATCATTTTCGTTGCCCTCTGCTGGACTCTCTCCAATTTGTCCACATCCCTTTTGTAGTGTGGGAACCAAAACTGGACACAATACTCCAGGTGTGGCCTCACCAGTGCCGAATAGAGGGGAATAATCACTCCCCTCAATCTGCTGGCAGTGTTCCTACTAATACAGCCCAATATGCCGTTGGCCTTTCTGGCAACAAGGGCACACTGCTGACCAGGGGCGGCTCTAGAAAGTTGGCTGCCCCCAAGCAGCGCAGAGCGCTGCGCCGCCCTTCCCCGGTCCCGCGGTCCCCCTCGCGGCTCCGGTTGACTGAGCTCCCGCCGCCCCAGCGGCAGCACAGTCCACGGGGACCAGCGGACCTGCCCTGCGCATGCATGCCTGCGGGCGGAACCAGCGGGGAGCCGCGCGAAGCCGGCGCCCGCGCATGCGCGCGCGTGCCGCAGGTCCGTTGCTCCTCCGGTGGACCCTGCCGCGGGAGCGGCGGCGGAGCTCAACCGAGTCGCCCAGCGCTCGGAGCGCCGCGCCTGCGCGGCTGGGCGCGCTGCTGTCTAGAGCCCTGAGCTGCTGACTCATGTCCAGCTTCTCATCCACTGTAATCCCCAAGTCCTTTTCTGCAGAACTGCTGCTTAGCCGGTCAATCCCCAGTCTGTAGCGGTGCATGGGATTCTTCCTTCCTAAGTGCAGGACTCTGCGCTTGTCCTTGTTGAACCTCATCAGATTTGTTTTGGCCCAATCCTCCAATTTGTCTAGGTCACTCTGGACCCTATCCCTACCTTCCAGCATATCTACCTCTCCCCACAGCTTAGTGTCATCTGCGAACTTGCTGAGGGTGCAATTCATCCCATCCAGATCATTAATAAAGATGATGAACAAAACCAGCCCCAGGACCGATCCCTGAGGCAATCCGATTGGTACCGGCTGCCAACTAGTCATCGAGCCATTGTCTATGAGGGAAAATGAAGGAAAAGAATGAATAAGGAGTTTCCTATATCTTAGCTCCATATGTATCCATAAATAAATTACTTGTTGCCATGTTTTTTTTTGGTATGTGGTGTTAGACTGATTAGGCCTGTGTGCTGTGTGTCCTGAAATAGATGGTTGGTTATTGTTAGCATAATCTCCAGATCCCCCATAAGAATCATTCCTATACAGATAGTAACCATGGTGCCATATTTCTACTGTAGCTTTTGTAACTGCCATGACTTATAATATCTATCCATTGAGATAAGAATATCCTCCTTTGCATTTGATAAACCACCATGGAACTTTTTTACTTGCTCCAGCTGATATAGAGACTTTGGGGTTTATTTTACCAAGGGGTAAACTTGGGCTTGTACTTCACTGACATGCTCTGAGGTGGAAAAGGACATGCAATTCTCTTTCCATCCCAGCATGGTCATACAGGGCTCAGAGTGCTGGCAGCAGTGTCTCCTGAATGTCCCTGGGGAGGCTGGCTAGTACACATATGCTATGTACTTAAATGCCAGCATTACTCAGAGGATACTCTGCTATATATTTCATTTACTTCAAATGCAAACTCTGCCATTCCCCAGCTATTGTCATGCTTGGATGAGATCACTTCCTGCATGAAGAGCAACTGTATAGAGCTCAGTATGGAAAGACAGAAGTTATGCTACTGGATAGACATTTGAGGAAGTTTTCAACGCCATCCCATTGCTTTTATAGTGGGCATCTGCTCCACCATCACCAAAACAGCTTTGAGTTGCTGTGCTCCTGGACATCTCTGTGAGACTAGACTCTCATATGGCAAAATCAGCAGGAAAAGCCTTCTCCTACCTGTGGCTGGCCAGAAGATGAAGAGCCATCCTGTCACACGCAGACCTGGCTCTGGTTATCCATTTATTAGTGACTTTCAGACCTTATTGTAGCACACTATGCACAGTCCAGGCAAGCTAAAGGAAATACAGGTGGAGTAGTTTCTCTGATGACAAACACAGGTCAATAGGAGCACTTCAGCAGCACTGGCTGCTCCTTGGATACAGTCTTAGTTTTGGTCTTCAAGGCTTTAAATGGGCTAAAGCCAAGCTGTCTCAAATACTACCTCTTGTTCCATGACCATAACCTCCTGAGGAACAAGAGAAAACAAGAATACAAGCCCAAATAAGTAGGGCCCCACCAAATTCACAGCCATGAAAAATGTATCATGGACCGTGAAATCTGGTTTCCCTCTGTGAAATCTGGTCTTGTGTGCTTTTACCCTATACTATACAGATTATATGAGGGAGACCAGTGTTTCTCAAATTGGGTGTCCTGACCCAAAAGAGAGTTGCAGGGAGGTTGCAAGGTTATTTTAGGGAGTCATGGTATTGGTACCCTTACTTCTGCGCTGCCTTTATAGCTGGGTGACCGGAGAGTGGTGGCTGCTGATTGAGTGCCTAGCTCTGCAGGCAGCAGCGCAGAAGTAAAGGTGGCAATGCCAAACTATGACATCCTTACTTCTCTGCTGTCGGTGGTTCTGCCTTCAGCAGCCACCGCTTTCCTTCTGCCCAGCTCTGAAGGCAGTGCCGCCACCAGCAGCAGTGCAGAAGTAAGGGTAGCAGTACCAAACCCCCCCCCCTACAATAACCTTGCAACCCCCCCACAACTCCTTTTTGGCTTAGGACCCCTACTATTACAACACCATGAAATTTCAGATTTAAATAGCTGAAATAATGAAATTTACAATTTTTAATATCCTATGACCGTGAAATTGGTAGGGCCCTACAAATAAGAAATATATCCTAAAGTAAACCTACCTACTTCTGGATAGGGCCAGAGAAGAAGAAACTGAGGCCTTTGTGTTCTATATTCCACAATGATGGGTGTTGTATAAAATCCTTATAGATGAACAAATGGACAAAAAGTTCCCAATGTCATTAACAATGACACATTTGCAGCATGCTTTTTATACATGCAGAGTTTTATTATAAGGGGGGAAATACTTTTAGTAGTCGTTTGTGTTGTATCATGTAGGTCACAGCAGAGTCTGGCCTCTCTTGTATAAACAATCTACACTGATAATGAAAACTTTAATCCAAAACGGAAAAAATCTTCTACAAAATGTGCAAACAGTCATAGGGAAACAGTTGAAAGCCATAACAGCTATCCTGAGGAAACAGTGATTGATGTTTTGTGTAATTAGAATACAAATCTCATACTAAATAATAAGTATGCAGTCACCAGCCAATTAATTACTCAAACTTCATTATAAAGAATACCAGGGCCACAATTAGCTATTGCATATTCACCTCTCATTTGAATTACATATTTTAGACAACACTAAAAAAGCAATACATTTATTTATTTTGATTTAAAATATTTTATAACCACACCCTGTCATAGATGCTAGGCGATTTAACTTATAATAAAAACAGCAAGTCATGTATATAATAGAAGCACCACAACAATGTAACACTGGCATTCATTTCAGCCTTCAGCTACACTGATGGAACTAAGAACGCCATTGGTTCCAAAGGGTTCCACCAATGGCTGTGAGGGATCCAATGGGATTCCATGGCAGTAAGTGAGGGCACAATTTGGTCCTGGAAAATTAAAACTATACCAACAGCACAGCTTATCATCTTCTTTCAAGAACTTTCAGAGAAAGCAACTTCCTCAGAGAGCTCCACAGGGACACCTTGACAGATGTGATTCTGGTAGCAGCCTAGGACGTCCTTTAAGAAAGGCAGAATGCACAGTGTTTAAAGGCCTCCTTGCTGCAGATATAGGCCTAAAAATATTTTTATCCTCAACTAGATGGGAAGGTTATCAATGGACGGGGAAATTGACTGGACTAGCCATTGCAGAATGAGTTGTTCTGCCATAACTATTCTGGCATAGCTCCCCATGTGGACATTATTCCGAGATAAAAATAATTTATTCTAGAACTATTACTCCATTTTAGAAGTGGACTAATTATTCTGGAATAAAGAGACTTTTGTTCTGAAACAGAGTGTCCACACAGGGAGCTATTCTGTAATAACTATTCCAGTCAAATTGCCCATGTAGACAAGCCCTGAGAAAGACAAGTGAGAGGGTAATACAGTGGGAAGGACTGCAGCTTCTTTCTTGTTCACTACACACAAAGCATTCAGAAATATGTCAGAATGTGTGGTGCCTGAGAACACACCAGGGCAATTTCCATTCATTCAATACTTGTCATTCTTAGATGGAAAATTCATAAATGAGCTCAGGAACCAGAGATCTGTGCAATGTCTTATGCATAAAGGAATCAAACTATGTAGGGTTAAAAAAAGTAATGAAATGTCAGTTTCCTTTTGCTGCTGACAGGGCCAGTTGATACTGAACTGTGGGGACGCTGTGTTTATGAAACACTGAGTAGTGATAAAGAAATGGTGTTATGAATGGTCCACATCTAAGCAAAAAAGATCCAGGAGGAATTTAGACTCTGGACGTCATTTTAACAAATTTAATTGGAGTAGTAATTTGAGAGCCCAAATGTTTCCAGAAATCACATACACTGTGGACTTCAGATATTACAAGACACAATCTATCTTGATGTTTAGTGACAAGGAGGATAGTCTGTGAGCAGTAGCCTGGGTACTCAATGAAACTATGGTTACTTAGTGGTGTCACCTTTTGAGCCTACTTCTTGCTTTTATTAGCTGTGACCATATGGAGCTCACAGATGGCAAATAAAACAGTTACATCTTGTTCAAATAGGTGGGGGAAAGAACAGTAAATACATTGCTGGCAAAAATCAAGATCAGTGATGCATGGGGTATGTGTCGGTGGGGCCTCAATGTCAGATAGATCATGGCACTTTTGTCCCTTAGGGCATTTTTGGTTTTAAAATTTGAATCTACTGGACTTAGAAGTGAGAGAGGATCTGACACTAACTGCCTGGGATGAGAGGGGAAAAATGAAGTAGAAACTCATTCCCTGCCTTCCAACCCTCAGGCATTTCCTCACTTCCCATTCCTAATGAGAGGCTTCTTCTCTCCTCCCTTCCCTAGAACATTACCTGTGGTATTTTCTCTCTTCACCCCTTCATTCCCCCACCCACTATGGAAGTGCTTGCTCAGTATTCTCCATTCTATCTGATTGGTTAAGGAGTGCTTTTTCTGATTGGTGTGCTCGGTTGCCTCTGCCTGAGCCCAGGGACAGAGTGAAGCACTGACTGGTATGGTCCATTTGCAAGCACAATGGTGCCAATGTTTACACAGCCAGAGTGAGTAGGATGTTAGGATCAGGAGGCCAAAATTGCATCCTCACTAGTTAGAACTTGGGTGGGCCCCCATTCACAGCACTACCAAGTTAGTTGTTGTACTTTGATGATTAAAGGCATTCTCTCAGCAGAAGGGTTTAGCAGCAATAAGGTAATGAATGTGGGGGTGATTGATCTTGAATATTGATCTACATCCCAAAATGTGTATAGGATTCTTCGGGCAGTGTGTTGGAATGTCAGGGGAGTAGCCACTTTCAGCACTCTTCCCCCCCCCCAGAGGCAAGAAGTGGGATTACAAGCTAGTACAGCTGAATAGGTCTAACCGCCAAACGGTGGAGCAGCCATCACAGGGGAATACTCTAGATCAGGGGTAGGCAACCTATGGCACGGGTGCCGAAGACGGCACATGAGCTGATTTTCAGAGGCACTCACACTGCCCAGGTCCTGGCCACCAGTCCAGGGGGCTCTGCAGTTTAATTTAATTTTAAATGAAGCTTCTTAAACATTTTAAAACCCTTATTTACTTTACATACAACAATAGTTTAGTTATATATTATAGACTTATAGAAAGAGACCTTCTAAAAATGTTAAAATGTATTACTGCCACATGAAACCTTAAATCAGAGTGAATAAATTAAGACTCGGCACACCACTTCTGAAAGGTTGCTGACCTCTGCTGTAGACAGGCTCAGTGTATGTCTTCACTACAGAGTTAACCTGTGGTCTTATGGGGGTTTTAACCCCAACCCCCCTACCATCTATACACAAAAACTTCGGACCCAGATTTGGAGGTGCTTTAAGTCTGGGCTAGCTTACCTGGCTGGGGGTTGGAACCTGGGTGCTGCTTTCATTTGGGCAGGAACCCACCTACTTTGCAATGAGGATGCAGAAAAAAAAATCACTCAAGTTCTTAGTCCTCCAATGCCCTTCCTACAATTCCTCCCACAGTCCCACTATTAATACAATTAACTGGGAAAGAAACTCAGAACATCTCAGCATCATGGGCTATGCCCCACAAACGTATGTGGGTAATTGAAGAAACAGTGAGGACAGTAATGTGGCTATGCAGTGGGAACACTCAAATCTGGGCTAAGGCTAACATGGACAATCAGATCTAGGTGCTAGACACCCTGGTTAACTGCGCAGTGAAGACATACCCTCAGGCAAAGGAAGGCTTCACACGTAGGCCCTGTAACAAAAGCCATTGAGAGATAGGATACTGAGCTCAGGTTCACACAGGGAGGGTAAGGCTTGGAGAATCCTTGACCGGGGTGAGGGGAGGAAATGGTTTAGGGAACATACTCTCTAGAAGGCAAGCTTAGATCAGGCTGGGTTCTACAAGCTCCTAGGCTTGCTAAAAGAACATCTGGTAGATCTGTTCTGTTCCCATAACTCAAGAGGGAAGTCTGTCTATCTTAGCTGGTAGTGAAGTATAAGATTAGATGAGTCAAGGCTGTTTATTGTTTTGAAATCATTTTCTCTAATGCTCTGTTCCATTTATTAAACAAATCTACTTGTTTTAAGTCTGTCCATCACTATAAGATTTGTCACAAGCTCCTGAAGAGTCAAGGCTGTTTATTGTTTTGAAATCATTTTCTCCTAATGCTCTGTTCCATTTATTAAACAAATCTCTACTTGTTTTAAGTCTGTCCATACTATAAGATTTGTCCACAAGCTCCTGAAAGAGAGTTCCCCATGTCCAGTCAGACCTGCATTTTAAAACCCTTATTTACTTTACATACAACAATAGTTTAGTTATATATTATAGACTTATAGAAAGAGACCTTCTAAAAATGTTAAAATGTATTACTGGCACATGAAACCTTAAATCAGAGTGAATAAATTAAGACTCGGCACACCACTTCTGAAAGGTTGCTGACCTCTGCTGTAGACAGGCTCAGTGTATGTCTTCACTACAGAGTTAACTTGTGGTCTTATGGGGGTTTTAACCCCAACCCCCCTACCATCTATACACAAAAACTTCGGACCCAGATTTGGAGGTGCTTTAAGTCTGGGCTAGCTTACCTGGCTGGGGGTTGGAACCTGGGTGCTGCTTTCATTTGGGCAGGAACCCACCTACTTTGCAATGAGGATGCAGAAAAAAAAATCACTCAAGTTCTTAGTCCTCCAATGCCCTTCCTACAATTCCTCCCACAGTCCCACTATTAATACAATTAACTGGGAAAGAAACTCAGAACATCTCAGCATCATGGGCTATGCCCCACAAACGTATGTGGGTAATTGAAGAAACAGTGAGGACAGTAATGTGGCTATGCAGTGGGAACACTCAAATCTGGGCTAAGGCTAACATGGACAATCAGATCTAGGTGCTAGACACCCTGGTTAACTGCGCAGTGAAGACATACCCTCAGGCAAAGGAAGGCTTCACACGTAGGCCCTGTAACAAAAGCCATTGAGAGATAGGATACTGAGCTTAGGTTCACACAGGGAGGGTAAGGCTTGGAGAATCCTTGACCGGGGTGAGGGGAGGAAATGGTTTAGGGAACATACTCTCTAGAAGGCAAGCTTAGATCAGGCTGGGTTCTACAAGCTCCTAGGCTTGATAAAAGAACATCTGGTAGATCTGTTCTGTTCCCATAACTCAAGAGGGAAGTCTGTCTATCTTAGCTGGTAGTGAAGTATAAGATTAGATGAGTCAAGGCTGTTTATTGTTTTGAAATCATTTTCTCTAATGCTCTGTTCCATTTATTAAACAAATCTACTTGTTTTAAGTCTGTCCATCACTATAAGATTTGTCACAAGCTCCTGAAGAGTTCCCCATGTCCAGTCAGACCTGCATGGTAATAAGCGGTTATCATGGAGTGAGTGTTGTACCCAGATCTGGGTCTAAGAGTGGGAAAATTGCAAAAATTCCTTCTCAAATATTGGGTGGGTAAAACTATGACGCTTAAGTATTGCAGGCTGTGGAAGTGCAGAAGTGAAAAAACGCACTACGTTTTACCAATTATAATCACTTTATACTACAATTCTCAGACAAATGAAAGATTTCAGTGGTCCAACCAGTGGGTAAATAGTTAAAAGAGCTTAGCCAGGTGGAGCAAGACTCTGAGATACCAAGGTTTCCCCTCACATCTATTCACTAATTTGCTTGGTTTTCTTGGCATTCTTTAACATATTCAGTGTTCAAGTTAGTTCTTCATTCAAGAGCATGGGCATTCACAATGGTGGGTTACATTAACCTGATGCACAAAAAACTAGCTATGGTTAGAATTAAGTCAGATCAGTTGGAGACAGGATATATGCAAAGAGAAGCAGCATTTAGCAACTATGTCTAGAAAGAGGAGTGTGCACTGGTTGGGTATGTGTGCTGGAATGGCCTCCTGGTTAATTGGCAGTTTATATTTATGCCTGTCTCTGTATGCAGTATTTTGCATAATCTATTCTCCCCTTGAGAGAGAAATATAAGACAATGTAGCTGATAACTGAATTAAAGAGAGAGGAGACCAAGAACTATTGGAAACGAGGAGCTCTACCCTTCACTCTTACTCATATAATTTGCTACTATAGGTATATCATACTCCACGTACTGCATGTCCTTTTCTACACATAGGAGTCAGCACTGGTACAACTACACCAATTGCTTATTACCAGTTTCTGTACAGGGACTATTCCTGACCATGGACAAATGGTAACATTTACAGAAGTGCCTAAGGGCCAGATTTTTAAAAGTATATAGGTCCTAAAAATCCAGGTAAGCACCTAGTGGGATTTACAGAAGCACCTAAGTGCTCATCTTCCATTGGAACCTGAATCTTTAGGTGCCTAAATACTTTAAAAATGTAAATAGGACTTAGACTCACTTTCATTCTTTTGAAAATTTTACCCAAAGCCTTATCGAGGATGCAGTAGACTGGGAAATCCCACTTGATTGAGACCTTTCCTATGGAACTGAATTAAGCCCAATGAGACATTGAGAATGCCACAATGCTGCTTCCTTGAGATGGCTATTCTGATGAGTTAGGACCCCTGGAAGTGGTACTCATCTACGATCTTCATGATACTAAGAAGCTGTTGGTGTTTTCTCTCTGCTAAATGAAATCTACAGCAAACATGGTTTAATGTCCCCTTCCAGGACATTTCAAATGTTCCTTAAAATTAACTCTCTTCAGGCCAGCAGGATCACCAGACTTTTCAGAAACTTGGTTCCATTATACGTCTGTAGTTCAATTGCATTTTGCTAGAAGTTTTGGAAATAGCACGCTGGGCCTTTGTTGGTAGCAGGCCTCTGCTAACATTGAAGTCTTTGTTGTTTATTTATTTCAATTTACAATCCTGGAAAAGTAAGTGCCCATCTAGATTATTATGGGTGTGTTTATGATCGCTGCAATTTACAACTTCATAATATCCACTAAAATAAATTGCTCCTTGTCATGGGGTCCACTCATCACTACTGGTACCTCCTCCTGGTCACAGCTCTTTCCAGGTGCTGTGCCCTCCTCTGGCAGTCTCTCCACCCATCTTCTTCTCTCACCCTGCAACCCCTCTCGCTCTAGGAGCTGCAGCTTCTTGTTTGTGACTTGGCCTTTCGGCTAGGTCACTATGGTCCTCCCCTTCAGGGTTATAACAGTCTTCCAACATGAACTTCTGTCTACCATCTTCCCTGAGCCACATCCCCAGTGGCTGGTAGGGGAATCTGGGTCCACCCTCTACTCTGGGGTCCAGCTCAGAGGCCCTCTCATCAGGAGTCAAAGTCTGCCCTACCCCATATCTTGCTGCCTTTCCTACCTTTCTGGTTGTCCCCCTTCTCTGGGTTTGCCAGCCCAAACTCCTTCCTTTTAGGGAGTAACTGTAGGTTACCTATCTACCTCCAGCTTCTTTTGTTTCTGTCCAACTGAGCGTCATTTAATCAATCCATGCTCCCTGGTTCCTCCTCCGAGTGCAGCCTGAGCAGTTAATTGGCCCACCTGGACACCTTAACCCCTTCAAGTCTTGTGTGGGGTGGACACGCCATCATATTCTTATGCCAAAATCTTCACAAATAAATCCCACCCCTCAACCCTACTACGGGATGTCTATCCCCAAAACTCCTCAACCTGTCTTCATACCCCAAAACTGAGCTTATAGGTTTGCTATGTAAAAAGTAAATCCATCTGAGCACCATTTCACATATGAAAAGGCATCCTCTGTGCTAGCCTGAACTAACTCCCTTTGAAGTGGATGGATAGGCTCCCATTAATTTCAGTGGGAGTTGGACTGAGCCCTTTTATCAGATATACATCTTAATCAGAAAAAGAAGTCACCTAATGGGGCCTCTTAATTGAGCAGATATTACAATATGTAAATTAAAGACCTTCTGTTAGTTTAATCAGAGGCTATGTCTACACTACCGCTTTTGTTGGTAAAAATTTTGTTGGTCGGGGTGTGAAAAAAACACTCCCCTGACAGACATATGTTTCACTGACAGAAGCGCCAGTGTGGACAATGCTATGGTGGCAGGAGATGCTCATAGCTATCGTCACTCATTAAGGGTGGTTTAATTATGCTGATGGGAGAGGTCTCTTCTGTCGGTGTAGAGTAGTGTGACCAGATAGCAAGTGTGAAAAATCGAGAAAGTGGGTGGGGGGTACTAGGAGCTAAAGGTACTAGGTACTAAATCGGGACTGTCCCTGTAAAATCAGGACATCTGGTCACCCTAGTGTAGAGTGGCTACATGGGAGACCTTACAGAGGCGCAGCTGCAGCAAGACTGCTGTGCTGCTATAAGGTCTGTTGTGTAGACATAGCCTGAGACTTCTTTTCTTTCCTCAATTAAGCACAACACAATGAAACAGAAATCGATCCCAATCGAGCCAAGAGTTCACTGAAGTCTGAGTTCTAATGAGACTTTTTGTGCAAAAGTCTGTAACATCTTTGCTAACAACGTACAGCAACAGCCTTGAACAGTCCTTAGAAAAGTCTTTTCATTTTGAGACTGGCTCTAGAAAGATTTACTCCGATTCTTTTGTCATCAGCATGGCCATGCACACTGCCAAAGTAGGATTCAAGAAAATCAGATTAAAAAGATAAGATGGAATTTAGGCTCTATTAGAAAATATTTAAAATAGCCACCGTGTGTGGTGCCTAGTTAGAAGATACAGTATCCAAAACAAGGAGAATTAAAAATAATTAAGAGTCCTAAAGTGAATCGATTACTATAAACAAGAGGGAAGTACTAAGAGCTTATTCCAAGTTTCTGAGTGAAAATTGGCAGAAATTTGGATTAGAGAAACTTCTCAAGCCTGTGATATGATCTTTAGTGGACAGATTTTACAACATACCTGAGGGGAAAATGGAAATAACTGATTTTTGGGAAGGTACGCTTAGTTTTCTCTAACTTTGTGAAGACTTTTCACTGCTTTCATAAACTGTCAGAAGGATTTTCACTGACTCAAATGTAATTTGAAGGGAGGTGAGATTTTGTTTTTAAAGCATTGTGTTTTATATTCCATTTCCCTAATCTGGAAACAAAATACAAGTACAATATTCCTTAAGCAAAATCTCATTACCTTTCTTCAATCTCAGTATATGTTTTTGTGACCTGAGATTCTGATTACAGGAACAATAATGTGGGAGCATAGTGAAATACTCTAGAAAACCTTTTATTTCATAACAAAATGTTCTCCCATGCCTAAATGTCACTATGTCAAATTAACTTGGTTTAGGTTAAATGAATTAGGGTGGGGTACATAGGAAGGTACTGGAACCCCTGTGAGGTTTGTCTTGCATTTGAGAACCCTGGTAGCCTTTCTTTGAGACCCAGGGAAGTTGGCTTTGATGGGAGGCCCATATAAACATAAGCCGTCCAGACTGGGAAACTCGAGAAGTGTGCTGCTTGCTTGGACCTAGAATTCAGGATATGATGGAGTGTCTGCCGAGACTCATCAAGCCCTCAGACTGATACCCCTTCCTACTTTTCCATGTGGGCACCAATGATACTGCCAAGAATGACCTTGAATGGGTCACTGCGGACTATGCGGCTCTGAGAAGAAGGATAAAGGAGTTTGAGGAGCAAGTCATGTTCTTGTCCATCCTCCCTGTTGAAGGAAAAGGCCCAGGTAAGGACCATCGAATTGTGGAATGCATGGTTGTGCAGGCGGTGTTGGAGAGAGGGCTTTGGATTCTCCGACCATGGGATGTTGTTCAGGAAGAAGCATTGCTCTGAAGAAATGGGATCGACCTAACAAAGAGAGAGAAAAGCATCCTCACAGGCCGGCTTGCTAACCTAGTGAGTAGGGCTTTAAACTAGGCTCGCTATGGGATGGAGACCTAAGCCCTGAGGTAAGTGGGGAGGTGGGATACCTGGACGAAACACAAGGAGGAGGGTACAACAGGGGAGGCCTATGTATTCATACTGAGAAAGTAGGGCTATTGGTAAGTTATCTTCCATACATGAATGCAAGAAGCCTGGGAAACAAGCAGGAAGAATTGGAAGTCCTGGCACAGTCAAGGAACTATGATGTGATTGGAAGAACAGATACTTGGTGGGGTAACTCACATGACTGGAGCACTGTCATGGATGGGTATAAACTGTTCAGGAAGGACAGGTGGGGGAGAAAAGGTGCAGGAGTTGCACTGTGTGTAAGGGAGCAATAGGATTGCTCAGAGCTCCAGTATGAAACTGGAGAAAAGCCTATTGAGAGTCTTGGGGTTAAGTTCAGAGGTGAGAGCAACAAGGGTGATGTCGTGATGGCCATCCGCTATAGACCACCAGACCAGGAGGATGAGGTAGACGAGGCTTTTTTCGGACAACTAACGGAAGTTTCCAGTTCACAGGCCCTGGTTCTCATGGGGGACTTCAATCACCCTGACATCTGCTGGGAGAGCAATACAGCTGTGCACAGACAATCCAGAAAGTTTTTGGAGAGTGTTGGGGACAACTTCCTGGTGAAAGTGCTGGAGGAACCAACTAGAGGCCATGCTCCTCTTGACCTGCTGCTCACAAACAGGGAAGAATTGGTAGGGGATGTATAAGTGGGTGGCAACCTAGCAGCCGTGACCATGAGATGGTCGAGTTCAGGATCCTGACAAAAGGAAGAAATGAGAGCAGCAGAATATGGACCTTGGACTTCAGAAAAGCAGACTTTGACTCCCTCAGGAAAATGAGAGAAAGGAGTCCAGAAGGACTGGCTGTATTTTAAAGAAGCCTTATTCAGGGCACAGGAACAAACCATCCCGATGTACAGAAAGAAAAGCAAATATGGCAGGTGACTAGAGAACAGAGAAATTTTCAGTGAGCTTAAGCACAAAAAGGAAGTGGAAACTTGGACAGATGACTAGGGAGGAGTATAAAAATATTGCTTGAGCATGCAGGGGTGTAATCAGGAAGGCCAAAGCAAAACTGGAGCTGCAGCTAGCAAGGGATGTGAAGGGTAACAAGAAGGGTTTTGACAGGTATGTTAGTAACAAGGTGGTCAGGGAAAGTGTGGGATCTTTACTGAATGGGGGAGGCAACCTAGTGACAGATGATGTGGAAAAACTGAAGTACTCAATGCTTTTTTTGCCTTGGTCTTCACAGACAAGGTCAGCTTCCAGACTGCTGCACTGGGCAGCACAGTACGGGGAGGAATTGAGTAGCCCTCGGTGGTGAAAGAACAGGTTAAGGACTATTTAGAAAAGCTGGATGTGCACAAGTACATGGGGCTGGATGCAATGCATCCGAGGGTGCTGAGAGAGTTGGCTGATGTGATTGAAGAGCCATTCAGCATTATCTTTGAAAAGGATGATGGGAAAAAGGCAAATATAGTGCCCATCTTTAAAAGGGGGAAGGAGAATCCAGGGAACTACAGATGGGTCAGCCTTACCTCAATCCCCGGAAAAATCATGGAGCAGGTTGTAAAGAAATCCACTTTGAAGCGCTTGGAGGAGAGGAAGGTGATCAGGAACAGTCAACATGGATTCACCAAGGACAAGTCATGCCTGATCAACCTGATTGCCTTCTATGATGAGATAAATGGCTCTGTGATATAACCTGACTTTAGTAAAGCTTTTGATATGATCTCCCATAGTATTCTTGCTAGAAAGTTAAAGAAGTAAGGATTGGATGAATGGACTATAAAGTGGATATAAAGCTGGCTAGATCGTCTGGCTCAAGAGTAGTGATCAACGACTTGATATCTAGTTGGCAGCCGGTACCAAGCAAAGTGCCCTAGGGCCGGTTTTGTTCAACATCTTCATTAAAGATCTGAATGACAGGATGGATTGCACCCTCAGGAAGTTTTCAGATGACACTAAGCTGGGGGGAGAGGTAGATGTCGGAAGTCTAATGGCATATTAGGCTGCATTAGTAGGAGCATTGGCAGCAAATTGAGGGAAGTGATTATTCCTCTTTATTCAGCACTGGTGAGGCCACATCTGGAGTATTGTGTCCAGTTTTGCACCCCCCTCCACTACAGAAAGGATGTGGACAAATTGGAGAGAGTCCAGCAGAGGGCAATGGAAATGATTAGGGGGCTGGGGCACATGACTTACGAGGAGAGGCTCAGGGAACTGGGCTTGTTTAGTCTGCAGAAGAGACGAGTGAGGGGGGATTTGGTAGCAGCCTTCAACTACCTGAAGGGGGGTTCCAAAGAGGATGGGATCTTCTATGATTCTATGAAATACAGTCCTACTTGTAGCAGTGGCTCCAGACCAATCATTTCATCCAAAATCATATAATTTGGAGTAGTTTGTTGCTCTAATTTGCTATATCAATGAGTCGCCCTCTTCAGAAATCAGCCAAGAGTGTCTGGGAGAGGTCACCAGGGACATTCTGAATTAATCAGAAACTAGGGATTTTCCCCCAAGGCAGGGGGATTAAAGTGCTGGGGAAAGGTAGGAGACATAGGAAAACTCAGCCGGAGAGTACTCAGGGGAATTAATGGCTTAGGCAGAGCTCACATTTTACTGCAAGCTCCTGATCCTGCTGCTGGCACGGAGACCCAGGCCCTACTTACTCCCTGTGCGGACTTCCAGAGGAGCTCTAGAGATCAAAGGAAGAGACTCGCTTCTCAGGACAGAGCTGCCCAAGCCTGCCTTCCTCAAAAAAGACTTGAGGTCCCACAGTCCTCAGCACCTGGTTCCCACCATCTCCAAGATGGCTGACAGTTGTGCTCTTAAGACGGAAGCGTTTGTAGCCACAAGCTACTCGGTATTCTTCACTAACCCTTCAGAGGAATTGGGAATTACTGTTTAGGTGTATCCATTCACTAGGGAGTGTGGATTGTGGATTTTATTATTCATTTACTTACAATAGAGCGGTTTAGCCACCCCTTTTTTGTTGCAATTTTCTATTATTTTCAGTTTCTTGTTAGTTTATATAAAACCATTCAAATTGGGATGCCTCTTTCTGTGTTTTCCTGCTCGTTTTGTTGATTCCTTCAATTATAAGATTGATCTCCTTTTATGTGAGTGGGAAAGGACTTAAAATATGAAGGTAATTTGGGGTGCCAGAGCTGGTCCTTCAGGTGGAAATACCAAATATTCAGCCTGGTATCAGAATTGTCCTACTGGAGAGCTCCTATAAAACAGATGCATATTTCCTGCTTAAAGCCCAAGGATTGTTGCCCAGAAACCAGAGGTTTATCTTAGAGGCAAGTGCATGGAGTCCATTTGAAGATGGTGTTACTAGTATATATGTTAATGGTGGGGAGGAGGGCAAATTAATAATGTAGTAGGATGAATTTTCACAGCACTCTGATTCTCGTTGTTTTTATCTCCGTGGATTACAAAGGTGGTGCTGAGATTTTTTTAAAAACAAATCTGTTCAGCTCTTGACCTACACTGCTGTTGAACAATTTTCACCTGGCATAAGCGTCCCTCTCACTTGCTGAGAGATGAATAAAAAAATGTGTCTAGTACGTCAGAAAAAAAAGAGTGTATTTTTTGAAGGAGACGTGTGTACTTTTTGACACTCACTGCTGACCTTGAAGCAGATGATATAGGACAACTGTAGCTGCAGGGAAGCTCATAGCTAGTCCAGTCTCAGTCACTGTCAGCAAGAGTCATGTCGGAATGCCTTCCAAGGCACTACATGGCTTAAAATAACTTCACATTTTAGAATTTTTGCTTTTTACATTTTATACTTTGTTAGCTGATTTTCCAAAGTACAGTGACTCTTCCTTCCATCCTATTTCATCCCATCCCCTAGCTCTCCTCTTCTCCCCTCCCTCTCCCTCCTCTGGTATGTTGGAAACCAACATACTCTTTAGAAAAAGCTTGTGTCTCATTCAGCAGAGCTCTACTATTTTTCTTTAATAGAATGTTTAAAGCCACTATCAGTCATGACAGAATGGTAGGGGAAGAGGTTATCTTATAGTCCTTTTGTGCGGCTTGAGATAATAAATTCAAAACCCGTAGATAGCTGTTCCCATACGGGATTACATATACCATAAAAAGGCTTGGGAATGCTAAATGAATAATCAAACAGGTCAAAATGTGAAATGTGAGGGAAAATATCTGATGAAACTCCACCCTGCCACATTTCTTTTCACGATAAATAACCACCTTTGCCTTAACTCAGAATGTTTTTAATATAAGCTTTGCAATACACAATAAAAAGCCCTATTGCAACAAATGCATGCATATATTTTAAATATATAATATATAATTCATTTTTTTTGAATCACCTACATATAGGGATGCTTAAATTTACAGGATCAAATATCTGTAATCCACATCCTTCATCACACCCCTCCTTGGGATTTATAATGTCCTTATTTGTCCTGTTCATCATACAGACCCTGATTCTGCAAACAGTCACTCAAATACTTTAATTTACATGTGAGTGTGAAGTTAAAACATACATAATTTTTCTGGCAATTTGATCTCTCAGATTTGAGGTTTCTTGTGTCAGAGACCTGTATGTACCTCTATGTATTGCCTATAAAATATTGTAAAAAACCTACAGCGTTATTCCTTTTTTTTTAATATGCTGTCATTTGTGGATGGTGCAGAGCCAGTGTGCCCTGCATTGCTGTGAAGGAAAATTGGATTCTATCCTTAAACCTGGACTATCTAATCTGGCTGTGCTGCTGAGTCAGTCTCTGGGGTAAGAATATCTTGCACCACTCAGCAACCTTCCATTCATTCCACACATCACCATTCTCTCACACAGAGCTGAACAATATGATCTGAAACAAGTCCCGTTCAGTCTCCCTTGGTTAAAGAAACAGAATCAGAAAACTAGTGATGTGATGGCAGGATACCAGGTACTGAGAAACTTGTTTCTCCTTGAGGATGTGGATCCAAGACTGGAGGAGGCTTTAAACTTACTGTGGAAGGGGCAGTCCCAGAAAAGTGGGATGCAGGAGACATCTCTAGAGGGCAATAGAAAGGGGCAATATGTGGAAAAATACCTATAAAACTCTTTCCATGATGAAAAAGTATTATAAAAAGTAAGAATGCTGCAGAGAATATTAAAATCCAGCCCAATAATTGAGCTTTAGACAGTTAAATATTTTAGTGTCGACAGATAAATATTACAATAAATAAATCCTTTCAAAATGAATATTCTTTATCACTGCAGTAAAATGCTGGGAGTTGAATTTTTTTGTTTTATCTCTAAGCACTTGTCTACCCAGTGCCCAAAGTAAACTAGATTGAACTGACTGTGATTTCCCCTGTTATCTAAACAAAATGGACACCTGATTGAATCTTGAAATGGCAATGTTAAGGGCTGCTTCATCAGCTTGAAGTGACATATGTAAGTTGCCCCTGCTGCACTGTGTATGACTCTTGATATTGACTAAAACTTGAGCTGTAGAGTTGCAACCTAAGCCTGAATCCACATACTTTCAAAGGGAATTAAACCAATCAAATTATATCAGCTAAATTCTGATACTTGAGATGGATTTTAAATGTAAACAAATAGATTTGGATTTGCCTCATGCACCATCTTATTTGCTGGATATAAATGTAATTCCTTCTCCATGATATGCAGTCAAATATGAATGAGTTACCTAAAGCAAGCTATTCTAGAAAGGCCTTTTATGTTGTGTTATTGATGGACGTAAGCTTTCGGTGTTTTTAGTTGAAAAGGAATTTCTTTTGTAGTTAAATGAAAGCCTGATTTATTAAGGTTTTGCAGTGAGTTTATGGTAGGCAATTAGTTCTGTTGCTAGGCAGCGCTAATAACAGTTTTGAAGTACAATTTGCTTAAATGTATTAAAATGGCTTTGCGCTAGGCTTGGAACAGTTTGAATTACATTCAGAGAGTCTCAGGCGTTGCTATTTTAATGAATTTGAACTTTGCAAACTATCTGGATAGTTTAGTACAACCTTGAATGAACCTAATTCTTTTTGCATTTAAAGAAATGTGAACCTTAAAGATGATAGAAGAAGTTATGGTGATGTTTGATACCTTCTCATCTCTTGCCTCCTAACCATTGCTCATGGGTAGCTTCTCCGGTACCATCAAGAATGCCAGCATCACTCTTTTCTCAAAATCCTTCCCACCTATGCTCTGTTTACATCATCAGCTACTGTTTCAATCTTGGCTATCTCGTTCTTAAACAGTTTTTTAGAAAAAGTATTTTTCATTTATATAAACTTCTTTCCCTGTCACCCCTCATCCTCCTTTACCCCTGTCATACACCTGATATTTACAGCTTGCCATCCTTCTCAGTTACTCAGCAAAGTTTGCTGGAGTATCAGCATCTTGATTGCTCGGTTTCACTCTTACCTAATAGACATTCCTCTGCCTCTAAATGTAGTGATCCTTACTAAGATTCAGTCACTGTCTCTATCCTATTCTATTTCAGCCCTCTTGGTCTTTTTTTTTAATAAGCCTTTGTTTTACTGAGTGTTTTTGAAGTGTAACCATAGCAGATATGCTGGTGTCTAATATATAGAAAACAATTTCATGACAGGATTACAAATGGATACATATCATGAGAAATGACATATTGCTGAACTTCTTTCACAAGTTTACAAAAAGATGGCTATTAACAAAATTTAGTGTCCAATTCTACCACCCTTACTCAGGTTAAGCAGTGATTTACTCTAAAAGGAATCTCATTAATTAAAATTGTAATGCTGATACGAGTATAGGTAGCAGAATCTGGCCCTTCATTAAAAATATTGTTCATTACATTCCTTCATAAAACCTATTATATAAAAAATAAATGAATATATGTATGTAAATGAGGGAGAAGAAAGCAGCAAGCAAAGAGCTATTTGTAATTAAGATATACATATCCATTTAGTAAGGGATTATCATACATTACTGAAATTGAATATTGGGCCATATCTTCATCTGATGTGAATATCCATAGCTGCATCATCAGTGGAACTATGCTGATTTTCATCAGCGGAGGATCTGGCCTATTGTTCTAAGAACTGTTTAAAGAGTCTAAACACCCAATAGCTAATTTTAAAGAAAAATACTTTACAATTTAGGACTTGATGCCCATTGAAGTCTGTGAAAATACTCCCACACCTCCTGCAATGCACGGATTTGCCAATGGCCTTCACCTTCATAAAACAGGCCAAACAAGGAAAACTAAAATTATGAATCAGTATAAAATGATGTTCTAATGATAAGATAATTAAGTTAAACTTTGCTCTGGCAGCATCAATATCAGTCTATCTGGCTCATACTAGATGATTAAGCTAGAGGATCTGTCTCTCAAAATATGCATGTTTATAAAGAAATAATTAGGCTCAAAATGTAGTAATTTCCATTATTAAAATAATAGGAATCCTACATAGAAAAAACCTGAGAGGGTACAAGCAAGGCAATGTGAAGCAAAGAGTTTGTTGTTGGGATTACACATAAAAGTGAGCTTTGAAAAGAAAAGTCCATAGGTATTAGTCTATTGCCAAACTGAATCTTGAAGTAAGGATTCTGGGGCATCTTCTGAGACCTTTGACTTCCTATGTTGCATTTGAGTCTCGGCTTTCTCTGGGTTGTCTGATTACCAAAGGTCAAACAAAATGTCCCTGGGAATAACAACAAATTTAAGTCCCACATCTGTTGTTTTTTTCTAGTGAAGCTTTGATGGCTCTTCATGAGATATGAAGAGTAATCTGAAGAGATCCCAATTTTAGAATTAACAAGCCTCAAAGGAGGAGTCCTACTTGCACAAGATAGAATCTTTTTTCTTACCGCAAAGGGCTCATAAGCGACAAGGATAGTCCTAGGATTCCTATGATCTGACAGTTTTCTGCCCAGAAATCTCAGGGCAGAGGTAAAAGCAATAGGTCCCTATGTTTCTTGACAATTCAAAAGATATTGAAGCCACTGCACAAGAAAAATGTGTTGTCAGATGCATCCATTTTATAGTGCATTGTTTTGTTTTCCATATTAAATATGGAAATATTCCATTATATCCAGTGTAGTGGGTTTGGTGATCAGCTATCAGCTCTTTAGGTCCTTCTAAACTCTGGGGAAGAGACTCTACCCCACATTTTTACCTAAGGCAATGACAGAAATGTACAGTGGTTCAGCTCTTTCATCACTTTCTATCTCCATCCAACTCACCAACTTCTGCCTCTGCCATACTTTTAAACTACCTCCATCACAATATAACCAAACTGGCATCCCATTACTTTGCTCTGGATAGAGTCTAGACCTGTTCCTTCAACCTCTATTGAGAGGGATGTGCACTGTCATACCACATAGTATTTAAGGATCCCTCCACTATATCTTATGTTGGCAGATGGTTGTACTTTTATTGTGGCAGGCACTATGCCTGCCACTGCTTGTGCCTTTTTGCCAGAAGACATTCATTGTTGCTTAATTTGGACAGTCTTATTTTTTAACGTTAATCATTTTAAATTGTCAAGGAAGTCACAATCAATGCTGATTTTGGCCCTCATGAGCTCTCAAGTGTGGTATTCCAAATACAAAGGAAGGGAGAGAAGGAACAGAGAAGTTAGCTCTAATTGTATCTTTTTCACCTGCCCATTTAAACAGATAATAGCCCTTCTGTGATTTGGTTCCTTTTGTAATTATCATTCCTTTATAATACTGACCCTCCTGATGCCACATCCTTCCATTGTCTTCTCATACATGTCACTTTGGCCCATGTGCAGCGGCAGAATAATGTATAGTGCACCATCTTGTACAGGATAGGGCTGTTACGCCATTAAGGACTTCTGATGACATGAACACAAAGCTCTGGTGGTTTATTAATTGGCATATTCTGTCTTTGGTATATTTTGCTTCATTTGAGCCATCAAAGCTTTTTCACTCATATTCAGGGGCTTGACAGTTTCATGGTGAGAGCTATTTACATTCCCCAAAGTGAATAATAAGATTTTTTTTATTTTGTGCTTTGATATCACTTTCTTATTATGTACTCTCCTGACATTACTTTCCTGTTATGACATACTGAAGAGTAATAACAAAGTAAATATCAATTTTATATTGCATCTTTCTAAACTTTTTTATAACTGTTCAGTGCTGACATAAATACAGAACATTTAATAAGTGTAAAGTTTCACAGTTTTAGAATCTTCTATGTATTATATAAAAAGGGGTTTCTGTTTTTTTCTAGCTCAAAGTAATTCAGGCTTCCAGCCTTTTGTTATCAGATAATTCTCTAGAGCTGTATCATTTCAAATTGCTTTTTGACCTTGAATTTCTTTCTCTGCTCCTAAGCAGCATCTGCCAGTGCATTAAGTTGGTACACCCTGTGAGGGAGGCCCAGCTCTCCCTGTATAAAACAGACATCAGCTTTCACTCTGGTGGAATGTCTATGTAGTATCTTGGAGAGTGCTGTGATAAAGAACTGCAGGTTGTAAGTGCTTTCTTCTCTATTTCTTATGCACTGGCTAGTGTTACGGTTTGTTTCCATCCTGGAGAGTGATTTACTCAGCTCCCTCTGAAGTTATTTTCAATATCATTTAATGAAGTGGCTACTTGGGGCATAATGACTTCGTTATGACTAGCAGCTCTAGCTGGAAGGAATATGCTGATTCTCTGAAGAAAGATGAAGGTACCTGCTTATTTCAATGATGGTGAGAAATACTTCTACACATTTTCATGCTACTATATTATAGTGAACATGAAATGTTACTGAAAGGGCAGTGGAGTGGTCATCACCTCTATATTAACAATGCCTAACATTTTCCATTTTCAGTTGCTTACAGCTTTGACAAACTTTACCTGTATAGGCTGAAATTTGCCCTAGCTAATCTCTGGCTCCCTTTTTTAAAAGTTTCAGCAAAAACAGTTTTCAGCCATTTAAGAAAATCAAGTTGGTGAATAATAAGTAGTGTTGTCCCCCTCTCTCCTCCATCTGTTCTTTGAACAGCTCAAGCATTTTCATTTGGCGTCAAGCTTGACATCTGGCAACTCCATCTCAATTTGGCCAAATCAAATCTCAATTTGCACATGCACAACAGATATTGCAAAATGAATATGTAGCTCTTTCAGGCTATGTCTACACTATTAGCTGGGGTTGTGATTCCCAGCTCGCATACACATACTTGCACTAGCTTTGTGGGAGCTAGTGCGAGTTTAAATAGTAGTGCAGCTGTGGTAGCATGGGCAGAGGTGGCACAACTGAGGTGGGCCGGGTACAAACCCACCTGAACCCTGTGGCCTTCCTCAGCCTTCCTCAGCTGTGCTGCTGCTCCCCATGCTACCACAGCTATGGTGCTATTTATACTCGCGCTAGCTCTCTTTGAGCTAGGCAAGTATATGTACACAAGTTGGGAATCACACCCCTAGCCTGTAGACTAGATGTAGCCTTAGGGTTTTCCATCCACTGATCTCAAAGTCCTTTTCAAAAGAGGTATGTATCATTATCCCCATTTTATAGATAGGGAAATTGAGGGCATGTCTGCACAAGGACAATGAGGAAAGTGAAGCCAAATTAACTACAGGTGTGAAGTTAAAGCACATTAAAACACTGTGTGGATGCTCTGACTCAGGAGTAATGTGGCTTTAGTTCATTTTAGCTTAATCCTCCTTCAAATGAGGGTAAGCCTAACCAAACTAAGGCCACTTTACTTCTGAATCAGAGCATCCACACAGGGGTTTAATGTATTTTAACTAATGCACTTTTGTGGAGAAGGTGGCATTAATCTGTAATAATTTGATAAATATGGGACCTGGCTATTAAGATGGTCCATACATGGCTATATAGGGTTATGGAAGTGTGGGAATGTATAGGCTGCTCTTCAACTCGTAGTCCCTATGTGTATTTCACACAAGAGGACGCATGCACCCCAGGCACCTGAGTTTGGACATGTTTAGTAAACATTGTCCATCGATTCACACATGCACAATAGACCTCCGCTCATGCTCTGAACCGAGGGCAAAAAGGGCAGTTTCAGACCGTGCCTCTCCAGTTCCTTCTTATTGCCACTTGGCCTGGGCCAAAATTCCGTGTCTGCTTCGATCTTCCTCTTCTGTGAACCTATTAATACAATTTGTAAATCGTTTCATAGTTTAGTATTTTAGTGGTTTTATAGTTAACATAGTTTATTTCTCTCCACTCTGGGGAGCTTCTCCCTCTGAAGAGGGGCTATGCCAAGATTTCCGGGGTTCAAGAACTGTGTCTCCTGCCCTTGTTCCTTCCCCGTCAGTCATGACCAACAGTGCTGCCTTTATTGCCTCAGGGAGGCTCATATTGCCACCAAGTGCAACACCTGCCACTCCATCATCCCTGAACTCATGAAGGATGAGAGCTCCATCTGTGGAAGCACCTCATGGAACAGACTATGTAACTCCATTCAGATTCAGGCTGGGCACATCCCTCTGTACAATGGCCTCAGACAGTGAGCAGTGCCCCTCTGAGCATGAGCTTCAGCGTCTAGGCAAAAACTCTTACATTTAAGAAACCCTTTCATGAGAATAGGGGATGTGAACATAGGCATAAGGACAGATCTCAGTCTAGATCTGCCTCTAAAGGAAAACATCTCTCCTCATCTTGGTCAAAGTCAGGTGAACCCTTGCATGTGGGTCCTAAAGAATTAGGCCTGCATAAGCCTTCTGTCCAAGAAGGAGAGGTGAAAAAGAAGAAGGATCCAACAGTTCTAGCTCCACCCTACAAACCTAAGGAGCAGTACCCAACAGTTCCGCCTGGGAGTTCAATGCTGGGATCCCATTTGACAGCTCTGACATTCACCCTGCAGTATTCCCTGAACACAAGATTTTCAGATGACTCAGATATGCTGGTACCCTCAGGAGTCTCCCAGAGGAGGGTACCTCACTGGAGGATATCTTTGCTTTTTCCTATCCACAATTTTCCCTGCTATCAGATCCAGCTCTTCTTAGAGTCATCACTATGCCCCCGGAAACCACCTTGAGGTGGAGAATATCACCCCCAATTACTCCCACAACTAATATCCCCCACCAGTACTGTTGGTGCCCCTGGTAGAAACGGAGCCTATCATCTCATCAAGTGAATTTGATGCTCCAGATGAGGCATCCTCCCCAAGGGAAACAAGCCCAGTCAGAGATCAAATAAGGTACTGGAATCATCCATCTCTTTCCGAATACAACTATGCAGGGGATCACTAGTACCCAAAGCCCTGAGATCCTCCCTCTCTGATCAGACTCTACTGGTCTTACTGGGGTTCATGGGAGCCATATAGCAGATGCCCGGGCTCCATGACCCTCCCCTCCCAGCCAATGCCAACCAGATTTGTCAGAATTTGTGGAGGATGAAGCAATCAAGTCAGATCCACTGGATCCAACTGGCATATCATCCTTCTCACTGAATGAAGAGGTGGATCCATCATTCCCCTATCCACTCAATACCACAAACAGTACCAGGAGTTGTTGCAGAGGGTGGCAACCAAATTGCAAATACCTCTCAAAGAGGTTCAAGATACACAACAGCATCTATTGGACATTCTCCGGCCCTCTGGCCCTTCGAGGGTGGCCCTTCCAGTTATCCAAGACATCTTGGAACCTGCCAGATCAGCGTAGCACATCCCTGCCTCTTGGGTCACTACTCCCAAGAAATCTGAGAAATGGTATTTCATATCAGCTAAAGGGGCAGAATTCTTACTCTCCCATCTGATACTCCTTAGTAGTGCAAGCAGGTACAGAATGGCCCAGAGCATAGTACTCCAAGACTACCCCACCAGACAAGGGTTCTAAAAGCCTCACCCTTTGGGGTAGGAAAGTATTCTCATCTGCTAGTCTCCAATTCAAAGTCGCTAACTACCAGATGTTAACAAAATATGATTTCCTTAATTATGCCAAGTATACAGATTTTAAAAACAAACTTCCCCAGGAAAACAGGGCTCTATTCCAAGCCCTCATTGATGAAGGCAGGCTGGTGGCCAAAACATCACTTCAAGCGGTAGTTGACACAGCTGATTCTGACTCTAGAGCTATTGCCACAGTTGTAGTCATGAGGCATGAGGTGTGGTTGCAATTTCAGAGTTCCTCAGGGAGGTCCAGAATACCATTGAGGACCTTCCCTTTGAGTTTAACTTTTTAATGCAAAGATCAAAAAGTGTCTTAGGAAGAGGTTCTACTCCCCATATTTCTTGGACCCCAAGAAATCAGGAAGATGGAGACTGATTTTTGATCTATGCCAACTGAATGTATTCAGCCGAAAATTCTAATTCCACATAGTCACATTGGCATCAATAATTCCGTCTCTGGAAAAGGGCATTTGATTTGCAGCCCTTGACATGAAAGACACTTATTTGCATATATATATTCACCTATCCCACAGAAGGTTCCTGAGATTCCTCATTGGGCAGGACCACTTCCAGTTCAGAGTACTTCTATTGAGACTAGCTATGGCATCCAGGGTTATCACAAAGCTCCTTTCAGTAGTGGCAGCAGAATCTCCAACCAAGAGATTCCATGTCATGAGCTATATAATAAAAGAGGTCACCCTTGAGCCTCAAACCATAATCAGGACTTGCTTTCCCCTCCTTGGCCATGTTACATCATTTGCCAGGCTTCATCTCCACTGCTTACAGACCATCTACTCACCAGAAAAAAGCAACATAAATGCCAAAGTAACAATTCCAGCCAAGGTTTTGGCCTCACCTGCTGGACAAAGTTGGGGTGGGATTTCCTTTCCTCACCCCTACACCTAAGATGACTTTAGTCACAGACACCTCCCTATTTAGCTAGGGAGCTCATATGAACAATCACACTACAGAAGCTACTTGGACCCCTCAAGAGGCCAGGATGCAAATTAATTTACTCGAATTAAGGGTGGTCCATTGGGCCTGCAATGCATTCTTCCCACTCATCCGATTCTGTCATATCCAAGTAATGGTGGACAATAAGACAACTGTCTTCTGCATAAACAAGCAGTGGGGAACAAGATCCCTGCCTCCTGTTTGTAAAGATGGTTGACCTCTGGAACTGGTGTATCAGATATCATATCACTCTCTCTGAAGTATATCTACCAGGCACACAGAACTCCCTAGCAGTCTCAGCAGATGTTTTCAAGATATCATGAATGGTAGATTCACAATTCTGTTCTCAACGACATCTTCAACCGATAGGGAACACCATCCTGGGACCACTTTGCCTTGCAAGAGAACAGGAAACTTCTTCTGTACTATTCCAGAGTGACTCTGGGCTGGGACTTGAAGGACAATGACCTTTTGTTACCCCAGGATGGACCACCTCAGATATGCCTTCCCTCCCATCCCACTGATACCACAATTCCTGCAAAAGACTTGGGGCATCCTCATTGTGTCCAACTGGCCAAGGCACTTCTGGTTCTCAGAACTCCTGAGGATTCCAATCCATCTGTCTATTGACATCCAACCATTTCTGGATCTGCCAATGCAACACAATGGCACGCTCAAGCATCCTAATCTGGGGCCACAGCAACTCAAGGTGTTTGAATGGACATTATGTGCAGAGTGTTCATGCTCTATAGCATTTCAATCCAACCTCAACCAGAGATGGAAGGATTCAACCAGAAAATGTTATTTAGCCAAATGGAAGCATTTCACCTTTTGATCACAACACCATCATTTATCTCCAGAGTCCACTGTGATCCAGTCTTCTTCTACAGATACAGCTCTGTGGACAGCAGTCTTACAGACCACCATAACATCTGCATTTACGCGCACACCTTCTGTTTGACCCCTGCTTTAAGCTAAGCTCCCACATGGGGAATATATATTGGGACCATCAAACAAAGAAGAAATTGAGGTTATTTATCTGTAGCTGGATGTTCTTTGAGATCACAGAATCACAGAAGATTAGGGTTGGAAGAGACCTCAGAACGTCATCTAGTCCAACCCTCTGCTCAGAGCAAGACCAACCCCAACTAAATCATCCCCGCCAGGGCTTTGTCAAGCCAGGCCTTAAAAACCTCTAAGGATGGAGATTCCAACATCTCCATAGGTAATCCATTCCAGTGCTTCACCACCCCCCTAGTGAAATAGTTTTTCCTAATATCCAAACAAGACAACCCCCACTGCAACTTGAAACCATTGCTCCTTGTTCTGTCACACACTCCGTCACATCCTGAATTCTAGCTCCACGCAAGCAGCACACTCTCTGGATAGCAGATGGATGACTCTGTCCCCCTTAGGAGGGAGTCCCCAACTACCACCACCCATCTCCTCCTCTTGGGAGTGGTGGTCATGGAACCCCCATCCCTAGGACAATGCATCCTATACCTTCCAGTCGATGGGGTCTCCTTCTGAACCCTTCCCTCAGATGACTCTTCCAAACCATTCTTCGCTGTGCAGAGAGCCTGAAAACAGTTTCTTACCTCTATCTGCATTGGGGGTACATGGGTTCCCCTCTTTCTTCTTCTGGAGGTCACATGCAGCCAATTTCCTTCCCCGTTATGCACTGCCCTCTCTGATTCTTCAGCATGCTGTGCCTGCAGTACCAAACACTGACTTCTATCCAGAAAGTCTTCATTTTCTCTAATCGACACAGGATTAATACTTGGGTCTCTTGTCCTTTAACCTTCTCTTCCAATATGGCGACCAGCTTGCACTTCGTACAGATGAAGTCACTTCTGTCCTGTGGGAGAAAGACAAACATGGCACATCCTGTGCAGGTCACAACAGCTGATCGCTCACTATCCATATTGTTGTCCTTTAAAGAGTGACGATCAACACCTCTCCAGTTCATTTTTCTTACAGTGCATTTTGATATGGTCCTCAGCAGAGAGGATGGAGAGTGGGTAGTGGAATTCAGATAGGGACCACACAAGGCTGGGGACCGACTGGCTAAGCAGCAGTTCGTCAGAAAAGGATCTGGGGATTACAGTGGATGAGAAGCTGTATATGAGTCAACAGTGTGCCCTTGTTGCCAAGGAGGCTAATGGCATATTGGGCTGCATTAGTAGAAGCATTGCCAGCAGATCCAGGATAAGGTTTAGGTAAGATTGGATGCAAATAGGCCTCTGATTGCTAAGTACCTTTAGGCAAAAGAATAATATGTTTGTTTTGAAGAAGCTGTTTGAGTCACTTTAATCAGTTGCTGGTCACACGCTCCTGGAGGGAAGATTCTTTCAGGAGCCAGATATAGTTGGGACTGGTGAGGGAATCACAGAAGGAAGCAGAGAGCTGCCACCCGAGGATCCAGTCTACTAGAGATTTGTAGAGGGGTGAAGGTAAAGAAACACATCACCTGAGGTGTGCACTCAAGAAGGACTACAAAGGGATCTAAGGCACCACTCACCCTGTAACCATGACAAGATGATTGGTGAAATGGGGGAGAGGGCTGTAGTGTGGTGAACTGTCGAGTTCCACTTTGGAAGAAGTGCAGGTAGAGGCCTGTCACTTGGAAAGAGTGCCCACGGAGAGACTGGGAGAGAGATCACAAGTGCAGCTCACCCCTGAATCATGACAACTTTCAGTTCCAACCTTTCATTAATTTGGCTTAACTTTCCTGAGTAACCTCAGGCAGACAAGCCCTTAGGCACAGAGACTTGCATAGTATCAACCAGCAGGCTTGTAGCAGAGTCAGGAATAGAACCCATCTCCTGAGTCCCAGGTCAATGCCCTACTCACTGCAACACACTGTGGCTTGCTCAACATCACAATTGCACTGCACATGATCCTAGGTCCTTCTGGGCATTGTTATGAAGCAGCCTCACAGAACTAAGCTCCAGACCAGACAAAGACACAATGATGATTCTTTCTACTGCTGTTTTTCCCTCCATCATACTATTTTACCCTTCCTGCCTTATTCAATACAGTGGATGGATGATGAATAAGACAGGGTTATGTACAATAATAAATATGACTGATTATTAATTATTTGGAGTACTGTAGCATCTCAGGGTCCAAGACCCCATTGTGATAGGTGCTATACAGGCACAAAATAAGAAGATAGTCCCTGTCCCACAGGGCTTACAATCTAATTATCAGACAAGAGACAGATGGATATAGACAGACAGGGAGTACCAGGAAACAGTGACACAATCTTGGTCATCCGGAGAGGCAGTGGTCACACCACACCAGCAGCTTCAACCTTGTCAAGTTTTTTTGTAGGTATTATGGCAAAAGAGCATTGAGGCGGGATTTGAAGGTGGATCATGAGGTAGCTTTCTGGATGTTTGTGGGGAGCACCTTCCAAGGGTGAGGGGCAGCAGGGCAGAAAGCAGAAAGGGGCTTGTTTGAAAACTTAACAAATGGACGATGGAGGCTAGCATCATGGGCTTATTGGAGGAGAGCATCACCAGCTCTATAGCAAATGAGATGATAGGTAGGGTGGGGATTGACTAAAGGCTTACCTACATTTGAAACACTAGAGTGGCACACCGGCAGCACTGCAACTGCACCGCTGTAGTACTTTAGTGTAAACATTACCTATGGGAGAGGTTCACTCATTGCTGTGGTTAATCCACGTCCCTGGGAAGCAGTAGGTAAGCCAATGAAAGAATTCTTCCATCAACCTAGTGCTATCTGCATCAGGGGTTAGGTTGCCATAGCAACATCTCTCAGGGGTGTGGCCTTTTTACACCCCCTGAGTGTCATAGCTGGGTCAACCTCACTTTTTAGTGTAGGCCAGGCCTGAGAAGGGCTTTGAAAGTGAGTAAAACCAGCTTATATTTGATGCAATAGAGAACAGGAAACCAGTAGAGGGATTCAGATTGTGGGGTGACATGGTTGACGCAATGGGATAGGAAAACCATCTTTGCATCAGCATTGTGAATGGATCTGAATGGGACATAACTGTATTAGTCAAGGCCTGAAAGAAGGATGTTGCCGTAATCAAGACATGAGATGATGAGAGCTTGGACAAGAGTTTTAACTGTGTAGAAAGAACAGGAATACTTGTGGCACCTTAGAGACTAACAAATTTATTTGAGCATAAGCTTTCATGGGCTACAGCCTACTTCATCGGATGCACAGAATGGAACATATAAGAAGAGTGTGTGTGTGTGTGTGTGTATATATATATATATATATATATATATATATATATATATATATATACAGAGAAGATGCCATACCAGCTCTAAGAGGTAATTAATTAAGATGACCTGTTAACAGCAGGAAAAAAAAACTTTTGTAGTGATAATCAAGATGGTCAATTACAGACAGTTGACAAGAGGTGTAAGGATAGTTATCATAAGGAAATAGATTCAAGTAGCGTAATGACTCAGCCATTCCCAATCTCTATTCAAGCCAGAGTTAATGGTATCTAATCTGCAAATCAATTCAAGCTCAGCAGTTTCTCGTTGGAGACTGTTTTTGAAGTCTTTCTGTTGCAAAATTGCCACCTAACTGTGTAGGTGCATCAGAAAAGCCGTAATTTAGGCCTGGTCTACACTGGGGTGGGGGGGGATGTGACACGATATATCGATCCCCGATAAATTGATCGCTACCCGCCGATCCGGCGGGTAGTCTGGATGTACCCTTACAGATGTTAGGCAGAAAGTATCAGTAAGTTCTAGACATAAACTGGATGTAAGGAGCTTGGGAAAGGTCTGAGTTGAAGATGATGCCCATGTTACCAGTCTTCTCAGGGAGGGGAAGGAGAGCATGTGACTGGATGAAACCGGGGGAATCCCAGGAATGAATCCACTGGTGCTTTCACAGCCTCCTCCCAAAGAAGGACCTCTTCCCTATTCACTGGGAAAGTGAGGTTCTAAGAAGGATGGTCTTGTGCTTAAGGTACTAGCCTGGGACTCATGGAATCTGGCCTCTACTCTTGGCTCTGTGACAGATTTCCTATATGATACTGGGCAAGCCACTTAGACCAACATTTTCAGTGATGTTCACTAATTGTGTGTGCTTCATTTCTTGTATTCCTGGCTTGAGGTACCTGGCTTTCAGATGTGCTGAGCCCTCACGACTCACATGGATGTAGGTCTCTGAAGTTGGGCACCCAAAAATTCAGTCACCAGAATTAGGGGTCATTTGTTTGCATCTGTAACATGGGATAATAGCACTTCCTTATCTCACAGTGGTGTTGAGAAGACACATTCACTAAAGTTTGTGAGGCACTCAGATACTACACGGGGACAAACATTCAGTTTCCAGTATGTGCTGTATTCTTTTCAGGAAAGAAATGTTCATGTAGCAATCCGATGGCCTGCAGCAGAGTGGGAGTAGCCTCAAGCTGATGCACAGCCCTGTGTACTCTGTAAGCCTCCCTGCAGGGGCCAAACAAGGGAGATAATTGATTAGGACTGGGTGATTAACCAGTTAACAAGGGTATCCTGCTCATCCACTGGGAATGGTTAAAAGGGAGACAGGAAAGGAGAGGGGAAGGCTAGGCAAAGAAGCCCAGGATCTCATAGAAGTGAGACTGCTCTCTCCTCTACCCTTCACTTTGTGACAAGGGGGTACATCTAAAATTAGGAAAAGCATTATGGTGATGGGACATTGTGACAGAGTGGGAATTTCCATGGTCCTTGGATGAGAATCATATGTGCCTAATTTCCCCTGTATGCTGCATGTTTAACCAGGTGGTGAGGAAAAGGTGTTCACTATTGACAGAGTCCCAGTAATCCAGGTGTGACTGTTGCCTGACTGCCAGGGTTCCATGCCCATGGAGAACCCAGAAGACAATGCTCCAGACATGTGGTTGTGTAGTAACTAATGACCATGGACTGACGACCTCCTGCTATCCCTTTTCCCCCCATGCAGGAAGCTAGACAGTTCAGACCAGCTGGAGAACAAAGGAAAAAGGTGGATGGTCAAGTGAGGATGTTTTCCCGGGAAGAGGAACAAAGGATGGAGGAGGGGAGTTTGGTTCGTGGAGTGTGGTCTGCTGGATGCAGGGGCACTTGTGGACTGTGAGCTGCGAGAGGGCCCTGGGCTCTAGTTAGATCCAATTGGACTTGGCTGCAACTTTTCTGCTCTCTATGCTAACCCAAGGATTCCCTGCACTGAGTTCCAGACATTTAGCAAATTGTTCTGTTTTACATTGCTGTCTGAGAATCACTCCAGTCTAAAGAGGTTGGGTTTGCATTGCTCCCTTTGTGTGTGCAAATCTCCTCCGTGGGTCCAGCTTGAGTGGACTCACTGAGTGGCGCTCAAGGAGTGAGGCAGGTGTGCTGAAGGCTCAGAGGTGTGGGCCCAGGAGGTAGTGAAACCAAGTGGCTTACCCCAGTAATAGAGTGCAACCTTCGAGGAGGGCTGACACACTGAAAGGGTCTTCCCAGGGACCATTACAAAGCTGTGAGAGACGCACTGGACCTGTGGTTCCATGACAGACATGAAGCTTTATGAGACATTGTAAAGGAAGTGCTTTGTGGTGAACTTACATAATAGTGTGAAGACCGCTTGCAAAGTGAAATCCAGGGGGAGGGAGCCCACCCGAGCCCACCCCATCACAGGAGGGAGCCCCCCCCCGCCACAAGGCCCAGATCTGCAGCCTTACACATGATGATTTTGATGAGCCACAAATGGAACTACCCTTATGAGTAAGGGCTGCTGGACTGAGCTTTTTCACATTAGAATGATCAATGCAGTTTTCCCTTTAAGAAACCTAGAAACTGACTCTGCATTCACTATTTTCAGGGGTTGCTTATTAGGTCTAACTTTACAAGAAGTATAGTCCTCTATTTTCTTAGTGCTCAATCCTGCAGTCCTTGAAGTATACAGCAAAACTCCTGATGGCTTCAGTGGTTCCAGATTGGATCTTTGATTTGTAACTTATTTTACTGTAAGACACTCTGGTACTTGGGTGATAGGATGATAATGCTACACTTCCATATAAATACGATAAAGTGTGCACACATGTGGAAGACAAAACATTTATTTTAATATTTCTGTGAAATAGGATAAATGCCCTGCTCTGTTTAGCAACAGTCTCCTCTACACTGAACTTCTTTCTAGTAGTAAATTATGCATCTGAGTGGCAGTTCTCCTAACTAGCAACTTTCAAATACCAGTGTTCTTATATATTAACACATTCAGAATTTGAATTTGAAAGAATTTCTTGGGTCAGATAAATATTTGTTTCCAAATACTAACCGAGTTATACCTGTATATGCCCAAGACTAGCTGCTTTGTGGGCTGATGTAGTAACATTTTTCATTTTAAGAGGGAAGTGATTTTAGCCTTGATGACATTTTTGGATAACCCCACTGTGGCTGATGGTTCATTCCCAGAAAAAAATGCTGGAGGAAAGATGCAATTACCCATTAGTTCTACAAACAGGCAAACAAAGGGTTAAGTGATACTGAGAAGTTGTACTGGCTTGCTTCATTGCCATGATATTATTAGAAGTGGGTTACTTATAAAACCTTGCATGGTTCTTTGGCTTCTACTTTTGAATGGTTTTCTATTCTGGGTCTTTCAGCTGCTGATAGATAATTATAGGGTTCTGAACTGAGATGGAAATTTAAGTCTGCTATATCATCTTATAAGTTATCTACCCTTTTATTACTTAGAATGGCTTTGATGTTCAGTATGTGCTAGGCCTATGTATCCAGGGTAGATAAAAATCAATGATTTTAAAAAAATCAAGATTGTTAAAATTTGTCTTTTTTTTAAATTTAAATCACATTGTTTTGATTTTATTTAAATTGTCATGTGTCTCATTTTAAAAATAAACCTGTTTAAAATGAAACCAGAATTTCTTATAAAATCTCTTACAACATTTAAATAAAAATAAATATGTTGATTCCATGACTGAGCCTCTGTCAAACACTTTGGGTTACAGGCTGCTTTGCTATATAAAGAAACAATCAGGGGAGAACTAACTAACTTTTGAAGTCAAGCTTTATAAATATGGCACAATAGGTCATGTAAGGGCTTGAACCTGTGGTGTCCCAGTGTTGCGCTACTGGTGCAAGAGCATGGCTAAGTCATTACAGGTGTTGGGACCCAGCACCTGACTCTAGGAGACACCATCATGTTTCTCCTCAGGATCATCCACTGAGCCCACCAGGATGCTCTCATACTCCTTTCTTATAGCTTCTCCTTACCTGGGCTCTGATTGGCTTACTTCTCAAAATTTGAATATTTATGACTTCACCACGGAAATTTGCTCTCCAGCTCATGGTAAAACACCGATCTGCCTGGTAACTACCAGCCCTTGCTTCCAGATGGTTCTGGGCACCTCAGATAAATGGCCTTTCTCTGTCTCCTTGCATGTGTATGTAGACAGAGATAAAAACAAAGAGAAATCCATTAATTTCTCAACTGCCTCCTTCTCTGTTTCTAATTAAATAAAATACCGCAGTGCAAATGGCATGTGGGTTATACAGCAGAAGTCTTGGATTGATGTTTTCCTGGGGGAGTAAAGTAACAAGGAAGAAGGAGCAGAGTACCCAACTGGAAAGGAGCAACACTGGTGTGAAAGCAGGACATTGTGGGAAGAAGGGACAACATTCCTCAGAGTGCAGCCTCTTATGTTGATTTCAATACCTGGGATCTGGAGGAGGGAAAAAAGCTGCCATTGCTGCAGGTTATTAAAAAAAACCCTATTTGGAATATTTGTAAAAGAAATTCCTGTAACCCTGGGTGAAAAAAGAAAAGAACTTGTGCCAAAGGTAACCAGAGCAACAAAGAGATGCAAGGCCAGAATGAAGCAACATTATGAAAAACGCTCCTCAGAAGGCAATAACTTTGACCACAATGAGGTGAATGTTGGTGAACAATCTTGATCACATGGTTAGTAAACTTATTTTTGCATCAGTCTTATGCACTGCTTACCTTGCCATTTTATGCTAGTAGGTGATTATTTAGATTATTGTCATAAATTTCTGTTTTGGGTGGATTACTTATGAATTTCAAAATGTTTGTGTTCAAAATATAACTGATATCCTTGTGGGAGAATTAATCAACTATGTTTTCACTATTACTGCTGGACTTCTGAAATGATTTTTTTATTACTCAATATAGTCAAAGAGCCTAGGTGAAGTTTTCCTGTTTAAAAGCAAAGTTTTATTAGGCATTTATGAATTAACATTTAAAAATGTTTTTTCAAGCTCTTTAATATGTTGCTAGAGATAAGGATCACCGAAATCTATTTAAACCTTTATGATTTATTAACTCTCCCTATAAAATTGGGTTTAGAATAAATTATATCATTTAAACAGTGGTACAAACAGCTGCAGTTAGACGACTCTTTCATTTACAATCTACTTTTTTTTTAAAGCAGTGCACTGAATAATAGTGAGTGAGAGCCACTTTTTTACCATTTTGTTTCTGGGTTCAGTTTAGACATCAGGGGTTACGAACATTCATTATGTGCAATGTCTACAACTTCAGAGTCATCTGCTGGTACCACCAGCAGTGCTGCAACTAAAAAAAAAATCTGTCTTTTGTCTTGTTCAAAACAAACATTTCATTGATGCGATTCAATCTTTGCCACCAGACTACACCCACCTGGTAGAACAGACATTGCTGGAAGATTGCGTGATGCTGCATATGAGAAGGAAACTGAACAGCGAGCAAAGAACATTGACAGGAAATTTGTTAATGTGAGTTTTGATGGGTGGAACAACGCACACAATGATCTAGTAACACATCCTTGTGTGAAAACAGAAAATGGAGTTGTTTATCTTACAGAAACATTTGGATACATCAGAAAATGCTCATACATCAGAATACTTAAACGAAGTAGCAGTAAAAGCTATAAGAAACTGAGTAAAAATTCAAGTGTCAAGCACACAGCTTTGTTGCAGACCATGCTGCAAAAGTACCAAAGATGAGAATAAAGAAATCTAGAAAAAGATAATAAAGGGAACCTGAAAATTGTAACATATGGATGCAGTGCTCATTTGATGCATCTTTTAATCAAAGACTTAAGTACAGCTCAAGGAATAAAGGAAAATGTTGTTGACATTTCAAAATACTTATGTAACAACCACTTTTTGTCAGCTTCACTGAAGAGAACAGAAGGATCCAAACTAAGACCATGTCTACACTAGCACTGAATCTGGCAAAACTTTTGTCACTCAGGGGTGTGAAAAAACACACCCCTGAGTGACATAAGTTTTACTGGCATAAGTACCCGTGTGCCCAGAGCTATGTAGGCAGGAGAGTGTCTCCCTCCAACATAGCTACCGCCACTCATTGAGCTGGTTTTATTAAGTCGATGAGAGAGCTCTCTTCCCTCCGTATAATGCAAGTACATAAGTGATCTTACAGCAGCACAGGTGTATCAGTACAGCTGTGCCGCTGTAAACTTACAAGTGTAGACATGGCCTAATTCTCCCCCAGGATGCATAATAGAAATCAATCAGTGAGTGTTTTGAACTATTTATTAAGAACTGGCCTATTCTCATTACAAATTGTGAAGTAAACCATGACAAAATCAATGGAACCATCACAGCCAAAATACTCAACATTGGACTAAAGAGAAATAGATGATATATCCATAGCCTCAGACAAACTAAAGAAAGATTGGTGCTGTATTACTGATGAAATTGGGAAAGCACTTCAAGAGACAACAAACTTAAATTGCAGGCAGTAAAGAAGCGGATGGATCATGCACTTACACCACCTCACATTCTTCCCAATATTATCAACCCAAAGTACCAGGGTAGATGCCTAACTGCTGAAGAAGAAGATGCTGCTATGACATGGACATCTAATAATCACCCATCAGTCATGCTAACCATCATAAGTAAAAGGGTTGGAGATGAACTGTTCAAGCAGTACATATTTGCTGATGATGTTTTAAAGACAGTTATACCACTGAATTGGTGGTAGTCACTAGCTCAGCACTTGGAACCAGAATTTGTTGATGTGCTACACCAGCTTTGATAACAGTAATCTCTGTGCAATGTCTACAACTTCAGAGTCATCTGCCGGTACCACCAGCAGTGCTGCAACTAAAAAAAAAAAAATCTGTCTTTTGTCTTGTTCAAAACAAACATTTCATTGATGCGATTCAATCATTGCCACCAGACTACACCCACCTGGTAGAACAGACATTGCTGGAAGATTGAGGGATGCTGCGTATGAGAAGGAAACTGAACAGTGAGCCAAGAACGTTGACAGAATGAAAGAACCCCACAGAAGTTGGAGGGGAGACAAGGAGGACTCTTCAAAGGGCACACTGAAGGAGCGATTACAGAGGTGAGAGGAGAACCAGGAGAGGACACAGTCACAGAAGCCAAGGGAGAAGACAAGATTTGAAGAAAAGCATGGTTGAGAGGTCAAGGAGGATGAGAATGTAGTATTGGTTCTGAGCTTTAGCTAGAACAAGGTCATTGGACACCTTGGAGAGAGTGGTTTCAGTGGAGTGCAAAGGGCAGAAGCTAGATTGGAAAGAGTCTCCGATGGAATTGGAGGAAACTCCATGTAGTGATTATCATATCCACAGAGCCTGTAGACCCACTTTAAACTGGTGTAAATCAAGAATAATTCAACTTAAGCCAGCACAGAAACATGTAAAACCAGAACAGCGAGAAGAGGATCAGGCCCAAACTGAAAGTGTTATGGAGGCAAGGGCTCAGTCCTGTCCATATTGAAGTGAATGGGAAAACTCTAAGGCCTAAGTTCTCAAAAGTAATTGGGTGCCTAATTCCCATAGATTTCAATGGAAGTTAGGCATCTAAATACCTTTCAGGATCTGGACCTATGTGACTTCAGTGGAAGTAAGACTGGGGTCATTCCATATAATTATAAAATAATCAGTAATTTTGGAAATCCCAAATAATTAACAGGGTAATTTGGGTAGACAGAAATACCACAAATAATACAGTGGGTGAACGGATTTGGCTTGTTACCTTCCCAGATCTGAGTTGAGAAGGTTTTGTTGTGATTTCAGTGGGATTGCTCATATGCCTATAGTTTAGGCACTGCATAAGCCATTGTTGCAGGATCAGGCCTAAATGCTTAAATCTAGCCAAGTACTGTATTTGGGGTGAAATTCTTAAGCTTTTATGTACCCAATTAGCACATCTCTTAGGAGCTGATTGTCAACTGGTGCAAACTGTCATAGCTCAATGGAGCTTATGATTGGGCCCCTATGGATTAATTGGGATTTAAGTAGTGTCTCTGGATAGGTCTTTGTGCAGGCTGTCTTCAGGAGGGTGAATGCCAATCTAACTGAATATTGTTTGATTTTACAATATATTATTCTTTGTGTTTTATGTGTTCACTGAAATATCAGTTTGAAAAATAAAAGAAAAAAAGAAGTGAGTAGCTAAAACTTCAGCCTCATTGGGGTTAATTAGAAGGCAATGATTGAGCAAGGCAGATTTAGAATAGATTTCTAACCATAAGGGTAGTTAAGCTCTGGAACAGGTTACCTAGGGAGGATGTGGATTCCCTGTCACTGGAGATTTTAAAGAACCGTGTGGACAAACATTTGTCTGGGATGATTTACAGATACTTAATCCTGCCTCAGGGTGAGGGGATGGACTGGTCGGTCTCTCAAGGTCCCTTCCAGCCCTACGTGTGTATGAATCTAAGGTTTGCTCCTGTTGAAACTCGACTGAAAAATAAAAGCACACCTAAGAAAAACTTAAGGCTTCTGTAGCCAATGACAATAATTTAATGTTCTATATCTGTCCTCTCTGCTCTTGTTTATCATGCTAACCTACTGTACATTGCAGCCTGAAGGCGGGAGAAGCAGCTTTCACTCATCCCGCCTACACTGTGTTGGACTGTCAACTGCCAACCCTTGAAAGTAATCATTATTATGGCATGACAGAAAGACATTTACAGTTTACTCAGGTGGGTATTTGGGCTGTTTATGTTTGAATGTTGCCTGCAGTATAGCAAATATAAAAATCTCAAATCAAAAGTGTGTCTGAAAAGTGCAAGTTTTACACCAAACTAATTTTTATTGATTGAACTCCTTTCCCAGTTGCCGTGAAGCTAAAATGAGTTGGTGTAAATATCTAGGATGAAAAAGCACAGCTTGCAACCATTCTGCAATTCTGATTATCTAACACCCACATTTAATAAATATATCCTTTATTTAATGGCAAGCTGATTTTTAAAAAAAATGTGGTTAAGTTCAGTTTGAAGTCAGGCTATGGTAAATTTCATTAGAATAAAATTGCATTTCTTTAGTTAGCAGACATTTTGTGGCAGTCAGGGTTTGTTAAATTATTAACAAAATGTAATTTTAATATTTTTATAAAAGCAAAGAAATAACTGAACTGCATTTAGGAGTAGATCTAAAACAGCCTCTAAAGTGCATCTAATAGCTCTTTATGTTAAAAAGCAAGTTAAACACGTTTTGGTTTTTGTCATCGGAATCATTAAAGGCCAAATTCTACTCTTGCATACATGTGTAAGGAGGAGGGATAGCTCAGTGGTTTGAGCATTGGCCTGCTAAACCCCGAGCTGTGAGCTCAATCCTTGAGGGGGCCACTTAGGGATCTGGGGCAAAATCAGTACTTGGTCCTGCTAGTGAAGGGAGGGAGCTGGACTTGATGACCTTTCAAGGTCCCTTCCAGTTCTAGGAGATTGGTATAGCTCCAATTATTACCTATGTGTGCTACTCAACTTGAAGTCTATGGTGCAGATTTTGAAATCTAAAATCATAAATAGTCAAATGACTTCTGTGGAGCAAGAAAGGAACTATTCAAGGGGATCAGAATCTGACTCCTGGGTGATAGCCATCCCCATGTATTCAGAGCCACAATTTGGCTCTCTATACTATCAGCATTAACTGAAACCCCAATTCACTGAAACATCCCTATTCAGCAAAGCACTTAAGCATATATTTCACTTTAAACACATTATTATATCTCATTAAAGCATTGGGACTTAAACATGTGTTAAAGTACTAACAGGGATGGACTTAAGCATGTGCTTAGATGCTTTACCGAATAAGGACCCAAAGAATAACCATTAGGTGGAGGGAATTTTATTTACATTTTTCTTGGCAGATGTATGTGATTTCAGATCTTTCAGCTCACTTCAGTACATAGTTTTTTACTCCATATTTGATGATAGTGATAAAAAAATCAGAGTAAAATCAGGAAAAAAGATTGTCAAATATCATCCTACATTTAGTTTCCCGTGAAATAGCTAACACACAATAACTAGTGTTATAATTGCTCCTTCCTGTAGTGCCAGATTAAGTCAGGGGTCTTTGAAGTGCTTGGCAAAGGGACTTAGTTCCTGGCAGAGGGCACTGAGGGTGCACGGGGATTCCCTGGGTCAGATATATGCATATTAGTTCACCAAAAGGTTGCATGTGAGGTCTCTACTGAGAGTCAGTTGCTCACTGGTCATCATAATCATTGTGAAATGAAGGTATGGATAATATTTGAGTTATGTATCTGTACTAAAAGTTCATGTTCTCAAGGTCTTAAAGGTAAGGCAACTTACCATAAGGTGACATGCCTTGGAAAGGCTCCTTTCAGGCAAGAGGTAACAGACGCAGGGCTATATTTCAAACAGTCCTTCTGAGTTTCCCTCCTTACAAGAGCAATTCATCCTCCGCCTCCTCCAGGAGCTGGGGCTGTATTCCAGACAGCCCCCTGTGTCTCTCCCTTTAAGATAGGCATCTCTCAGCTCTCCTCCTTGATCTGGGGCTGTAATATAGGACAGCAGCAAGGCCTTAACCAGCTTCTCCTTCAGCTGGCCACTTTTCCCCTAGTAGTCCTCAAGCTGATAGAGTTGCACAGGCAGCCTTCTCATGCTGGTATCTGCCCATTATGAGGGAGAAGGCAGCATATATGCTAGTCCCCTTCCCCAGCTCATCCCCGATTGGTTGGGTGAGAAGGGAGTCTTGACCTGCCCTGCTCTGTAAGGCTCCTGATCCCAGGTCCTTAAAGGAACTGTAATGAATTTCTCTCCATAAAGTACTACTTGCCCCCAGGACTGCTTCCTCTTTACCCATATCTCCTATTTCTCAGATCTTTGCCTAAATCAGACTTCCTCAGCTCTTAAAGAACCACAACTATGGGACAGAGATTGCTGACCCTAAGGCCTTATTACCTTTAAAGGACAACCTAACCCCATCACAGTTCTGGACAATTGTGGTTGGAATGGTGGACCGCAAGAGGAGATATGGTAGTAGTGATAGCAGTGGACTATCCTAAACAGCTTTTTAATAGATACTACAGATTTTGGCTGTTTGTCAAACATAGTGCCCTCAGTCCACCAGAGTTAGGCAATATTTTTACTTCTTGTTATTAGGTGAAGTGGGTTAGCAGGCAACAGTTTTAATGTAGCCCAGGACAAAAGCAAGGAGAGCGGTTGATTATATTGTAATAGAACTTCCCTGGATGAATTCCTGTTTGAACTGTAGCATATCTTTTAGAAAAATATCCAACCTTGATTTAAAAGTTTGCAGATATAAAAAATTCACTACAACCCTTGATAAAATGTTCCAGTGGTTAATTACTCTCCCTGCTAAAATTTTGCATCATATTTCTCGTCAAATTTTAGCTAACTTCAACTTTGTCTACTAGATTGAAGAGCCCTCTACTATCAAATTTCTGTTCCCTATGTCAGTACTTCCTATAATCAAGCTGGTCCTTAACATTCTCTTTGATAAGCTAAATAAATTGAGCTATAAGGCTTGTTTTCCTATCCTTTAATCATTCTCATGGCTCAGCTCTGAATTTTCTCCAATTTCTCAACATCCTTCTTGAACTGTGGACACAGTATTTCAGTACCATTCATACCAGGGCCAAAAATATTGCCCAACATCCAGGGATGCATTAGCCTTTTTGGCCACACTGTCATACTAGGAGTGCATGTTTGGCTGATTATCCACCATGAACCCTAAGTCTTTTTCAGAGTCACCGCTTTCCCCTGTCATGTATATATGGACTACATTCTTTTTTCCTAAATGTACAGCTTTGCATTTGACTGTAGTAAAACACGTTTGCTTGAACCTAGCTTACCAAGTGATCCAGATCACTCTGTATCAGTGACTTGTCCTCTTCATTATTTACCACTCTCTCAATCTTCGTCATCTGAAAACTTTCAGTCAAGATTTTACAAGGCAAGTGATAAAAATGTTGAATAGCATAGGACCAATTGCAGTGTGACCCCCACCCTAGAGACAAATATGCTTGACGATCATTTACAGTTACATTTTGATACCTGTCAGTTAGCCCATTTAATCCATTTAATATGTGCCATGTTAATTTTATATTGTTCTAGTTTCTTAATCAAAATGTTGTGTGGTACTAAGTCAAATGACGTACAGACATTTAAGTATATTACATCAACACTATTACCTTTATCAAGCAAACTCATAATCATATAAAAAAAAGTTACCAAGTTAGTTCAATAAGGTCTAATTTCTACAAACACATGTTGAGTGGCATTAATTACATTACCCTCCACTAGCACCACAATAATGGTGCTATATGGTAGAAGTGGCATCTTCCATCTAACCACCTATTTTCAGTCATTTATGTTCTCCCTCATCATGTCAAACTAGCCAGGCTCCTCTCATTAGGTTTCTGCAGGGACTAAGATGATAAGAATCTTATCTCTCAAACGGATAAAGCTGATTCATGGTGAGTGGTACTTGTCGTTTCTGAACCCCTGCTCTGCAGAAGACAATAGCAAGTAACCTGTGTGGTGATGGATCAGTGAGCCCTCCACCAGCTCCTTTTCTGACCTGTGCTCCCCCACAAAGCCCTGAAAACCTGCACAGCTTGCTTCTTGGAGTAGTGATGGTGTAAATGCCACCTTTGAGCTCCCCAAATTCTAACTGTCCCACCACATGCAGAAGAACCACACCGATTCTGCTGTATTTGTGTAAAGAGGCTGGATTGGGACCTAGGACCTTTTCTATGGATTTAATATGTCTGCATCTGTAGTTTGACTAAAGGAAATTTTGCTTTTAAGCAGACTATGGGGTAACAATTGTCTAAATATTCAACTCAGGGTGAGCTAAAGTCTGTGACTGAGCAAGACCTCCCTTGATTTTGAGGAGTGCATAGTTTGGCCCACTCACTGTCAGGAATCAGGGCCTGCAACAGAGCTAGTGTCCTGGCAGCCTCATCGGTACAGCTGGCCTGCAGCAGGCTGCTTGAATGGCCGCACCACGTGATTGGCTGGCTGTGGGGTGAGGGAAGCAGGTCAGATCTTAAATCATCAGCAGCAGCTCACTGGCTGCGCAATTCTCATGCCCACCACTGCACCAGCAATGTTTTACTTTGTTACTGGCCTGGCCTGGCCTCTGCCCTGTCCCTGCCTTGAACCTCTCCTTACCTGCTGCTCTGCTTGCTCCAGTTCCTTCCCTCTGGTTTGACCCTTGACTCTGGCTTCCAAATACTTGACTCTGACCTCAATCTTTGGTTCCTGAAGCCTGCTCTGACCACTACGGCTGATGCCTGTTCCGATCACTAGGCTAGACTGCCCTTGTCCTGGTTGGCTGACATTCACTAATCGCTTGATCCTGCAAGGTGCTGAATACTCCAGCTCAGATCCAGCACATAAATAAAAGCTTAACTAGAAGCATGTGAGTAGCCCCATTTACTTCAGTGAGATTACATGCTTAAGTGCTTTGTGAGATCAGGACCAGAACTCTCAGCATTTTGCAGAATCAAGCCCTATGACATTGAGAGAGGTTGTAAAACTACTGCAACAGTTGTAAGTTGCAAATGCCTCCTCTCAGATACTGATTTCAGGAGAGTTATTGGTTTCATATCTCTCCCTACCTTTTCCTACAGTAATTTTGAAACTGTTTTCTTATTTTCCTGAATTTCAATTGCAATCAATATTTAGGTATCCACCAGAATCAACACAAACAAAATAGAAGAAATACTCATTTTTTGTAATCTTTATTCCTTAGTGTAGAGAGTAGGTGTGGCTCCCCTCCTGCCCGGCAGAGGGAGCGCCCTTGCAGGCACCCAAGTGGGTGGAGCCACCACCACCTGTCCCCACCCCCCCCCAGAAGCCAAGGGGCGGGACAGGAAGTAGAAAAGCTAGCCGCCAGAGCTCAGTCGGAGCCCAGCCACCGCCGGGAGCAGACGTACCGGCGGGAACTCCTGATTGGGAACCCTCCAGGACCCGAGGCAGCTGTCCTGACTGGCCGGAGCTTCCCCGCGCCCACTACGACGAGGAGCCGCCGGAGCTTCCCCGTGACAGGTACTGGGAGGAGTCGCTGGAACTCCCCCGTGCCCACTATGAAGAGGAGCCGCCGGAGCTCCCCCCGCACCTGCTGTTACCCGGAGGAGCCACCTGAGCGCGCCTGGCCGGACTTCCCCGAGGAGCTGCTAGACCTGCCACCAAGCCTGGGCCTTGAGGAGCCTATGCAGATTGACTGGCCTGGAGCTGGTGCCACGGACGAGGTAGGCCCTGAGGGGGAAAGTGGAAGTAGCCCAGGGGTAGCCGACCCCTGTCAGGCTGCAGACGCAGAGGTCCCGATGTCAGTGTGTTGTGGTCAGGACCCCACTGACCAGCGGCGGTGATAGCCGCTGCTAGGGCCCCGGGCTGGGACACAGTGGAGTGGGTGGGCCTGTGTCCCCCCTGCCACCCCACGCACAGGTGGCAGTTTTCCCCCTCACCCAAAGCTCAGGTGTAAGGACCTGGGCCTCTTCACCTACTGGTAGTTTTGCTGCTCAGCCCCTGCACCAAAGGGCCTGAGCTTGTTGGACTGGTTACTGCTCAGCCCCTGCACCATAGGGCCTGAGCTTACTGTACTGTTTTGCTGCTCAGCCCCTGCACCAAAGGGCCTGAGCTTCTTACTGTACTGTTTTGCTGCTCAGCCCCTGCACCAAAGGGCCTGAGCTTCTTATTGTACTGTTTGCTGCTCAGCCCCTGCACCTAAGGGCCTGAGCTTATTGTACTGTTTGCTGCTCAGCCCCTGCTCCAAAGCGCCTGAGCTTATTGTACTGTTTTCTGCTGCACAGCCCACGGTGACAGCGGACGCGTAAGGAGTTGGTGTGGCTCCCCTCCTGCCCCAGGAGGGTCGAGCCCCAGCCCACTCGATTACACTTAGTATTCTCAAAAGGAAATTATATTCTGTTATAAATAAATTACAAAACAATTATTTGAATACACTCACACACATTCTGATGAATGAGCTTTTTTATTTTTTAAGAAATACAATATATATACACTCGTTATTCATTTGTGTAAAAATGACTGTTCCTCGGTAAATGAGCACATTGTGCACATTTTGTTCTCACCAATCTCTGCCTTTTGAGATCTCATGCTCAGTAATCCCTTTTTTCCTACATCTCATGGATTAAGACTTCTCCTCCAGCGTGACAGACTTTAAATAACCTAATGACTAGGTGCCTGCAAAATCCCTTTGCCTGTGTTATAAATAACACTATGTAGTCCTCAGTGAATACTAAGAATGTAAATCAGCACTGCTCTTGCTGTTATAGTATCAGAAAAAAACCGCAATTGAATTATAGCCTTATGTTCAACCATGGACCATGAAATTAGTAGGTAATATCAATGTACTGCAACTCATACCCTTAAAAAAAGGATCAGAATTGAAATTATGGAAAACATTTTTAAAAAAAAACAACTACTATTCTTTGTAGTCCATTTGGACCATCACTGCATCATTTGTGACAGCAAAGGGTGAAAAATCGAATCTGCATTTGATTGGCAACTGGTTATTAACCACTGAAAATGCTCTAAAACTGGTAAATAGCAACATAAACCCTACTGTATAATTTCACTTTAAATTTTTCCTTTCTTCTTATTCTTTTATAACACATCTACTGTTCGCTACTAGTGGTATGTCTTTTAGATAGTAAGTTCCTAGGGACAAAGAGTAAGATTCAATTCTGTTTAGTTACATGGGTATAAATCTCAAATAACTACTGACTTCCATGATGTTACTCTAGATTTACACCCGTGAGGTATAATCGGGGAATATGGATTCAGTGTGAGATTATGAATTCTCTGTATGTGTCTTTACCAAACTGCACGCTCCATTTTGAAGGTGTAGCCTTTTGTCTTCTCTGTTTTGTCAGGGAAGAGGTCACCTTGGCAACAAAGTCACCTGGCAGAGGTCTAAGATCCCCTGAAGGGGCTGAGCAGGACATCACCTGACAAAAGTTATAAAAGTTTATCACTTTATAAAAGTTATAAAAGACATGAGCTGCTTTACTCACAGTCCCATTTTTCTCCCACTGAAGAGGAGGAAGAAACAACCCAACAAGTAGGGGCCTGATGAGGCAGAGGATCCTACCTATCTTCCTGAACATAGATGGTCCCCCACCACCACCCAATGGAAGGGTGGGCTAATGAGGGGCATTGTGTTTAGAGTATTGATTGTTTTCTAAGCAATCTCTACTGACTTGTGCTTTATCTGTTAAGTAAAAAAGCAATGATGTTAGAACTCTGTGCAAAGTGTCTCCATGTGCGTAACAGGCTTTACAATCACTATTTGCATCATGAGAGAATTACACTGTAACCCCGAGGCTCACACCTGGGATGCAGTTCTGTGTTTAAGTAACAGGGGAGTCAGTAGGGTCAACACTGAGCCCAGGAGTAGGTAGCTGGCCAGCAGGTTCTGCTCTCACACTAGAGGGTCTGTAACTGAGAGTGTGCCTGGGGACCCCAAGCTTGGCGCAGTGGCTGGGCTCTGTTCAGCCACTGGAGGCTTAAAACACCTGGTGATCCCACCACAGGATCTCCTCACAGAAATCTAGTGAGTGTCCAAGAGAGGGCACTCGACTGGGACCTGTGACGACCAGGAGAACACTGAGCAGAATTTGGGCCATCTATTGTTATTTGTGTCTTGTCCTGTTCAGAGCACACTTCTGGCATTTAAATAGTAGTAAATAATAATACATTGTCATCTGTTGACCTATGATCCTGTCTTGACTTCAGAAAAAAGGATTTAATTAGCTTGCTATTATGTCATGGGGTATATTGCTGACAAGATAAATATAATGCTGCTAAGAGGTATAATACTGACAGATTATATTAAAATGCTTTTTAGAATAATATGAGCTGAAATGTAAGTAAAAGAACTCAAATGATGAATAATAATGGGCTTTGCTATAGCATAAAGTAATTAGTGCGAGTCCTAATGAGGTAGGCTTGATAATTAGTTAGCCGAAGTAGGCCTACGGGTTTGACATAAGGTCATCAATGGTGCACTCTCATGCTATGTGACAAACAAGTTAAGTGCAATAAAAATAGGTAACTGCATAATTGCATAAGTAAGCTTGAAATAGAGTATTTTAGGTATTTTTGCAGGTTCTGTAACTATACAGATAACCGCATTGATGCATAGGATTTATTAGGAAATTAATTGACACAAATAGCCTGTGTTAACAATTACAAATAGGACTGTGGTCAACCTGCATAACACTGTGACCCCAGAAACCCCCCATGCCCACTGGCAGAGAGCCCCCCATACTGTAGCTCACATCAGGACTCATTGCCCCAAAACATTGTTGTCATAATATATATCCCAAAGGTGTCATGTAAGGTATGTGTAAACTGGTGACATGCTGGTCCTGAAAGTCATGGTGTGATGTATGTACAGGTTGTAGAGAATGAGTTATAGATGTGTCCTGGAAATACATTCTTAAAATGTGTCTGGAAGACAGAGACACGGCTCAAGGTGGGGGTCCTCTGTCTCCTGTGTCAGAACCACACACAACCATGGGCAAAAACCAAGGAGGCAGGTGGTTATTTTATTGGTCAAATATGAAATGTAGAAATAGATAAAAGAAAAAGATAATAAGATCTGAATATTTTTGGCAAAATTTTTGGGTGCAGTGAGTCCTGCACACTGTATGCTCTATCTTTGTTTTTTTTTTGATGAATAATGATAATATGTGAAGAGCAAATTAAAATTAACTTTTTTTTTGTTTTTTTTTGATTTTGTGATTTTTTTATATTTGTTTGAGTATTTGGGTGTTAATTAAGTTTTTTCTTATCTATGTTGTGTGTCTCACTGTGTCTTCAACAATCTAAACAAAAAGCTTCTGTAATGACCTGGGAAGGACCTGTGTGTATAATTTGAAATTTTAATTTTTCTTATTATACATTCTATAGGCTTCTTTTCTTAGGCTCTTCTTTTGATCTTTCTCTAGTTAGTATTCAGTTAGTATATTAATCTAGTTAGTATCCTGTTATATGAATAAGAACAAAAGGATTTGGTCCTACATATAGTTTGTTTGTGCCTGCCTACTGTGTCATAATGCTAAAATCAAACAGGTTTAGCCACCACCCCTCAGTCTTCTAAATTTGTTTGATTTTCTTGACTTTGCAGGGCCTAATTTGCAGTAACCAGAGCCACTAACGCACTTTCTGTACAAATAGTAGGCAAGGTCTAATGAAATCCCATCTTCATTTTATCTCTACATCTGCATTAACAATTTTAAAAGGAGTTTACTTACTGTAACTGAAGATTCTTCAAGATGTGTGGTCTCTATCTGTATTTCACATATGAGTATGCATGCACATCATGTGTCAGAGTCCTGAAATTCTTCAAAGCAGTGTCTGTTGGCCTGCACATGCACAGTAGCTCTCCTTGTTCTCCTGACTGAGGGTATAAGAAGCAGTGTGGTTTGACACCTCTCCAGTTCCTCATTTTACCACAAATCCAACAGGTTCCAAAGCAGAGGGGATGGAGGGCAGGTAGTGGAATACAGATAGGTACCACACATCTCAAAGAACATCCAGTTACTGTATGTAACCTCCACTTCTTCTTCAAGTGCTGGTCCCTATGTTTATTCCACACATGGGTGATTAGCAAGCAGTGTTCAAACTGGAAGGAAGCCAGTAACAAATATGCTGCTGATGCCCCTGCTGTGTCCACAGCCAAGGCATGAACTAGAGTGTACTGTGTCATGAACATGTGGCTAAAACTCCAAGTGGCTGCCCTGCAGGTGTCCTGCAGCAGAACCTCAGATAAGGATGCTGAGGAAGCAGTTTGTGCTCACATGGAGTGAGCTGTGACACCCCCAGGGGTGAGGAACTTTTGCTATCTTATCGCACTCTAAGATGCATCCCAAAACCCACTTAGAAATCCTCTGGGAAGATATAGCTAGCCCACACGATCTCTCTGTTATGGCAATAAACAGTCTCGGTGATTTTCTAATAGGTTTGGTTCTTTGTGAGTAGAATGCTTGGGCATGCTAAACTTTGAGGGAATGAAGTCTTTGTCTTTAGAGGAAGCATGGGGTTTGGGAAAAAAAATACAGGCATTGTTTGATTAATATGGAATTCAGATACAATTTTGGGAAGAAATTTGAAGTGTAGTTGGGATGTTTTCTTTATGAAACATTATATAAGGAGGATCCACCATGTCGGATCTAAGCTCACTGACCCTCCTGTGATAGCCACTAAGAACACCACCTTCATGGACTGGTGCATCATGGCACATGTTGACATGGGTTCAAAAGGTGGGCCTGTGAGTGTCAACAAGATGAGGTTAAGGTTCCATTGAGGTGTAGGTTTAAGCACAAGTGGGAAGATCCTGATCTGATCTTTCATAAACCATGTGGTGGTATGGTGAGTAAAGATGGAACATCCTTCCACTGGGGGAGGAAGGCACTTAGCGTTGCTAGCTGTACTTGCAGTAAACTAATAGCAAGACCTGATGTCTTCAGGGAGAGGAGATAGTCTAGAACAATTGGGATACTCTGTAGAATGTTGGTGGAGTTGTGCCAGTCTGAAAAAATCTCCATTTGGCCAGATAGCAGGTTCTATTTGAGTCCTTTCTACTTTGGTTAAGTCTGTTACAAAGTGGGGCCAAGCATGAGTGTTCTACTTCCGACATCCATCAGGCTGTGAGGTGGAGTGAGCTCAGGTTGGGATGCCTTATTTCCCACCCCCTGTCCCCTTCTTGGATTAGCAGATTTGGGAATGGGAGGATCCTGATTGGTAGGTGGGCAGACATCATTAGAAGTTCCATGAAGCAAAACTGTCTTGGCCAGTAGTGTGCTAGGAGAAGGATGTTGGCACTGTTTCAATGTATCTTCCCCATGACTTACGGAAGTAGGGGAATGGGAGGAAAGGCATATCTTAGGCCGTTCATCCAAGTCACCCAATGACTGGAAGTTAGCTAATGTAACGCCAATATTTAAAAAGGGCTCTAGGGGTGATCCTGGCAATTACAGACCGGTAAGTCTAACGTCGGTACCGGGCAAATTAGTTGAAACAATAGTAAAGAAAAAAATTGTCAGACACATAGAAAAACATAAACTCTTGAGCAATAGTCAACATGGTTTCTGTAAAGGGAAATCGTGTCTTACTAATCTATTAGAGTTCTTTGAAGGGGTCAACAAACATGTGGACAAGGGGGATCTGGTGGACATAGTGTACTTAGATTTCCAGAAAGCCTTTGACAAGGTCCCTCACCAAAGGCTCTTACGTAAATTAAGCTGTCATGGGATAAAAGGAAAGGTCCTTTCATGGATTGAGAACTGGTTAAAGGACAGGGAACAAAGGGTAGGAATTAATGGTAAATTCTCAGAATGGAGAGGGGTAACTAGTGGTGTTCCCCAAGGGTCAGTCCTAGGACCAATCCTATTCAATTTATTCATAAATGATCTGGAGAAAGGGGTAAACAGTGAGGTGGCAAAGTTTGCAGATGACACCAAACTACTCAAGATAGTTAGGACCAAAGCAGATTGTGAAGAACTTCAAAAAGATCTCACAAAACTAAGTGATTGGGCAACAAAATGGCAAATGAAATTTAATGTGGATAAATGTAAAGTAATGCACATTGGAAAAAATAACCCCAACTATACATACAACATGATGGGGGCTAATTTAGCTACAACGAGTCAGGAAAAAGATCTTGGCGTTATCGTGGATAGTTCTCTGAAGATGTCCACACAGTGTGCAGAGGCGGTCAAAAAAGCAAACAGGATGTTAGGAATCATTAAAAAGGGGATAGAGAATAAGACTGAGAATATATTATTGCCCTTATATAAATCCATGGTACGCCCACATCTCGAATACTGTGTACAGATGTGGTCTCCTCGCCTCAAAAAAGATATTCTAGCACTAGAAAAGGTTCAGAAAAGAGCAACTAAAATGATTAGGGGTTGAGAGGGTCCCATATGAGGAAAGATTAAAGAGGCTAGGACTCTTCAGTTTGGAAAAGAGGAGACTAAGGGGGGACATGATAGAGGTATATAAAATCATGAGTGATGTTGAGAAAGTGGATAAGGAGAAGTTATTTACTTATTCCCATAATACAAGAACTAGGGGTCACCAAATGAAATTAATAGGCAGCAGGTTTAAAACAAATAAAAGGAAGTTCTTCTTCACGCAGCGCACAGTCAACTTGTGGAACTCCTTACCTGAGGAGGTTGTGAAGGCTAGGACTATAACAATGTTTAAAAGGGGACTGGATAAATTCATGGTGGCTAAGTCCATAAATGGCTATTAGCCAGGATGGGTAAGAATGGTGTCCCCATCCTCTGTTCGTCAGAGGATGGAGATGGATGGCAGGAGAGAGATCACTTGATCATTGCCTGTTAGGTTCACTCCCTCAGGGGCACCTGGCATTGGCCACTGTCGGTAGACAGATACTGGGCTAGATGGACCTTTGGTCTGACCCGGTACGGCCTTTCTTATGTTCTTATGACAGCAGGAGAGCGTCACCCTGGGAGTCCTGACCCATGGCTCCTGGGACAATATAGAGGTAGCTTTCTGTTTGTTTGGAACACAAAGAGGTCCCATAGTGGAGAATCTTATTGTGTAAATATCTCACTTAGGACTGTATCTGTAATTTCCCACTCATGGTCTGCCAAGAAGTTTCTGCTTAGTTTGTTTGCAAAGGAGTTGGGAATACCAGGGAAGTGTGCGTCCTGTGTCGTGATGCCATTCCTGATGCACTAGTTCCAAAGTCTGTGGGCTTGAGGCAGAGGGGGCGAGATCTTGCTCCTCCCTGTTTGTTTATATAGACCACCGTGGTGATATTGACTGACATTATCTGTGTATGGAGTAAGCATATAAGTGGAAGGAAGGCATTGCAAGCAAGTCAGTTGGCCCTTAGTTCCAGTATGTTTATATGTAGCCTGGCTTCTCATGGGGTCCAGGTATCCTGAGCAGTGTCATTGTCCAGGTGACCACCCCACCACAGGAGGGAGGCATGGGCATGGGAGGGCTGAAGGGAACCCCCACCATGACCCTTTCTGGATTTGACCACCAAGCAAGGAAGGAGTTAACTCTGGTGGGAACTGACACTGTGGAGTTGATGTGGTCCTTGTTCATCTGACAGATTGACTGGAGCCAAACTTGCAGACACAGCAAGTGGTGTATAGGAAACGGCATAACGTAGGTGCATGCAGCCATGTGGTCTTACAGTGACAGACACCTGTGGAAAGTAGCTTATGGTCTGTGGGTAATGCATGAAATCAGGTTGCTCATTGTATGAAACCCATATGCAGAGAGGAATGCTCTGGCAGAAACCAAGTCTGTCCTCGCCCCTATAAAGTTTATTGTCTGCTACCACAGAGAAAACCTTCATAAATACTCTGGGTGCTGTCGTGAGCCCAAAGGGGAGGACCTGAAATTGGAAATATTCTTGGCCAACTGTAAAACACAGGAACTTCCTGTATGATGGGTGAATGTCCACATGGAAATACATGTCCTTCATGTCAAGAGCTGCAAAACCACATCCCTTCCTGAAGGGAGGAGATTATTGATGCCAACATAATCATCCAGAATTTCAGCTTTTGAATAAAAATGTTGAGTTGCCAAAGGTCCAGCTCCTGGTATTGCTGGTGGTGATCTGGGGAACAGGCAAAGAAAGATTGACCACGTCATCTGGGGACGATGAAGAGGGATCTGTCAGTACCTGTGGCTCCGGTTCTGGCTATTCCTCCTTATACACCAACAGAACCAGTTATCGAGAGAAGGAGAAGTGATACAACTCCTGAGAAGGGTGTGGACTCTTGCCACAAGTATCTCACAGACCCTAATAAAGCCAGAAAGATGGATCAATCGGTTGCTGGGGTCCCCAAGAGAATCGGTACCAGTGGTCCCTGGGGGGTCATACACAGAGAAATGGCAATCATAACCCCTCGACTGTCTGTTGGGGGTAGAGTGTCTCCGTGGAGATACTGGTGCAGCTATTTCCTCTAATTCATCCAAGTCTGAAAACTGTTCCAGTGGTAGCAGTGGGGCTGTTGGTACTGGGACACTCCTGCCAAATGGCTGGAGATGGGATGGCTCCTGGACATTGATATAGACTCTTGTTTCAGAGGAAGGACATCCCTCAGGAAGGCAGCATTGGAAAGAAGTAGAGACTGTGGATAAGGAAGAAACATATCCTCTGGTGTTATGTATATTTCTATATGCCCTGGTGTCCAAGGGGTTCCAACAGTCAAATGTGGAGGACCTGGCACATCTGTGGCAGCTGGACATTCTTTAGCTGAATGAGGCGGTACCGACAATGGATCCAGACCAGCACAGGTAGATGGAACCAATGAATGTCTGTCCTTATGTTTCAGTACCAAGCTGACCGACGGAACTGGCAGATCTTTCTTTTCATGTACCTTGCCCTCTAGTCTGGGGATCTTCAGTAGAGCTGGCTCCTTAGATTCCATATGTGATGTCTCACCTGACCTGGATAGGCTCAGAGAGGAAGCATGTTTCTTATGGACAGTTCTTGAAGGAGATCTATCCTTGCACCCCTGAAAATGCCCTCTATTCTCATGAGGACCATAGAAAAAGAGTCCTTAGGCTTAGATGTTGAAGGCTGTGCTCCAAGACATGTGCTTGGAGGGGCATTGCTGGTCAGCTGAGGCTGATGTATAGGGAGGTCTCCTTGGCCTGGACTGGAGAGGGGCCTCATAGCCTTGTCCATCAGATGCTTTCATAGGCACAGCTCCCAGGCTGCTTGAGTTCTGGGTGGGAAGGAGTGACATTTCTGCAAAGTGCACAATCTATGTGCCTCACCCAGATAGTACAGGCACTGTTGATGTTTGCCACTGATGGAGAAGGAGCGAGGGCAGGAGATGAAATCATTGAATCCTGGGACTCTGGGCATAGTCCTGGAGCTGGGGAGGGGTTCCTCAACTGAGGGAAAGAAATTCTCTGTGCTAACTATAACTTTAACTACTAAGCTAAAATATATAACCATTTACAAATATTTTCTTTCTTTGCAGGTTATACAACTAAGTGACAGAGGGCAAAACTCAGACTCAGGCCATGCAGCCGTAAGAAAGAAGGAAGTGGAGAGGTGTTGACCTTCACTGCCACTTATATCCTAGGTCAGGAGCACAAGGAGATCTACTGCGCATGTGTGGGCCAACAGACACTGCGTTGAAGAATTTCCAGACTTGGGCTCAGGGTGTGCATGCATGCCCATGTGTGGAATACAAATAGGGACAAGCACTTGAGAAGAAACAGCCCCTATTCCTTCCTAGATCCAATTCTTTTTTTATGTACCCTTATTCTCAAAGTTTGTAACTATTTTATTTTTCACTATTAGCTTATGTTTTCAGTTGCCTTGCTTTAATCCACTAACACAAATAAATCAAACAATGACATCAGAACGTTAATAGCAAAACGTTAATGGCAAAAAAATCTTGAACTGCCTTTTCAAACCATCCCAAACAGTTACTGCTTGAATATTATGGGGTAGAGAGTTTCAGCAAACTCGGGCTAGAAAAACTGACAAAATGCAAATTGAAATGATTAGTAAAGTAGGGTTAAGTTTAATTAAATGTGCATAGATGTGAGCCAAATTCCTGAATATATGTATAGAGACATCATTAAAATTCAAAGGTTAATAATAATATGATGGTATTTGGCTCTTTCGTAGCACTTTTCATTTGAGTCTCTGAAAGCACCTTTTGAATATGAATTAAACCTCGATGCTCTGTGAAGTAGGTGAATAATTATATCTCTATGTTAAACCTGGGTAAACTGAAGCTATGAGAAGTAAAGTGACTTGCCCCAGTTCAAGTACTGAGTTATTGGTAGCATAGATAGAGCCTAAAAGATGAATTCATAAAATTCAAGCCCAGGCTGATTTTGAATATATTCACCTTGTAAATGAACTTCTCTCACAGATTTGTTCTTAGAACCTAATTCAGAAGTTGCACACAATTTACTCTTCAGGTCTGAATTTGACCCTTGCAACTTGGAGAAAAATATTTGGAAAGACTGCAAGATAAAGCACCGGGAAGATTGATAATGTTTTGCTATGAGAGAGACAAGGTGGGTGAGGCAATATCTTTTATTGGAACAACTTCAGTTTATGAAAGAGACAAGCTTTGGAGCTTGCACAGAGCTGCTTCTTGACCCGAAGAATAGCTCTGTGTAAACTCAAAAGCTCAAAACAGAAGTTGGTCCAATAAAAGATATTACCTCACCCACCTTGTTTCTCTAATATCCTGGGGCTGACACAGGTACACTGTATACAATGTTTTGCTATGTCAATGGTTCGACTCAGTTGAAACCACTAGTCTGAAATGAGTATATTGACACTAACTATTTAAATAGAACAATCAACCCATTAAACTGTAACATAATGAAATGGGCTGTGTCAGGCACTTCCACTGAGATCTCAATAGAAGAACTGTAGCATAACAAAGTGTCTCATACACTAAGAATCAGAGTGCATTATGAGGGACTGACTCACATGCTTGGGAGAGAGTGATATTGCTTTGCTCTTTTAAGTGAAGATTAAATAACCACAAAAATCAATTATAAAGCAATGGTAATGGTCTTATTTTAAATCACAAACACTGAAAGCAAAATATGCTATTACTTTGCCCAGACCAAAATGGATTGTGTATTTGGCCTTAACTGCTACCTTACAATTCGCCCCTTTCTGCTGAGGCATGAGAGAATGTGTGTGTGTGTGTGTGTGTGTGTGTATATATATATATATATATATATATATATATAATTTTAAAGGGACATTGGCAATATTAAAAAACATTCTCTCTCTGGACATCTTCTACTTGTAATTATTACAAGTAACAATTAACTTGCTATAACTGAAAGAGACATAGAAAAAAGAGGATCCTTTTCAGTTTGTTTACTTTGTACAGTTGAGAGAAAAATACCCTCCCATATCTTTCTACACATGAGGAAGAGGGGCAAGAGATACATGGGGTTGCTGCGATTGATAGGTGTGGCAGGGGGCATGTGGAGCATCCACTCCCATAGCCATTTGTTTGGTGCAATATCTCTGCACTTAAAATACTGTAAAAGAGATGAATACCTGTGCCCTGAAAGGGCAGTTAAAGCTCTCCTAGTCAAACAGAACCAGGAGCTGCACTCGCTTGTTTATACATGGGGATGGCAGCTTCCTGACAAAATACCAGTTTGCAGTGGTATTGAAAAAAGCTTTAGCCTTCTGCAGTTTCAACCTGGCGAACTTTGGTACACATTTTTGTGGGATTTGGGCAGAGACATCAGCAACATCGGAGAGTTTTGAATCTCACAGGGTTCAGAGCTAGAAATCAAATTATTACAGGACTTATGTCTTCCCTGGGGGAAAGATTCCTGTGACTGGCAATAAGTATAACTAAACCTGTCTGTTTCTGATTCCAGGGGATTTCCAAAGCCATAGTCAATGTTTGGATTTGTGGGCACTCTATAATACATCTGGCCCACAGAATGGTGGCCAGGTCTTCTTCTTAGCATATGCGTAACATGCCTCAGATGGCACGTAACCAAGATTCATCACCGAATTTGGTCCTCTGGTTGAATCATTAGCTTCCCCAACCTGGGTCAGGTACTGACAGGGAGCATGACATGAACGCTGATCCATGCCCCTTGGTCAGCAGATGAATCGTGGCTGAGCTTCAAGGCCGAAGCTGTATTCATTTAAGAGTTCACTGGAGAGGCATGTTATGAGATCAGCTCTTGGCATAGCAGAGGTCTTGTGAGCTGGTCCCAGAGCTCACTGGTGGAGCTTGTTGATGTTGGGTTGATTTAACAATTAATTGTGGCCAGGCATTGGCCAGGCAACAGGTGGTTTGCAGCTTAGCTTCAAGGTTGAATCCATTTGCCTGTGGTGGCATGGCAGATAGATCATGAGCTGGTCTCAGTGCTTGTTAATGCTGCTCATTGATGATAAGTTGATTAAGCAATTGCAGCCAGATGTCAGCCAGGCAACAGGTGGATAGCAGCTGAGCATCAAGGTTGAAGCTATTTGCCTTTAATAGTCTGGCAGACTGGACATGAGCCAGTCCCAGCACTCCTGAGGGCCTGATTATTCACCTGAGCTAAAATTATCTTGGGGACTGTAGGGGCTGCACTAGTTTAAATGTAGAGACTAGGGATACAGAGGGATGTGATCTAGTTACACAGCTGTGGCCTTGCCCTCAATTGATTTGGTCAGAGATGCTCACAAGATGGGTTTGGTGCAGGGCCATTGAATTACACTGCATGAACAGAACAAGAAAGCATGTAAACCATAATTTTGAGATATGGGGTGGGGTGGGGAGAGGTGATCGCACATAGCGATACTGATACAGGGGGCCTGTGCTCTTTAAGAAGGATGGAGTTTATCTGTAAGATGTTGGGGCTGACATTTGGTTCTGTGACCTTGGGGATTGGGTCAGGCAGGAGATGGGTACCACGCATAGTGAGTGTGCACTCATGCTAATCACTGGTGATCCCAGCAACCGGTGTCCAGTGAGAGTAAAGGTAAATGAGACCCAGGATTGTGCAGTTTGACCTTGCGCTCATGGAGTTCTGACTCCCAGGCTGCTTTCCTGGTATCCTTCTAGGCTATAGTTAAGGGCCTTCCACAGAAGACCAGCTTGCTTCCTGTAGTTCCTCTCTCAGCCTGGGAGTCAGCACTCTATCCCAGAACACAGAAGAATGAGAGGTAGCCCTGAAGGATTGAGGCTGTGACAAGACTGCAGGGAACCAGCCTGAGGGTCAGTGCTCTATACCAGAGAAGAAAAACTTAAAGGTACTCCAGAAGGGGCTGGGAATTGAGTTCAGAGTGTGAACTGAGGAGCCCAAGAGAAGTGAAAGAACTTTTTGTTTGTTTGGCCTTCTGCTACCCTGAAAAGAGACTGACGCAACCAGAGGGCTGAGCCACTTGAACCCTTGGGAGAGAAGAAACTGAGACAAGCAATGCCTACAATGCTATGCTTGGCTAGAATGGGGTGCTGCAAGTCAGGCATGCCCTGTTAAGGTAGCTGTCACCATCTTTAACACATACAGTTCACACGTATAATATCTATTAATCATTTATAAATAGAACCTTAATAAAAAGTGTGACCAAGTAATAATATATACAATGCTGGGAGGGGCTATAGAATTCTGTTTGTTTATAATTGAATAGAACATTACAAGCAGAATAAAGGTATGTTAGAGCACATTTTCTCTCTATTTTTCTGCATGTCCTTTAGGTTAGTCAAGAAGCTGCTTCTTCCCAGGATTTTCAGGAGTCCACCAGCTGCCTGCTCCCCTATCATCAGTCTTTTGAAGGCTGCCTGATATGCCTGCTGTCTTGCTGATCCTGAAAGTGTCTTCAGAGGTGGATGTCTTGCTGTTCCTCAATCCTCTTGCATTTGACATCAGTGAGGCAGAAAATCTTCCTGCTCCCCACTGCTATTGCTGAAGCACTCAGCTGGAGCCCAGGAGATTGGTGGCATCCTCAAATTACAGCGAGTTGGCAAACTCTCCAGCTGTCAAGTGCAGGCTGGTGTTCACTTTAGAACATATGTGAAAAGTTGGGATTGCTGTGTGCTGCTCATGCAGCCACTCCAGCAGGTGCAGAGTAGAATTCACATGAATACCTCTTGTTGTTTCTGGTGGCAGGGAAGGGAACCATTCTGCACCTGCAATACCTTAAGATTTGTGCCAGGAACAACTAAAATGGCTGCAGAGCTTATGTCCCACTGTGAGTATCCTGACTGTATTGTTGCTTCTCAGATACACCCCCACAATTAATATCAGCCAGTGTGTGAGACAAAGAAGATGAACAAACCTCTTGTCATTCTCTGTATGCACTTATTGGCTCTCTTGTGAACCCGGAAAGAAGCTAGTCAATCAATCAGCTTGTTCAACAGATTGTGTACTGTACAAAGACCCAAACCACATAGTCACAGAGAGTCATCCTGCCAGGAGCTGCTAATATCTTCTCCAAAGCTGATCAAATAATCTCTCAGTTGTTTTCCACTCCAAAAGCATGGACCCGCTTGTCAGACATGTTTGGAAAAGCTTTAGCAGAACTTAGCAGAGCAAGATGAGTAGCTTTGGCAGCTGTTGCTGAGGAAATGGAACCAACATCCACATGCAGAAGCATATCTTCTTCCATAAACAAAAATAACAATGACCAATATTCTTGCAACCATGTAACAGAGTAGCAAAACTGGGATGGATCTGATGGTACTTAGTGGAGCATTCAGTAGAGTTTCCCCAAGTGGCTGAGTCATGTACTCGTCCCACTTCCTACTCCTGGATTTCTGCCCTTTTCCGGGACATAGGGAAAGATAATTGTAAGACAACAGAAAATCAGCATAATAGGACAAAGACAATAGGAAGTCTCGTACTCCACTCGTTACCAGGGGTAATACCAGGGGTAATTACCATTGACTTCCATGGAATTAATACTGAGTCTCACAGAAGCATGTGACAGAAGGTCCCTGCTTTGAAGATCTAACAATCTAATTTTAGCTGAGACATGATGAGTGGGGCTAACAGTTAGGGAAGGAATGCGGAGGCAGTGAATGTGCATTGGATGGATCAATTACAGGTCTTTAATTTAATTATAATTACTGACTATTCATGGGCATCATGAATATAGCTAAGGCTGTTTGCTTTCACTGAGTGCCAGTAGAGACGAAATGCCCTGACATTTTTGCATCAATTCCCCCGCTAGCTTTCTGTCAACGTATGATACAAACTGTGTAGGCGATGTCACTGGTGTCAGCTACAACAGCTCCCACGTGCAATGCTTTTCTGTCTTTGCTAAATTAAACAATGTACTGCTAGTGGGCTATGGCCATGCACCACCTCCTACCACAGCACAGGCTACTACTGCTACCAGCTGCCTAGGAGAAGCATGTGAGGGGCCAGTAACAGCATCACTCCCACTCTCCTTACCAGCTACTCTGGGCTCTCTGTCAGCAGCTGCAACACAACCCTCTCCCAGTTCATACAGTTCTATTGTGCTGCAACAGGAAATGGACATTAACATGATATCTCTTCTTGCGCTGCCACTACTCAACCTCACTTAGCCCCTGGCACTGCCTGAGTACAGGAATTGCAAAGCAAAAATGAATTCTGTTTGTGCCTTTTACAGCTAGTTTTCTTGCGGTGTTTAATGATAGACTCTGTGTTTTTCTTATAAGATCTTATTTTGACAGTTTGGCTCAGTCTTTAAAATCTGCATTTATGTATGATTTTTTTTTTAAATCTTGGAGGATTTTTCAATTTATTTTTCCACCCAATGCTATGGAAACACAGAAGCCCTTCTAACATGCAAGAAGAGAAGAGAGTGAGGCATGAATTATCTGAGTCATAGCTGGTAGCTAAGTGGGTAGTAAATTAATGTATTAGGGCACCTGCCAAAGCCAGACATAAACCCAGATTATGTCTCTCTAACAGGGTGCACGGCATGTTCCCATAACACTAGTTTGGATTGACACCAAGTGCAGAGGCTGGATAAGACCATTATCACTTGCCTTCTTTTGGGTGTCTGTCACCACTGCTGGTGCTGCCCTTCAATTCAGTTCTGCTTCTGCTCAGGATGAGCACTATGAAGGATCCTGGTTGTGTCCCGCAACCGAGAGAGTGCAAGTGGGGAAAGGGTCGCCGGTATCCTCTCCAATTTTGCAAAGTGTCTGCTGCAGACAGACTAGGGGATTATTTTTCCAACTTTGCTGGAGCAGAGTGATTCTGCTAAATTGACCTTTCTGATCATATGGATTAGGTTCAGCCAATCAGGGATACAGGGAGCATGCAATTTACCTTTGGTGATAGTTCCCAATGAAGCCAGGCTGAACTTGACATACAGTTCACCTTTTATTTCATTTGCAAAGAGTAAGGATGAATGCAGGTTAAGATGAAGAAATGGAACTTTATTAAACCCAGTGTATTGCTCTGTCCATGTGGCTCAGTTGCTTCCAACCAAACTCCCTACATTCCCTGTTTTCCTGGTGTCCTTCTCCAGAACATGGACCCCAGGTCCACTGATCATGATACATCTTCCCTATTTTACAAATGTTTTAATATAAACATTTTAAAACAAATAATTGATGTCCAGATGCCCTTTGGATATGCTAGCACATAGCTGAACTGGAGTCTTGCCTTTACCATACACTCAGCTGGTTACCTAGTCTTTGGGACAGTTTGGTCTTCTCAAAAGGTGCCACATCAGGAGTGACGTGTCTCTGTCACCTGTCTCAGAGTCTAGCAAACTACCTTTTTGTGGAGTCTCCTCCCTCCCTGTTGGACTGGCCTCCAGACAGTCCTCTATCTCTCCATTCCGTGAAGAGCTCTATATCTCTATAGTCTCTGGTGTTGTGTCTGCTGGCCTTTAAGTGCCTCCTGTTACTTTGGATCACTCATCCCTCTTGTGTAGCCAACTCATATAACCTGGGTGCCACTGCACCTCTCATGACTCCTTTAATCCACTCCTTCTGGTGTGTCTCTAATGGCTGGATCTTTACAGGAATGCCTCCCTCCAGGGCCAGTGGGTATTTGGCTGACATGTTTGTTGGCCTTCTCCTCTCAGTAATGTCTCCATCTTTCTGGGTGCAACAGGTCTCCCCTCATTGTCACAGGGTTTTGGTCCGTCCCATCAGCGCCTGAGCTGGACTGGTTTGGCACCACTGGGGTGGAGTATTCCTGTGTGCCAAAAATGCTACCAAGGGGTCTGAACCAGAAGAAACAGCCATGTGTAACAGCCTCTTAGCTGATTTCACCTCGCCATTTCTCTGTGGGTAGGCTGGGGAGGAGATGTGGTGGACAAACTCCCATTTGAGTTCAAATTTCTTGAATTCTTCCCAGGCAAACGGGGGTCCATTGTCAGTAAACACAGTGTCTGGAATGGCATATCTTGAAAAGTGGACCCTCAGTGTGACAATCATTGACTTGCTTCTTATATTAGGCAGGGCATTGACCTCCCAAACAGTTTAGTAGCTGTCCACTGTAATCAAGTACTGCTTTTCCTTGAAGGTAAATAAATCCACTCCCACCTTTTCCCAGGGTTGGGTGGGCCGCTCATGAGGTAATAGTCTCTTTCTGCTGACAGTTACACATGCCTGGCAGGTGTCCTGACCTTCTGTCAAAGAGCAGAGTTGGGTATTCATTTCCAGCCAGTAAACACACTCTTGGGCCCATCTAAGACAGCTGTTAATGCCCACGTGTGCAGGGAGGCATGGTATTTACCAGGTAATATCATGGCTTTTACCCCCATGAGAAAAACTAGTTAGTCCCCGTTTAAAGTAATTTCTGTTTTAAACAAACTGTTTTATTAATGCACACATTATTCTTAGTTTAAGTTACACATTCAAATTTTGGTTGCATAAGGGAGTAGATTCATAGATTAATTTCGGATAGTACAAATACAAAGCAAAACTACAGTGGCCATAATACTAATATATGTAAATATAATATTGGACATCAGAATGTCTGTATATATTTTGGTTCAGTATTTTCTTAAGGAAGGAATACATGTCACAACTCATTCCATTTTTCAGTATTATATAAACAAAAGTAAAAAACATTTGATTATATTAAAACAACAATAATGCAGAGTTGTAGGCTTGAAGCATTAAGCAATCAGAAGCAATCACTTGCAGACTACCAGTCCAGGCTCCCTTTGGTCATGAAGCATTCTGTAGCAGAAGACTGACTTTCACATACTGGATAGACTCAGTGCCTCAGTTTTGAATGGATGTATCCAAAGTTTGAAAAGATTCATTCTATGCTTGCTGGACTCTGATGCAAGATTTAAAATTCCTTGTAGATTTGTACTGTAGTCTTAATTAACATTTTGAATGCAGACAAATTTTGTATTTAAATGTACTTAAAGCAAAAATATTTCTGAATAGTCAATTATTTATCTGAATTTGTTCAGTATGCTGGCAGCTTTCAAAGATGTATATTCATTTGTCCTAGAGCTTGTAAAGGCCACTGAACTGATTCTGGTCTGTCGCATAAATACTGGGGGGGAAAAAGCATTTTTTTTCTGTATAGTATGTACCTGCAAAATAAGTAGAATATTAGTCTATTTAACTAACATACCAAACAGTTTCATTCAGTTGGTTTACACAATGGGCCATAAATATTTCTATAATATACCAAATTGTGTTGTGTTGCAGCTATGCAATTCCATTTAAATCAGTAAATCTGGCCAAATGTTCTTAGAATATATATTAGAAATTTGTTATAGTGTCAGTCCAGTTTAGTATCCTATTCATCTGAAATACAGACCACTGGAAGGGAATGAATGATGTGTAAATCAATGTGAAATCAATAAAGACAAGAATGTGCAAATCACCAAGTGAAACATTACAGATCTGAGAACAGGAATGTTTTAATTAAATCGATCAGGAGAGTTTCAGAATTTGGAGGCCAAAGGTAGGTTTCTAAATAAGGGATCAATTGTGGCTTTGCTGCAGCCCTGTTATTGGGTCACTGCATAGCTGTGCTGCCCCAGGAGCAGAGCAAGAATCAGCAGGTGACTCAGAAGGTTCCGCTCGAATATTGTATCTTTTTTGTTTGTGTCTGTCTTGTCTATTTAGTTTATAAGTTCTTCAGGGCAGGGACCATCTACTCTTGTGTTTGTACAGTGTCTACCACAATGGGGCCCTGATCTTGGTTGGTCCCTAGGAACCACCATAATAAATATGACTAATAATTAATGGTTCCCCCCTTTGCTTCAGTGGGAGAGAAGTAATCCGTTCCAGTCCTATACTTAGTGCAGATTAGTTCCTCTTCCATCCACACAGCCTAATCCAAAGCCCAGTGGGGTCAATGGAAGGAGTTTGGATCAGGCCTTAGCTGCGATGCTCTGCCTGGTGGATTGGGTGTGGAGATTTGGCTGAATTCAGACTCTGCACTTACCTGTTTGGGAAGTGCAGAATAGTAAGAGAACTAATTTAAACTCACAACCCCAAAATGAGACATGCCAAACCTGTGGAAAAAACACAGAAATTGGGCTTGTTTTTGGCTTAATTGGCTTGTGTTGCTTGTTGGCTAGTTTTTGGCTTGTAGCTTGTTGCTTTTTGTAGCTTGTTGCTTCTTTTTTTGATCAGCTCCTAGCAAGCAGAAGCAAGTGGGGGTCAAGCAGTGGCAAGGGGTGGGGAAGCAGGGTCAAGAAGCAAGCAGGGGCAAGGGGGGGGGAGAGAGTCAAAGGTCCACAGAGGGCCCACCACAGTCCCAGACTGCACGCCAGGGGGATCTAGTCACATAGAGTGTTGGGGTTCGTAGGGATTGGCTTGTTTTGGCCTTGTTTTGAAATGGGATTAGTTTGATTTTTGGCTTATTGTGAAAGTCAGGGTGCTTATTTACCACGTGAAAGTTGGCAACTGTGCCCCAAACTTTTATCCATTGCCCTCGGCATCTCAAGGAGCTAAACTAATCAAAATGGGCAGATGACAGTTCTATGCTCATTGAAGAGGACCGATATACTACTAGGTGGCAAGTGTGAAGCACAACCAGATAAAAATCCTTCCATTTTATTCTGGATAGAGGGTCACATCAGAAATAATTATATATCCCTTCATGTCTGGCAACCTTAAATAAAAGTACTACAGTGATTTTTTTAAAGGATCTACTTCCGGCCTTTTAAAGCCAACTACTAATTAATACAATGAGATCATGGATAAAGAAAATCCATTCTATACCAGACGTTGACAGCACTTTTAATATGTCTCCTGGTCAGCAGTGCCTGCCTTAGTGGCTGTTTGTCAAAGAGGGGTAGACATCTGTAAAGTTCCTGCAAGCTGGTAGTGTTCTCAGACTGAGAAATGACAATGCCAGAAGCATCCATCTCTGAAAAATCATTTTAAAGTGGCACATATATCATCTAGATTTTGCTTCCCATAGAAACACAGTGGAATTTGCGTCTGTAGTAACAGTGACTGTACGAATAGCAGTGTTTGAGCAGTTAACTCTTTATAGCCTTTTCTTTCACTTGTATCCAGGTTAGAAATCAACCAAATCACTTCACAAAAGTCTGAATACTTCTCAGCAGATAGTATATGCTGGTACAAGCCTGCAGCTCAGAACACTACTTTACACAATGCATTAACTAGCACACCTGAAGATGAGCTCTGTGTGGCTTGAAAGCTTGTCTCTCTCAGCAACAGAAGTTGGTCCAATAAAAGATATTACCTCTGCCACATTGTCTCTCCAGTGCACTAGCAGCATCATTCCCCACAACAATGCTTCCCCTCAACTATTATCTTTCATGATATGGGGATCCTTGCTACAGTTAAGAGAAACAAGTATTTCATCTACATACATAAATATAGATGAATTACTAAAAAAGAAGATTAAGTAAATAAATTAGAAAAATTAGTATTAGGTGGTTCCATTAATTTGTCACCTGATGTGGAAGCTTTGGTTATTTCACTTTGGGGATATTTCTGAACATGACACAACTCACCACTGTAGCACAATTCTTATTTTCTGCTCAGAAGGAGCATGAGTAGGGCTTTGAAGGTCAGTGTAGCAGTGCATTAGCAGTGTTACACGGGAAGGTAATGTGACAGCTGACCACACTCCCTTCTGCCTAACTGTAGCCAGTGCATCTAGTTCATCGCATTCATTCTAGTGCATCTAGTTCATGTAGCACAATCGTAACAAAACTGAAAACAAAACACGTGGCTAAAACAAGTTTTTTATGTTAATAAAATCTTTGTGTAGCTCAGAAACATAATTTGAGATAAGAACAAATGTTATTTAAATATAAACAAACAAAGGGAGAAGTGGAATGAAAATTAATTTTCTTTTCCATGAAGGAAAAAGTGTCAAAAATCACTAAGTATAGAGAGAAGAGGATGTGTCAGAAAAATCTATTGGAAGTGCAGTTCTTTAAAAATATTATCCATTGGACTGCAAATAACCAACCTTACAAAAATGAGGATGAAGATCTTCTCATTAAGACCTGTGGGTTGCAGACACTGTAATGCATAGGTCATAGATGACTCCCTGTGTCCTAACATAATTTCAATATCTTGATATCTTGTTAGGCTCCAACACAATTGCTGCCAGGCAACCTAGCTTATAGCTCCTGATAGTACTGTAATGTTCTATTATGTATGTCTCAGGCTATGCTAACCACATTGATCTTCCCAAAGGGATACTTCAGCAGGTATGTATCATGAGTGGTATTATAACTGATTAATCTTTTAATTGTATAGCCTAAAATAGGATAATAAAATACTAGATTTATAGATGTTGTTGCATTGTGCACAACTCTCACGTCCATAATCCCCATCTGGTGTGAAGAAAAGTAATTTGTTTTTCCCTAAACATGTCAGGGAGTTAAATGCATGTTGCTTATGGTCTTGAAGCTTTGAGGCACATCTAACAGCAATAAGAGGAACAATCCTACACCAAAGCTTTTTGTTTCCATGGAAATTGATTTGGGCTGTGCCGGGAGCTAGACCTTTATGTCTTGGTTAGGTAGTTTGTCCTGATTTGTTAGTATTCTTATGCTAGGATAGTCATTTCAAATAGCGCTGTAGGCACAGACTCTCGAGATTAAGAGTCACCGAAACCTGATCGCTAGAATTACCACGATTTATTAATTATTAGAGACAGGTCCAAAACACAGAGCTTGAATTTTGATGATGAATTTTCCAAAGTCATGGAGTGAAATCTTGGCTCTGTTAAGGTCAATGGCAAAATTCTCATTGGGCCAGCACTTCACCACAGGTGTTTAAATCAGGCATTTTGGCTCAGCCCATTATACAGGTGGGAGAGACCAGCAGTTAAGGTCAGGAGCTGGATTTGGACCCAGATCTCACCCAATTTTCAGTTTTCTCGTCCAGGATTTTGGTTCAGGCCTATGTCTGTTAGTTGTCTTCTTCTGGAAGGAGAAGAGTAATTTGCAAACACTGCATTCTGTACTATGGTCATGTAAATCTCATTTCATCTGGGAGCCAGGAACTAACAACGTAAAACATTCCTGATCAAAAAGGGCTTTCAAATATTTCTGACAGTTATTGTCCTTTCACTTACATTCTAAACTGCATAAAAGAACATTTCTTAATGCATGCTTTTTCATTTCACGTACTTTGGTTAACAGACCATCTCTGATACAGGAGAACAATTGAAAGCATATTAGTCACAATTAGGTATTCAGCTTTTTACAATAGAGCAGGCATAAAAATACATCAGAGCTACGGAAGTGTGTGGCGAGGAAGGATTTTATCTGCATTATCATTTTTCAGAGTGTCCTGAAGACAAACTCAGCGTTGGTATAAGTGAGTGCCTTGATTTCAACAGGTTGAATTTCCTCAACAGTGTATATAAAATACAGGTTGAAAAATAGAAAGGCAGATTGCTTGGCCTTACATGGATGGACAGTGGTGAAAGATGGCATATGGAAATGCTCCTCTTCCCCAAGAGCCAGAAAATGCACAGTGCTGTGTTCTAGGGAGTGTACGGTTACCTCTCTTCTTCCTTTCTTCAGGCAGCATGGCATCCCATGGGATCAGGAGGAGGCTGGGCCATAGCTCTGCCCCAGTAAGCAGGGCTGGCCTGCTGTGCAGGGCATGCTGTAACCCACAGAGCAATGTCATAGCAGGCAGACATAGGCTGTGCGGGCAGGAGCTCTCAGACAGAATTCATCTGGGTGCTTCCAGAGAGCTACTGCAGCTCCGCGCCATCTCTTACCAAGCACTGTGAGCAGAGGACAGTCTAGCCCATATGAAACAGAATTTAAAGGGGCAAATATTTCACAATTCCTTTCCAAATACAACTAACTTGTGAAACTGATTCATGGGGGTAGGTCTCCTCCTGCAGCTCCCAAGCACACGGGACCCACAGCAACACCCAATTAGACAAGGCAGCATAGCCCTCCTGCAAATGCTTGTGGGTGAGGAGGGGCATGGTTTTATCGCCATCCTCCCCTTTTGTTCTCTCTTGGGTGTGTCTTGCCCCTCATGGGCTGTGATTGTGCCCAGTAGCTGGACAGGGTGGACATGACACTTCTGGCAGTACCCAGGGTTCTGAGACCCCTCACTAACATCTGCCCTTACCATAAGGGGGCATTGTCCATGCCTGCCTGGGTTCCCTTTCTGATTCCACCAGGCACAGGCAACACAAGCACTTCCCCCCAGCCTATATAGCCTCTGCCGCACCTCCGCAGGTCAGTGATAGGCACAGTCCAACTCCTGAGCCCACCGAGTGTCCCTCTGAAGTGTCCACTGTATGCACAGATCTGTTGCTCCCAAAGGAGAAGTACTCCAGCTTACCAGTTTCATTTCAGACCACTGCTGTGCTTAACACATAGCACTTAGCCCTGTTTTCACTATAAACAAATCTAAGGGTAGGTTTACACTTACCTTCTGGGTCGACGTGGTGAGTTCGACTTCTCAGAGTTCAAACTATCGCGTCTGATCTAGACGCGATAGTTCGAACTCCGGAAGCGCTGCGGTCGACTCCGGTACTCCACCACTGCAAACGGCGGTGGCGGAGTCGACGGGGGAGCCGTGGAGTTCGACCCTGCCGCGTCTGGATGGGTGAGTAGGTCGAACTAGGGTACTTCGAAATCAGCTACGCTATTCACATAGCTGAATTTGCGTCCCCTAGTTTGACCCCCCTTCTTAGTGTAGACCAGGCCTAAGTTTATTCACTAAAATCAAAGCAGCAAAGAGTCTTGTGGCATCTTATAGACTAACAGACGTTTTGGAGCATGAGCTTTCGTGGGTGAATACCCACTTCGTCGGATGCATGACATGCATGACATGCATCCGACGAAGTGGGTATTCACCCACAAAAGCTCATGCTCCAAAATGTCTGTTAGTCTATAAGGTGCCACAAGACTCTTTGCTGCTTTTACAGATCCAGACTAACACGGCTACCCCTCTGATACTTGTCACTAAAATCAAAGATTCAAATAATAGCAAGTAGGCAGAAGTATTGGAAACACTGGTTATATCTAAAACAAAATCACAATACACCTTCGAGAACCTAGACTTTACTAACGAGACAGTCTTCTGTCTCACCCAAAATCTTTCTCCCAGTGTTACCTCAAAATTTGGACCTCCAGTGTAGGGAAGTTTTCCCTATATGTATGCCTATTCATGTTTGTGTCTTGGCTTACATTGAATTTACTGTGTTTTGTAGTGTTGTGTTTGCAATAATATAGTTGGTTGTAATATGTTGTGGTTAATGGACTTCATTTTCCAAGACGGTGTCTGTCCTGAAAGCGTGAACAACAACATAGACTCCATCTTTGCTACCCTCCTTCACAGACTTTCGCACCCTTTTTTTTCCTTTGGCGGGAAGCAGAGACTGCCTCTGAGGAGACTGGTGCAAACCAGTTGGAATTGGAACTTTCACACCACAGAGGCTACAAAAGGATTGTGCACCCTGCCAGTCAGGCTGTCCATCAGAGAGGCACTTTGTGCGGGCGTCGGAGGATCCCTTCACCAGCCACCTGATCCATATCATCAATTGAGACATCTAACACCTGAGTCTACTTACCAGTTCCTGGTTCCAGTGACTTGCCTATATCATCGGTTCCTGGTTCCATCCGTGAAGGTCCTGTGTTCCTGTTGTCCCCAGCAGCCACTGGAAGGCAGTTGCAGGTCCAGGATCCAATGCACCCTAGCAGCAAAAGGACAGACAGTTACCTACCATCAGCAGCTGTGTTCATATCCAGTTAATCCGTTCATCTCGCAAGGGTCCAGAGGAAACCTACTAGTACACTTTTAGGGTTTTATTTTGTATTTGCCAAGGGTTGTTTGGGGACTGGGCTTCAGGCCCATTTTGGGGCAATCACAAAGTTGTTTTACAATTTATCTGCTTTCCCACCCCCTCCCTTATATTGTTAACATTCCCTCAATAAACCCTAGTTTTGTTTTCAAAGTAGATCATTCTGTCTAGCCTTCTGTTACATACCTGGTGGGCTGTGGGAGGATTATTGGTTACTTACTCCCCAGGTGATAGAGATACTGGTTTGCCAGTCCAAGAACCTGGCCCTGATACCGAAGAACACATAACACCGGCATTCCAATAATGGCTTGCCTAAGACTATGCAATTTGCTTTATTCAAAGGGGTAATGAGGTAGTGGTCTGCCTTATAGGAATTGCCAGGATGTTACCAGGGGGCTTGTCTCCAACCCGCAGAGGGCTCCCCAGATCAAGCTAATCTTGCTAACTCATGAAAGGATACGGATACAGCCTTTCACTCAAGGATGGATGCACAAGCAACAATTCTTCAAAGAGAAAATAATTATTTACTGAAAAAGAAATGAACAGTTACGGTGTACTTCATTAAGCAAGAAAAAGCATTACAGCATTACACTATACATTTAAAGATCATACATGAGAGCAGCCTAGTAAAATAAACAAAGGCCCTATGGCTGCTACAATGTTAACCTGATGTTATAATACAGTATTATACTTGATACAATGCAATAAAAACCCTTACATATACATAGAAAAGAACATTACAATATTATAATACAAGAAAAACAGTTACTACTTAACACTGTCATTCTGTTCATGTGGGACGGATCATAGAATCATAGAATATCAGGGTTGGAAGGGACCTCAGCAGGTCATCTAGTCCAAACCCCAGCTCAAAGCAGGACCAATTCCCAACTAAATCATCCCAGACAGGGCTTTGTCAAGCCTGACCTTAAAAACCTCTAAAGAAGGAGATTCCACCACTTCCCTAGGTAACCCATTCCAGTGCTTCACCACCCTCCTAGAGAAAAAGTTTTTCCTAGTATTCAACTTAAATCTCCCCCACTGCAACTTGAGACCATTACTCCTTGTTCTGTCATCTGGTAGCACTGAGAACAGTCTAGATCAGTGGTTCCTAAACTTTAACAACCTGTGAACCCCTTTCACTAAAATGTCAAGTCTCGTGAACCCCCTCCTCAAAGTGAATATTTCCAGGGTTTTGCTCCTTTACCTGCATATAAATTATAAAAGCAGTGATCTTGGAAATATAAAATTGGTTTTTATGACATGGTTATTACACACTATTTATTTATCATTACAGCATTTTTCCCAAGACCTCACTTTTGTAGCTTGTAGCACTTTGAATAAGCCTGTTATGAGACAAGGCTCCTGTGTTTCATCAAGGAGTATCAGATGTGAAACAGCATGAAAGTATTTAAGAAACCAACTCAAAGAGTTCCTCCTACACAAGCATTCAGGTCTTAAGCAGTCCAGGCAAACAACGCACATTACAAAACAAAGCTTATACTTGTTCTTCATAATAATTTTAAAAACAATACTAGCTGCCTATTTCATTTTAAAAACAGCAAAAAATATCCACCTCCCTTTCCATTTCTTATAAGGAGTCTTGAAGTTTAAATCTCCTCAGTGTGATAGACATGTTTGATTTGACCTGCTTAGCTCTTGGAAGTCCAGGGGCTCCAGGCTGCTGGTCCTGTGCTGCCCGGGGTCCCCAGGGACAACTCTGTCCGCTATTAGGGATTTTTTTCCCCAAGAACTCCCTGTAATATTTTGCAAACCCCCAGGGGTTCACGAACCCCAGTTTGGGAGCCATTGGTCTAGATCAATCCTCTTTGGAACCCCCTTTCAGGTAGTTGAAAGCTGCTATCAAATCCCGCCTCATTCTTCTCTTCTGCAAACTAAACTATCCCAGGTCCCTCAGCCTCTCCTCATAAGTCATGCGCTCCAGCCCACTAATCATTTTTGTTGCCCTCCGCTAGACTCTTTCCAATTTTTCTACATCCTTCTTGTAGTGTGGGGCCAAAAACTGGACACAGTACTCCAGATGAGGCCTCACCAATGTCGAATAGAGGGGAATGATCATGTCCCTCGATCTGCTGGCAATGCCCCTACTTTTACAGCCCAAAATGTCGTTAGCTTTCTTGGCAACAAGGGCACACTGTTGATGGTCACAGGATGGCTGTGGTGGGTCTCACACAAAAACAGCCATCCAGCTTTATTGACACACACTCAGTCATTCCTTCTTGCTAGAACCAAAATAACACTACTCTCACTCTTCTCTAAATCCCTCTGTGTCCTCTCTGCGGGTCCTTCTTCTCTGTCAAGTGAAAACAATTGGCAGGGCTGCAGAGCATCTGGTTGCTCCTGCCTTCTCTTCAGTTGCCACCTCAAACTGCTGCCTGTGAGGCTTTCGTTGCAAGTGTGTTCCAAAAGCTGCTGAATCTGGAAGCTTCTTTGTTGCTGCCTCAGAAGCTTCTATTGCTGCTTCTCCAGGTAGTTGCTGCTTGATCTTCTCCACCTGGCTTTTCACACTCACACTCACACACACACACACACACTACTGGATGTTGGCCTTATATACTGGTTACCTCTCAAGTCCAGCGCATTAGCATAGATAAATAGTCGGTCTGAGCCAATCAGATTCCAGATATTAGCATAATTGCTATTTCTGTCTAGCTCCTCCCCAGTATGTCATTCTGTTTTTAGCTAGCAAAGTTCCTCCCCTGGCACCATCTTGGGTAGAGCTCCTCCCTATGACATCATCTTTAGCTTTAGCTCCTCCCCTTGAGGTCTTGGGAGAAATGTTGAGTCATTCCCTATTAGTTGATGGAATTTTCCGTACCCTAACCCTGTGTCTTTCATAGAGGATTATTGCCTCTGTCATTTTGGATTTCTAACTATAAATTATTACTAATTACTATTTATCAAAAGCCTTAATCTTAAAACTAACTGCTGTTTTATGCAAGTCAAAGTGTCCTGATACTGTCACCTCAATTATGTCAATTGGGAGAGGTCACATTTTTATGAGCCCCTTCCGCAGTTTTTCTCTGCCAATCTTTATCAAGGTGCTGCAAGGTTTTTCAAAACAGCTAAAAGCAAAATCTCTCATTACACCAGCATTTAACAGCCAGGCCTCCTGTGGCCATCCATTCGTAAGACAACCACTCTGGCTGCTTGTCCCCTACGTGAAGGATACTAGGTGTCTCTCTCTGCATTCTCTTGCTATACCAGACTAATTCTTTGAACATAGTCATAAACAGGACACTCCCCTGCTGCATGTTCCACCAACCACAGTCCCACGCTCAGAGCAAGAGGGAAGTAGACCAGCTATCAGTACACCAAGATAAATGTAACACTAGTGGAAACACTAAGAAAACATAATTGCTGTGCATGGCAGTAGCCTCTTCTTAAACATTTATACCTTGGATGTACCAAGGCAGATCTTTTTAAATGTGAAACAGGTATCAGAGGATCATGGGACCTGGCAAAATTTAACTTCTGCTAGAGGAGAAAAAAATAACATATGAACATGCTAGATATTTTAAAACTCAATGTAATAGTTTTAACATGCTATAAATGGCAATATTTTTTGCAGAAAAACTAAGCTATTTAGTGTCTATGATAAATGTGCTATGCTAGCAAGTAAAGGAGCATAGGAAAGAGTCTGGGGACAAAAAACAGGGGAGAGGATGAAGGGCTCTAGAGGTTCCTCTAAGGCAGCAGTTCTCAAACTATGGGGCAGGCCTCCCAAGGGAATGTGTCAAGAGAGGCGTGGGAATGCGTCAAGGAAGGCACAAGCTGTGTGCTGTTTTGTTTGTTTGTTTGTTTGTTTGTCTGAAGAACTCTAGCTGTCAGCCCCAGGTGGCTGGAAGTCATGCAGAAGGGCTATGCACACCCAGGAGGTGAGGATAAGGGGGACAGCCAGAGCCAGAGTCAGAGCCCCGCCACCCCATGAGTGACAACCAGAGCTCCATCATCTGACATGGCTGCAACTACACTGCATATTCCTACCTAATCAGTTTCTCCACCTTTAGTCTCTGTACCATCTTGCCAATGACTGTGTTCTCTTTCTGCAGCAGTTGTGTGGGCATGAATATCAAAAGCTTGCCAATATGCATCCAATAATTAAATATGTTAATAAGCACAGTTTTTACTTTTTTTTAATACTTTCCAACTTATTCATTCTTTTTCGACCTCTATTTTGTAGATAGCAAAATAATTCAAATAACCACTTAGGAAAATAATTGGTGGAACAGGTGTTTTATTTTTCGATTATCCACAGTGAGATAGAGGAAGTCAGCAACAGAATGTGTATTACCCAGTGCATTACTGCATTCACTGTAGTAAAAAATCCTTATAATTTAGAGTAGCCCAGAATAACTGGACTATTGAGGAGGATATTGCAGTGCAATATGAATAGCAAGAGAAAATGATGATGCAGCTGTAGAAAACTCTAAAATCTATAGCTAGATATTCCTGCAATGGAGGCTAAGGTGACTTGAAAGTGGCTAGGCAAAACTGACTTTGAGAGAGTTTGCAACTTAGGTAAAAATCCTAATATATTTGATTCAAAACCGGGTAAGCAAAAGCTATGCTCATTGCCCACAAGAACTGCCACTAAAATAATAAATAATTTAGGCAATTTACCCTGCTACAACATCTGGAGTGGAATGACGCAGTCCAATAGTAATAAAGGAACAGAAGAAACAACACTATGAGAAACCAGTGCTAAAGAATCAAGGCAGGGAATACCAGCAAATTGAAATGGGAAAATGTCTGTTGTATGTTTCTCTTCTTATGGAAGCACTACTGGGAGGATTTCACAGAGCAGGATCATTTCCAAGGCTCATGAGTAGCAGGTCTGCCTCCATCCTCCACAAATGAAAGTAATTTGAGTAGCAGAGGAACTGACTGTTGCTACCCAGTACTGGGGGAATTGAATATCAATTGCATCATTTGGTGTTTGTCTCATCTGATGGTATTTACCTTCCTTGCTGGTGTTTGTGTTGGCTCTCTGAACACTTTGGCACTGATTTATGTTTTCAAGCAGCTGCGTCTTTTGTGTTGCAGGTTTTAGAGTTTTCATTTTTTGTCTGGCCATGAGGATGTGGGTTAGACACAGACCTGCCAGTATTGTACTATTCCTACTAAAAAGAAATTAGCTGATGGCTTAAGGGAATAGTAGGAGTAATTTCAACTGAACTCAGAAGCCCTGCTATTTGTGTATGGCTGTTGTAGGTCTTCTTTAGGCCTAATATGCATTACTAGTTGTTATTAAAGCCTTTGAGATTTGTTTTTTTTACTTTATTTTGTTGAGCCTCTGTTAACTTTCATTCTCAACAGCTGTGGGCCTTAGTTTGCCCCCTCCCTTACTTTTCATAGTTCCTCACCAACCAGGACTATGTGTGTCCCCAGGCCTGCAGAGGCTGCGGGACAGGCCAAACTGGGGCTCCTAATTTCCATGTTCTCAGTGCTGCCCTTTCTCCCCACTGGCTGGAGAGCAAGCAGCAGCAGCAGCCTGGGCCAGAGCTCAGTGTAGAGCGAGCCTGGAGCTGGCAATCGGTGTGATAACCCTCTGGCTTTCTTCCCCTCATCTCTGCATTCCCTGGGATAGGACCAGCACACCACCTCCCTGTCACCCACTGGAATGGGACCAGCCCACCAACCCAATTTGCCGAGGGGATGCAGAAGTGGGCATGCTGACAAAAAATTTTCCCTCCCACATTGAATTTTTCTGAAATTATACCCGTGTACTTTTCCCTCTGAAATTTTTGATTAATCAGCTCTCCAATCTCTTCTCCATATCCTTTACATATCTGTCCAATATGTGTAGATCATGAGATTTTTGTCCCAATTACTTTCATGTATTGTTTACTAACGATGGCTGTTCCCTAATGTGGTATATATTGCTGAAAATAAATGCATCCATACTGCCTATGTATACAACTCAATAATGTAAAATACTCTTAAAAAAAGGTATTGCATGACTTCGTAACAAACAAGGAGAAATGGCAGGACAGGAGATTCTGAATGCCACTGGGATTAGTTAGTCTGGAGTTCGCATTAGTCTTCTCTGTCAGTGATTGCTGGGAGATCTATTGCCTTTCATTTACTTCCAGCTATGGGACCCCTAGTAGAATGGTAGAGCAGAAAAATGACTGGCAAAAAAGCATGGTAAATTGAGGGCTAATAAGGAAAGTATAAATTGACTTTGTTAGTGGCTCCAGTATAGCTGTTTGGATATTGGTTGGCAAGCTATGTCTCTGTCATACAGTAGGAAGCTTTTGATTATAATTGGGCCAAAGAATTAAATATTGCCATGAGCTAGTTCAGGGGTGGCCAAGCTGTGCCTGAGAGCCAAAATTTACCAATGTGCATTGCTAAAGAGCCACAGTAAAACAGCAGCAGCCCCCTGCCAGCTCCCCCTCTTGCACCCAGTGTCTCCCACCTGCCAGCAGCACCACTGATCAGCACCTAACCCTCCATCCCTGCGCCTCCCACCTGCCGCGATCAGCTGTTTTGTGGTGTACAGGAGGCTCGGGGCAGGGGGGAGCAAGGGCACAACTGGGGCTGGGGCCCAGGGGGAAGGACTGGAGTGGGGTCGGGGGCTAGGGCAGAGCCAGGAGTTGAGCAGTGAGCACCCCCCGGCACATTGGAAAGTTGGCGCCTGTAGCTCCAGCTCCGGAGTTGGCGCCTATACAAGGAGCCGCATATTAACCTCTGAAGAACTGCATGTGGCTCCGGAGTCACAGGTTGGCCACTCCTGATCTAGTTTAAAAAACAAAGGTTAGTTCTTCAGAAGCAACAGCCACTTGCTATTAAATTGCCTGTCTTGACCTGGCATCAAGGGAAGATCAGAGCAAGGCAAATGATGATTAGATCAACAAAGTAGGATTTTTGATAGTAGATGAGAAAGGAGAAACAAGTTAAAGCAGATTAGTAGAGATGTTTAGAGAGTCACTTCAAACTTCAGCTCCACTAGAATTTAGCCTTGGGTGGTACACTGGCAAGCCATGGTTTATACACTTGAACAATCCCTGAATATTGGCTGAGCTGGAGCTCTCTTTTCCCAGTCAGACACACTCACTTTTCCATCAGAAACCGCCTTTTCCCCACAATGAACCCTGAGATTCAGCCAAACATTTAAGGTCCTTCTGAGAACAGAGCAAGGGCCATTTCAACATTACTAGATCTTTCACGTGCAATTGAAAAACTTGGGCTCCTAGACTTCTATCTTTGACAATGGATTCTGAAGGTGTGGAACTGTTATTTATCTGTACCACAAGTATGGTGACTGTACATTTGGAGTGGTATTGCAGAGAGTTCATCTAACACAAACCTCCAAGTGAACCTGAAAGGATTGATTCATGTGCAAGCCCTGTGAACCACACTGCAGGGTTCAGTCTGCATTCAATGCCCCCAGGAATTTTGCATAAATTTCTAACTCAGTTACTTGGAGAATGTGAAACAAAGAGTTTACAATTCTGTTCCATGAGTCTGTTTTCTGTGGGACTGCTAAAACAACATGTAGCAGTGTACTTTTCCGCACCCTTAGAATTCACTCTTAAGAATAGAGATGTAAAAGAGATGCTTTTCACAATTCCAGGGTTATATATAACTCACGGTCCATTTATTTCAAACTGTCAGTACACTAGGATGTACAGAAAACATGTGAAGTCATGAACAAAGAAACATTTTTTCTGACACATTAAATAAGTGTATGAAAACTGGATACATTTTATCTAGTGGAAATTTGACAAAGTGAGAACAATTTTAGTTCAGCTTTTTTTCTGAGTTTTATATTCACAGAGATCAGCAATCCATTATCAGTTCTGCAAAAGTACCCACAGGACTTAATCTAACAATAAAACAGCGTTTAAAAATCTAGTTAAGATTGATAAGTAACTACATCACTATCACTTATTACATCATTTCCAAACCCCAAACATTTAAAAGCAAGGAAATGAACAATTGAGGATATCTTACACCACTCACATAAATGTTAACACACTATGCTTATCAAGCACAGAAGAATGCATATCTGAGCACAAGTCAACACCCTGGATTCTAACACATGGAGGTTTTCTTCAATAAGATTTGTTTTTTACATAAATACAACAGTGTACAAAGTTGCAGAAAGAGCAGATTGAATAAAGTCTATAGAGAGAAACTTCACTCAGTACAGAGTCCTGTGGCACCTTATAGAATAACAGACGTATTGGAGCATGAGCTTTCGTGGGTGATGCATCCGACGACGTGGGTATTCACCCATGAAAGCTCATGCTCCAATACATCTGTTAGTCTATAAGGTGCCGCAGGACTTTTTGGTGCTTTTACAGATCCAGACTAACACGGCTACCCCTCTGATACTTCACTCAGTACAAATGTCACAACTAATCTACCAGACAGTATTTGGCAATTCATGGGTTTGGTTTGTGGCATCAGCTCTGTAATGGCAACTGCAGCTGGTGTCATAATTTAGTTATGCCTAATTGGTGCTGCCAGCTTTCAAGAGATCACATGCAATGGCCATTATCTTTTCTCCCAAAACAATTTCAAAATACACAGTTGCTCTAAGGTATCAAAGTACCAGTTGTGACACAGTCAGTAACAATTCCTAGTGCAAAAGGGGAAAAAATGTATTGGGAAAAGGGACCGGTTAAGTTTTGTTAATTTAAATTGTTGATGTCAGTCTTCCATTTAGGGCTTGTCTATACAACAGAGACACAGAGCGCAGAATGCTGGAGTGTGAATACACACTGCCCCAGGCTGCCATCTAAGGAGATGTCTACCTCTGGCAGCAAGTCTCAGATCCAATCTCACCTCTCTCCCCAGGCTTTACAGATTGAGCTCCAGCCCAAGCCCACACACTAAGTGACCATGTGGACCCTTAGTCCACACATGAAAAGTTCTGAAGTGCACCTAAAGAGTCCTACAGAACTTTTAGTGTGCCGCAGCAGGGTCCACACAACCACTTAATGTATGGCAAGCTGGTGTGCTTGCCATGCACAAAGTCTCCTATAAATACGCCCTCAAGTTTTCTGAGTATGGATGAACGTTTGACATCTCTGTGTGCTGCCTTTCTGGTACAGAAGTATTTCCATTCCATGGGTAGGCCTGTCAGTGAGAAGCTTTGAAATAGCCCCATATGTGCCCACTATGGTGGATAAAAAAAGAATTCCGTAGTATTGCCCGTAGCTTTGCACACCACACACAGGAATGCCATTCACAATATGTGCTATTATTTGGTCCACTTTGGCCAATATCTGTAGAGCTGAGCCAAATTTAAGGTAACAAACCCTGGGGGAAAATTAGCAATTTTGGTTTCAAATAAGCATTCACAGATTTGGAAAATGGATTCATTAATTGTAACCTGGAGCCTAACTATTGGCATCTATGCCACATTCATCACTATGGTGCTTGAGCACCAAGAGCTTGATCCAAATCCTATTGAAAACAATGGGAAACTTCACTGATTTCAATGGGCTTTGGGTCAAGCCCCAACTTAAGGAGCAGTGTTCTATTTTGAATCCCATCCCTGGCAGCCACTGTGAGAGGGCTGTAACACCCATCACAACATGCACGAGGGATCTGTATACTCTGGTTGTCACAAATTTTCACTCGGAACTGCTCACACGGGGTCCCCAAACTGCAAGTCCTTGATGTGCAGCGCTCCCATTGAATTTAACAGCCATTTTGCACACAGCCTGCTTCCAGAATTGGGCACTAAAAATACAGTAGCACAGTGCAGGGAGACAGAATATAGGCTGTAGCTTCCATGTAATGCTATTGACTGAGCACCAGGAGCCTAAACCAAAGCATAGTGTCTTCAGTGATGCAATGCTGATTTACATTAGCTGAAGGTATGTATATATGTAATGTTTCTTTGAATCACGCTACTGTTTTTCAACTAAACTTTAAAAAAAATACAAAAAGCCCCATCAAATTCATATAAAAATGCATTTAAAAAATTCGGCATAAAGCAAACCTTCAAACTCCCAATCTACCTGCACAATTTGTAGATGTTTCAAACTTGTGATCACTCAGATCCATCTTCCTCTGCACTGGTAAAGTCAGACACTAATCTCATTAGGCCCTATTAGACTGATGAAAGTTTTTATCTGCTGCTTCTTTCCAAGAGAACAAAGGAGTGAAGGCCTGCTTCTCCTCTTACTTACACTGGTGTAAATCAGGTCTAATTCTATTCAAGTCAATCTTTTTCTTAGTGTATGCGCAACATGCCGCAGGTGGCATGTGACCAGGATTCATCACCAAATTTGGTCTGCTGGTTGGATCATTAGGTTCCCTGGCCTGGGCTGGGTACTGATGGGAAGTGCGACATGAACGTTAATTCATGCTCCCCTTGAAGTCAATGAAAAAATGGTGTGAAAGTAGAATACATCCAATTATGTCTTTTTTCCTTTAGAATCTGAATACTTTAAAGATACTTGCTTTCTTGGATTGAAACTCACTGAAGTGAATCTACTAATTAAAATGTTTTAGGTTTTGGCAAGAGGTCTTGGTTTCCCTTGGTCTGACATCATCATCTTCCTTAATTAAAGCAAATTCAGTCTTATCACTATTTTTATGGGGGTGGAATGAGGCATCCAAGTGCAGGCGGTACCTCACACTGTGTTCTATTCTATTTCTATTCCATATCCGTTCTTATAAGGGCCAAAGTGTGTACTAGGAGGTGCCCATTACTTTCTTGTCATAATTTCATGCCAATTAGTCTTTGTCATAGTATACTATTCTCTTTAAAAGACTACACATTTGTTGCAATTGTTTTTCCCCCTCTAATCTTCAATCTGCATCATAAATAATTACACACAGAATTATCTCTTATAATGACTAATGGGAGTTCTTCTGTTAGCCAAAAACTCCATAAGGAATATTTATTCAAATTCTAATTACAAATTATTTTCCTATAATAAATGGGAGGCTTTTGTTAGCACGAAGTAGACTACCACGTAAATTCTAAGTTATTTGGATGGATTTATTAGGGTGGCATTACCTAATTATGAATTTTCAACAAGTTTGGGGAGTGCATTTAGGCTTGATTAATGTAGATCAACAGTACTGAATAATACAGCCTTGAATCTATGAATACCTTAGCATTCTAACTAGTTTCCTTTCCCTTGTTTCTATTCAAACATGTGCTAGTAATTTGGACTCCCTTATGTTCATTTAAGTGCTAACAGCCATTCTATCACTGCATATAGAAGTCTAAGTTGGTTAAAACAACTTATTGAGAAGCTAGAAGAAGTTGTAAGAAGATAGAAGGTGGTTACACTAATTTCCTTGAGGGGATGTAAGATGGACTAAGGGATTGAGATTGTCTGAGTGCTGGAGGATACAAGTTATTATAAGAAGACCTACCCTTACGTATCACCTCTGAATTTGGCCCCTTGAATTTTATCTAAGTTTCAACCACACTCCGCTTACTGTCTCTTACCAAGCCTGTAAAAGCACAATTCCTGAATATTTATAAAGAAAATCACAGCTGCAGAGAATGCCTATTGAAAGATCATTAGATCTCTAACCCAAGGCTGTTACCTATTGTGATGATCTGCTCTCAACTCAGAGGAACAACCCTTTATTCATTTAAAGAAATTGGAGGGTTAGAAAGGCTTTCAGGCTGGGGTACCATTTACAAGGAGACAAACAGTTCTTTTCACCCAGAGATATGTGTATGTACATACCAGGTATAGTGTTTGGGACCCATTCCAGCATATGTGCTCTTCTAGCTCTACAAGCCAATATGTGGCACCATGTTGGTCTATGCCTCACTGGTTTTTTATGCTGGGCTGCTAACTCTCAAATTCTCTGAGCAACAGGGCAGTCCACTCATCCTCCCATGGAACCGTTTATTTCTCCTCATTTAAAAGTAGAGAGCCAAATTCCAAGTTATACTATTGTAAAATTGTATAAAATCTATTGAAGTCACAGGAGTGACTCCAGATTTAGATTAGTGTAAGTGAGATCAGAATCTAACCCATGGTTTCTCTGTTTGTAGGAAGTGTCATCTTTATACTATCTGCTCAGCTTTTCTTACACGGTATATGCTGAAGCAATAATTCTGACTGAGGGCCAGCTCTGCACAGAAGTAAGGGTGGCAATACCATACCATGCCATCCTTACTTGTATGCTGCTGCTGGCGGCAGCTCTGCCTTCAGAGCTGGAGTCCCAGCCAGCAGCCGCCGCTTTCCAGCTGCCCCTACAATAACCTTTGTGACCTACCCAAATCTCCTTTTTGGGTCCTTTACAATTACAACACCATGACATTTCAGATTTAAATAGCTGAAATAATGAAATTTACTATTTTAAAATCCCATGACTGTGAAATTGACCAAAATGGACTGTGAATTTGGTAGGGCCCTAGGAATGATAGCTGAGTACAATGTGTACAGCTACAGGATCGTGCCATCTTGAAATTTGCTCTCTGAAAGATTATCCTTTAATCAAGGGAAAGCCATTCCTTTCACTCTTTCTAAAAAATACCTGTGCCCTTCTGTTAGGCATGGTGTTTTCCACAGGAGAGAAAATGAAGGAAGTCTTATGTGACTGCAGGTTTCCCTGATGTTCTGTGGGTGATAGTGCAGCAGACAGTACAGAGGATATAGGAACAGAAAGCACTTCTGTAGTATACTGCAACTCAGATTCTCAATGTATTAACCAGGTATCTTGACTCTTCAAAATCCTGCTATGTAAAAGTTCCTCATGTCATAGCTCTCCAGAGCTCACTGGCCAATTGATACACAAGTACCATGTCACCCATATGGCTTCATTAAACTTGTCACTAATAAATTAAGATAGAAATTTCTCTTCAGGCAAATGGATTTCAATTTAAACCGTATTTGCTGATGCCTTATGAGAATCATGAAGATGAAGGACAACAAAGACATAACGAAATGCAGAAAGTAATTTATGGTATCAATGAAAAACTTCTCGGAATCATTCATATTTGTTTCATAGGCATATACAATCCTGTCAGAGTTTGCCAACTCCTTCCCAAGAGAAAATACCGGGCTTTTGGAGTCACATACCAACTACATGATATGACATGCTCTCTTCTATTGAAGTAGTCTGTTCATTCATGAAGAGGAAGAGCTAGTGAAAGTGGAACAGAATACAAGAGAGAGAGATAAGTGAGAGGCAAAGAAGAGCAGTATATACAGAAAAAAGCAGAGCTGAACACTTCATTTCCAGTGGAGATGCATTCCAGTTCATATTTCTGATTGGTTATTGTTCAGATTAAAAAATTCTTATTACCATTGTCAAGCTGTCTGGAATGGCTCGTGAATGTAGGTGCCAAGCTCAGGGCAGACTGTTACCAATGGGGGCACAAACCCCAAATGGAGGTGTGTTCTATAATTAGATTTCACCAAGCAAGTATCAAGTGTGAACTTCTCAAGCACTGTAACAGCCTTAACATTGAGTCACACACTGTGCTCCGGTCTATCTTGCCACCCATGCAGGTTACTCCCAGTCCCAAAGGACCAGTCACTTACCTCAGGTCAATTGTACCTCAGATCTCTCACCAAAGACAATGCTTGTAGCCAGTCCTATCATTAACTATCTAAAGATTTATTAACTAAGAAAAAGAAATGAGAGTTATTTACAAGGTTGAAGGAGGTAAACATACACACACAAATGAGTTACAGTCTTAGGCCTGGTCTACACTGGGGGGGGGGCGAACTAAGGTACGCAAGTTCAGCTACGCGAATAGCGTAGCTGAACTGGAACTACCTTAGTTCGAACTACTTACCCGTCCAGACGCCGTGGGATCGAAGTCTGCGGCTCCCCCATCGACTCTGCCACCGCCGTTCGTGGTGGTGGAGTTCCGGAGTTGACGGGAGCACATTCGGAGTTCGATATATCGCGTCTAGATGAGACGCGATATATCGAACTCTGAGAAGTCGATCGCTACCCACCGACACGGGCAGGTAGTATGGACGTACCCTCAAATTTCAAAAAGTAATAGAAGTTGCTGTAATGTGCAAGTTCTATAAGTCCTTTAGGGCTAACCCAAGCTAAGCAGCTTGGGGATCCCTTGCTTATGCTTATAAAGATTGCCTTCTCCAAATTCCAAGCAGCATAGTGATGACAATTTCCTCATGACAGGGATTTTTATTTCCTTCCCCCAGAATTCAAGTGTGATGGGATGAGTGTTTGTGCACAGCCCTTGTTCTTAAGTATGGGGAAAACAATCAACAAATTCTTTTGTCTACTGATGTTCCACAATGATTCATCTGGTGTCTATAGGCCTTCTTTTGTTGAGCAGATGACACCTCTTGTGTTAATCTAGTATTTCACACTTGGTAATGCATCTCTCCTGACTGGGGTTTTTTCCAGTTTCATAGTGTAGCCTTTTATTTTATTTAAAGTGACTTTAGTAACGTTGTATTACACCACCGTGGGTTCAGCTCTTATGGGCTACAGTTTCAAGCTCAACAGTCTCACCTCTGAGACTTGCTTCATATTTAGAGCATCTAGAAACACATGAAGATCCAGGATAGTAACCACACATACATTCACAAGTACAAGATCTAATCTGTTTTAAAGTTTTTTTAAAGTCACAAGCAAAGTTATGATTACCCATTAATATAGAAATCCTATAAAGACCTATGCAATAATTATAACTGTAGTCATACTCACATCCTTAACGATATTCTTAGGATCTGATGGATGCCTTGCTAATTGATCACCAGTCAAGGGATGGTTCCTGTTGGAGTTCCCTGTAGGTAACCCATTTTACACAATCTGGGAGCCTTCTTTTATCTTGTGATTCTGACAACACCTAACACTCTGCACATGTGTATGAAGGTGTCAACCTTCTTGTTCCTCTTATCTGTACTGCACCCCACAGAATATTGGGGTGCCCTGTTTTTCCCAGGTTATTTGTAGTTCCTTTTAAACTCATTAGCATCTATGCACAACATATACCCTGCAGTCAGGAACATGTTGGAAGAGATGTTACAACGAGGTATCATGTGATCTCAAACAGTACATTGTGGTCAAATTGTCACAACATCTCCTGTTAGCACATCATTCTTGTGATTTTGTGGCACAGAGTCCCTCTTTGGACACTTACTTATGTCAAGCATTTCGTAAGCCTATGGCCTAGTATGGCTAAGCTGACATCTTACAGGCCTCAGCCTGTAGGCCTTGCATTTCAGCCCTGATTTACTTAGATATCTAATGTACACTTATCACTTCTAAATACTTATCAATCTTATACTTCTGTGACCCTACAACTTAAACTTATTTAGCATACAATGATTATATATGACATAGCATATGAGTTTCTCATAACATCACACCACACACAATAAGTGAATGATAAAATGAACCAATTGGCCACAATAGCAAACACTTTTTTATAGTTACAGAGCTAATGCTTAAATATTAACTTATAACCACGGGATACATATCTCATAAGTGAGATTAATGCATGCAACAGTTCACAAGCATTTTATAAAAAGTCCAAATTTTAAGCACATCTCTATAAATCTAATGCCTATTTTCAGAACACTAACACACAGGGGAGCCAGACTGGTTTCCAGTTATGCATTTGTCAGTGTTCAGTGAGGCCTGGGTGCCTTGGCATGAGCTGGCACTTGGTCTGCCAGTGTCACAACCATCCTATAAACTAATAAAAGAAGAAATTGGGGAAAAAATCAGAAGAAAAGCAATTATTGGTAATCACCTTATTTTCCTGACTTTTCTCATCTTCCTTTGCTTTCTTTTTGCTTTGCTCCACTTCTTTCTTTTTGCCCTTTGCTTTCTGACTCATCAAAGGTCAAGGACCATAGGAAGGTGCATGATGGCTAATGAAATAGGAAAAAGAAATTTCCCTTGGCTCTTTCGCTTCTTTGTTTCTGAGCAAGCATGAATTGGCTGAGAAATTTCATAGCTGTCTCTTTCCTCCTCTTCTCTATTGAGAGGCTTCCTCCGAACAAGTGAGAGAAGAAAAGAGAGAGACCAGATAAGTAGTTGTGTCAGGAGGTGGCTCAAGTTATCCATTGTGTCCCTTCTCTTTATTTACTGGGATGAACTAAATATTCCATCAACTCAAAGCTTCCAAAACATTAATGCCTCTTTCTTTGTCTAAAGGTGTAATACCCAATGTGAAGTATCTGCACTTCCAAAATCATTGGGGGAGAGCTGTGAATATATCTGCATATGAAGATATTACAGACTGAGACCAAGCCAGTGGGAAGCAAACCCACAAAGGAGATGGCTTGTCTACTCAGTGCAGCTATGTGCACTAGTCGGGTGTGAATTCTAAAGAGCATCACCAGTATGTTGGACACTAACTGGCCCATGTAGACCCTTTTGGTGTGCATTAAAAATTTCTCAGTTCATAATTCACACCCTTATACTGTGCGTTGCTGTGCCATGCAAACAAGCCCTAAGTCTCCCACAGGAGACTATGCTTATTCTGATCTGGACCTATCTTTCCCCCATAATCAAGGTGCTTATTTAAAGTGTTTTAACTTCATAAAGCAGAAATACTGCCTGTTATAATCGTCGATAGAGGGTCTGTAATCTATTTATTAGGGCTGTCGATTAATTGCAGTTAACTCACGTAATTAACTAAAAAAAATTAATTGTGATTAAAAAATGTATTGCGATTAATTGCAGTTTTAACCGCATTGTTAAACAATAGAATACTAATTAACATTTATTAAATATTTTGGATGCTTTTCTACATTTTAAGATATATTGTATTCTGTGTTGTAATTGAAATCAGTGTATATTATTTTTATTACAAATATTTGCACTGTAAAAATAATAAACAAAAGAAATAGTGTTTTTCAATTCACCTTATACAAATAAATACTGTAGTGCAATCCCTTTATCGTGAAAGTGCAATTTACAAATGTAGATTTTTTTTGTTACATAACTGCACTCAAAAACAAAACAATGTAAAACTTCAGAGCCTACAAGTCCACTCAGTCCTACTTCTTGTTCAGCCAATCGCTAAGACAAACAAGTCTGTTTACATTTACAGGAGATAATGCTGCCCTCTTCTTATTTACAATGTCACCTGAAAGTGAGAACAGGCATCTGCAAGGCACTTTGGTAGCCGGCATTGCAAGGTATTTACATGCCAGATATGCTAAACATTCGTATGCCCTTCCATGCTTCGGCCACCATTCCAGAGGACATACTTCCATGCTGATGAGGCTAGCTAAAAAAAATGTGTTAATTAAATTTGTGACTGAACTCCTTGGAGGAGAATTGTATGTCCTCTGCTCTGTTTTACCCACATTCTGCCATATCTTTCATGTTATAGCAGTCTCGGATGCTGATCCAGCACATGTGGTTTATTTTAAGAACACTTTCACTGCAGATTTGACAAAATGCAAAGAAGGTACCAATGTGAGATTTCTAAAGATAGCTACAGCACTCGAACCAAGTGCCTTCCAAAATCTGAGAGCGATGAGGTGTGGAGCATGCTTTCTGAAGTCTTAGAAGAGCAACACTCTCATGCAGAAACTACAGAACCCAAACCATCAAAAAAGAAAATCAAACTTCTGCTGGTGGCATCTGGCTCAGATGATGAAAATGGTCAGTCTACACTGCTTTGGATTGTTATCAAGCAGAACCTGTCATCAGCAGGCACGCATGTCCCCTGGAATGGTGGTTGAAGCATGAAAGGACATATGAATCTTTAGCGCATCTGGCATATAAATATCTTGCAATACTGGCTACAATAGTGCCATGAGAATGCCTGTTCTCACTTTCAGGTGACGTAAACAAGAAGCAGGCACCTTTATCTCCTGCAAATGTAAACAAACTTGTTTGTCTGAGCGATTGGCTGAATAAGAAGTAGGACTTAGTGGACTTGCATCCTCTAAAATTTTACATTGTTTTATTTTTGAATGCAGGTTTGTTTTTTACATAATTATACATTTGTAAGTTCAACTTTCATGATAAACAGATTGCACTACAGTACTTGTACTAGGTGAACTGAAAATTACTATTTCTTTTGGGGTTTTTTACAGTGCAAATACTTGTAATCCAAAATAAATATAAAGTGCATATATTTATTATTATTATATTATATATAATATAAATATATAGAGCATTCTACACTTTGTATTCTGTGTTGTCATTGAAATCAATATATTTGAAAATGTAGAAAACATCCAAAAATATTTAAATAAATGGTATTCTATTATTGTTTAACAGAGAGATTAATCACAATTAATTTTTTTAATCGCTTGACTGCCCTACTATTTATCACATCTTCACTTATTGCTTAATGTGCCTGTTAGTAAAATAACCTTGGGAAATGGTGTATATACTAATAGTACTATATAATTCATGAAGTAACTGATAATTCAGTGCATGTTAAGCCTTCTCCTACATGTTATTTAAAAGGACTAATACAACCTAAGACTCATCCCTTTTTTCTTTCCTCCCTGCATGTCTTGAGTGGCCAATATCCATAAACTTTACCTGGAGCAAAGATAATGTTGAAACTATCATGGTTGCCCCTGATTTTGTAGCTCCAATAGTACTTTCCATATCTCTCCTCTCCACTTTTAGACTCCACTATGTTCATATTATAGTAAGAGAAGGGTAGTCACCTTGTGAGATTCTTCGAGATGTGTCTCCCTGTGTATCCAGGTGATGGAGCATTCCTGTGCTTTTCTCAGAGAGTTTTGCAGCCGTGCCCATACAGGTTGTGTACATGCAGTGCCTGCCTCATGTGCTGTTGGCACTTTATCTACCGTGCATGTGACCAGAACTCCATAGTTCCTTTCCTACTGCAGAGTCTGCTTTAAACTCCAAAATAGAAGGGAGAACGAAGGGTAGTGGAGCACCCACAGGGACACACATCTCAAAGAACCTTTATTGAGCTGATGGAGAGGACAGATTGTTTTAATTCCTGGAGGTAGTCTAATATCAATGAAAGAAGTGTAGATGTTGCATTGGTTTGTCTGGTGGTGCACCATGCGGTAAATCTCTTCCACTTATGTAGGTAGGTACTATGTGTAGCATGTTTTCTACTGTGGAGTAGCACCCTCTGGACCTGTTCAGAGCAATTTAGTTCATCATTAGAGAACCATAGAGGAGCCATGCCTTCAGATGTAGCTGCTTTATGTTCAGATGTTGCATTTGGCTCTCTTGTGTTAACAGGCCCTTCCAGAGAGGGAGAGTGGTTGGGGCACATGCTGACATCCATGTTATGTACAGATACCATGCTTATCTTGGCAATGTGGGGGCTATTAGGATGACTTTGGCTTTGTCGGTCCTTATTTTCTGTATTGCTTTGGGTAGTAATTGTATTGATGGGAACACATAGAGGAGGTCTGTGTTCCACCTGGTCAGGAATGCGTCCCTCATTGATTGCTTCCCCAGACATGTTCTGGAGCAGAATTTTGAACACTTGGTGTTGCGGGCAGTCGTGAATAGATCTATTTATGTGTGGCCCCATTTTCAGAATATGCATTCCAGTATCATGTCTTTTAATTCCCATTCGTGGCCATGGGGAAAATGTCTGCTGAGTTCATCTGCCATGGCGTTCTGGCATCCAGGTAGGTAGGAAGCTGAGATATGGCTATTGTGTTGGATGCACCAATTCCAGAATCTCATAACCTCAGTACATAGCGAGTGTGATCAGGCTCCCCCTTGCCTGTTTATGTAACACATGCAAGCGATGTTGTCAATCATTACTCTTATGTTTTTGTTTCTTATGAACGATAGGAAGTGGAGTCAGGCATTGCGGACAGCACGAAGTTCTAGCAGGTTTATGTATAGCCTTGTCTCGGCTGTGGACCATAATGCCTGAACTGTGTGATGTTGCATGTGCTCTCCCTGCACAATAAGGGAGGCATCCATTGTGATCATCTGTGATGCAGGATCTTTTGTGAACAGGATCCCTGAGCACAGATTGAGTCCACCAGGTTAATGGGTCCTTGACCTTGGGAGGTATTGTTAACCATATGTTTAACCTGTGTTTGTTTGGTCTGTAGATGGTTGCTAGCTAGCCTTGCAGTCAATGCATGTGCAAGCGTGTATGTTTGACCACAAATGTGTATGTTGTCAGGTGGTCTGGACTCTGACCTATGGGCTGTTCTGAACTGTGGATATGAGTGTCTATCATCTCGAATCTGTCTCGAGGAAGTGACGCCTTCACTGCTACCGAGTTGAGGTAAGTGCCAATAAATTCTAACTGTTAAGCTAGTTCTATTGTTGATTTCTTCTATTGTCGTTTGGGTAGAGCAAATGGTTCTGATTGAGTATGTGACTTCAAGAGACATTCATCCAGGTAAGGAAATATTATTATTCCTTGTTTTCTCAGGTGCATCATTACTACCACAGGGATTTTTGAGAATACGTGAGGTGCTGTTGACAGGCCAAAAGGTAAAACTTTATATTGATAGTGGTCTGTGTCCAAAGTAAATCTCAGAAAATGCCTGTGGGCAGAGTGTATTGTAACATGAAAATAAGTATCCTGCAGGTCAAGGGCTGAAAACCAGCCCCCTGATCCAGCTCTGGTATTATTGTTATCAAGCTGACCATCTTGAACCACTGCTTTCTCACAAACTTGTTCAGTCGCCTGAGACTGAGGATAGGTCCTCATTCCCCATTTTTCTTTTGTGTTGAAAAATAGTGGATTGGAAATGCTATCTTGGAGGAGGGAGATGTCTGTAAGATATCCGTTAGCTCATGTTGTGTTTCCGGCAATTCTTCCAGAGCAATGTTGTGCTCATTGGCCACTCTTTTGAATGAGTCTTGGAAGTCGGTAAAGTTATCTGCTGTGGTTGGTGGTGGAGGCATAATAGCCTTGTCCAGTGAGGAAGATGAATTGTTGTTGGTTGGCGAGGTGTCAGGAGCAGTGTCCTCTTCCTGCTCTGCAATGGGTTCATCCCCTGTCTCGGTCATTACAGTCTCAGAAGGTAGCGGTGGGGATCTAGTGTCTTCCCTACGTGGGCTGTGGCACCTGCTGTGGTGTCTTTTCTAAGACCCCCCCCCAGGTCGTTCAATATGGCCAGTGACCAGGATAGAGCATGGATGGTGCCATCCATGGGTGGCCATACCATGGTGGTATGTCCTGAGTGTATGAGGGTCATGGTCATATGGGTCCGGTAGCAATAGGTGTCCTGCTTGGGGAGGAATGGTGAGAGGAGAATATCCCTTCAACCTCATCATCTTCATCGTTCAAGAACCATTGGAGATAAATGTTGGCATGGTACCACTGGCCCTGGTGAGACATCTGTGCCTAAGAGAGGGGACTCCAGAGTTGAGAAGCCCAACAAATCCTTGTGGTGCAGAAAATGGCATGGGGCCGAGCGCCTTGGAGCCGGAGGGCCAGGTGACGATTGCACCAAGGGTGCATTGTGCTGAGCTGGTGCCGGAGCAGTTTGTGTTGGCACTATTGAACTAGCAGCATTGGGCTTCTGCATGGAGACTGGTCCAGTTGCCAGTGCTGTCTCCTTTGGTGCTGCCAACAGTGCCATGGTGGAGGTTGGCAGCTTAGAGCCCTTAACCTCGACACCAGAGCACTAGTTTTCAGTGTTGGCCACCGCACAGACAGTGCCAGAGGTGCCCAGAGTAGCTTAGGTGCTGAGCCACAGTGCAGCCGGCACCGATCAGAACAATTTTTCGGCGACTGTTTTTTTAATGTCTGCTCTCTATCGCCATTTTTTGTGGGGGAGGGGGTTGGCCTTTGGGGACCTTGGCAGTGAGAAGACCAGTGACCTATGCTGGGAAGAGGATTCCTGCCCCGGGTCAGAGGCTGGTTTTAAGGACTTCTCCATCAAGATGAGTTTAAGTCTCAGGTCTTTATCCCTTCATGCCACATGTTAAAGTGGGCACATTTCTGAGGAATGTGAGCTTCCCCCAGGCAACAGACACATTGAGTGTGTCCATCTGACACAGGCATTGCCTCTCTGCACATCGTGAATCTTTTCAATCCTGGTGAACAAGGCATTTTCTTAACCTAATACCAACTGTACTAAGGGATGGAAAAATAAAACTTCTTTTTAGGGGACATAACTCTAATATCTGAAACTTAATTTGTCTAAACTATCCTAACTCACTAATTTATCTAAACTTATCTATTTGAAACAAAGGTGTTCAATGGGACTGCTGAGCTCTGTCTCAGGCTGGGGATGGTTGAGAAGGAACTGAGGAGTCCGGGTTGCGCACACGCGAGATGAAGCAGGCACCGCACATGCGCAACCCATAGGAGCACTGCTGCAAAACTCTCTGAGAAAAGGCACAGGGACGCACTATCGCCTGGAGCAGAGCACCCACCGGGACATCTCTCGAAGAAGAAACAAGAATGCAGACTGTATACAATCAGAATCCTGTCTGGCACACATGTTTTCTTAACTGGATTGGCCATGACTTTAGCACCATACAGAATGCTATGGTGCTGATAGTGACAGAGTGGGATAGGTTTGTATCAAATTATGAACTACTTTTTATATTATGTGTTGAACACATCTCAATTTGCCCAAAGCAAGCTATTGGATTGCAGTCCTGACAACCTGACATCTCACTGAGAGACTATCACTGAAAACCCATCAAGATGGCAAGCTGGAACCATTGGATTTGATTCTCTCTCAGTTATTGGACCATCCACTGTAATAATGGCTTTTCTATGGTGGTCCATGGCGGAAGGGGACTGGAGTTTTCCAATTGAGCCCATGGCAAGGAAGGAAACTGTTTTTAAGAGTGGGGTCCTACTTTGAGCAGAGGGATCAACCATCGCCACATGTAAAGAGGTCTTTCAGGACAGAAGGGACATGAGGGACTCTGCCTAGCTTGGAATGCTGACAAATCTTGGACTTACAGGAGGGGTGAGAACATTTCATGGCTCCTTGGTGTTTTACAAAAGTTTGTAATTCCTGAGTACTTCCAAGAGTACAGTCACTGTAATCAAGAAATTCCTTTGCTAAGCCTGTGTTACTTCCTTGCTTTCCTCCACATTGTTCCCAAAGGAGTTAAACTGGAAACCCAGGGTTCCCACAGCCTGAGTGGAGCTCTGGGGAAGTGTGTGTAAGTGACTTGGGCTCAGGAAATCTGAGGCTTTGGTTTCAGGGCCTAGGATGTCTGGATTAAACTATACCCAGACTCAGCTGAATTGGAAGCTGAATGTGGAACCCTGTGACTGGGTCCATTCACAACAGTCTGGGGGTGTCTGTACAGAGGGATACTAAGCCAAATTGTAACATTGCTATTCTCTTGGGTGTTTGCTAGATTCATTAGACATTCTTTTATTCTGACATATTAATATCACTGTTTGGACTACAGTTCTTGTTGATTACAAATGTATAGAATAAAGAGACAAACTGTGGTGCTGTTGTTCTCTCTCCCAGCAGTTATAAAGATATATTTTCTAGCCTCCTAACAGCTTCGAGACTCCTTGTTGCTGTAGTCTCCTCAGCTTATGAGCCATGACGAGCAGAATTTACAGCGTATTTAGGAGTATAGGTCAATCCATCTCAGATGTTTGAAGAACACGTAGGAAATGTTATTAAGGTCACTAATCAGAAATTGAAGTCTCACTCCCTATTGAAAAAGAAAGTTTGAATTTTAGTCTGGAATTAAAACTTGTCAAATTACTTACCAGGGTTACATGGTGATATAATAAATCAAATGATTGCAGTTAAGATATTGGATGTATTACAAATATTTTACAACAAATTTTGTATATTTATTTTATTTTGAAGCAGTAAGGAACTCTTCAACAACATGCAGACATCCTACACATTAAATGTATTATCTAAGCAGAAAATAAATGACAGATTAAATATGGTTTAGAAATGTATAAATGAACAGACTACAAGTATATCTGATGTAATTACGTGATAATGAATATTGGTTCTTGTCACTTCATTTCATGAACAGACATTTAGGGGTAAATTTTCAATAAAACATGTGAAAATATAAATTATATTGAACATTAATAACATACCCAAATCCCTCTGTAAAATATTGAAAGTAATAATTTTATGGAAAAATTAATTTAGATACCCGACTGCTATCAGTTGAAATTTATTAGCTTAGGGTCTCATTCTGATCTCACACTAGCTTGCAAGTGAAATCAAAATAATTAATACTGACTAATACCTGTGTAAGATATAAAACCTAGACCATAAGAAAGGAAAATTGGAATGGTTATTTATAAAATACTTATTACATGGTTGGTAACTGGATGCATTACTGAGGCCCATACTTCTGGTAAGTAATATATTTACAGTAAGAAAACCTTAGAGAGAAAAACAAATCCTTTTTTGAGTTACCATAAACTACACAATCTAACATCTCATTTTTCATATAATAAATAAATATGAGTCTAGAATGCAGGGGAATTTGGACAAAAAGCATTCTGCTTAAGTAACTGTTTTGAAGTGTCCTTAGTTGTTGGCTAGTTGTAAAACCTGTTCTTTGTGGGTTCACACTCAAGAATAGAATATTATCTTCCTAACAACTCCAAGTCATTGACTATCATCTTTAGCTCTTCAAATGTCCATTTGCAAGCACATATTCCATTCACAACAGATCTGAGAGGTTTCTACTTCCCCATTTATCATAGTGAAGTGTTAACTCAGATGGCCACTGATAATTTAAATGTCGACATTGTTAACTCTTCATTTCTCCCCCAACCCATCATTTTGCAAACCCATCTCACATCATTGTTTTGATCCCAGGAAGAAAATATATAGTTAAAATCACATTTTGAGTGAATTCAAATGCTGAGCACGCTGGGGTAGTAGTAATGCCAGCAGACAGCATGCTTGCTGCCACCAAACTCCTTCAAGTGCATTTCAATTCTGCCCTGCCAGTTCGGAATCTCTCTTAGTTTTTTAAATAATTTTTTATTTTTATAATCAACAAACTACACAAGTACATGACAAATGTGTAATGTTAATCACGCTCAGTCATGTAGCTTTTTGGAAGGGTACTATAATAGTAGTCCAGAATGACTATTAATCAACCAATTGTCTTGTATGACTTAAGTAAAAGTATGAACTTGATTCTACAGAGCTGCAAGGTTAGTGTGCTAACATAGGAATTGCTATACAAGATCAGACCTGTGGTCTGTATCATCCAGTATCTTGTCTTTTACAGTGGCTAGGCACTTCGGAGAAGGCTGTGAGGAAACCCTATAGTAGATAACTATTGCATAATCTGCCTACAAGGAGAGAGTCTCCCTAACCACCATAAATTAATGATTGGCTTATATTCTGAAGCAGAAGATATTGTATCCCTTCTAAAATATGTATTTATCCTAACTAATGTAACTGTGGTTACTTTTCTTATTCATGTAAATCATAGAATCACAGAACTGGAAGGGACCGCGAGAGGTCATCTAGTCCAGTCACCTGCACTCAAGGCAGGACTAAGCATTATCTAGAACATCCCTGACAGGTGTTCATCCAACCTGCTCTTAAAAATCCCCAATGATGGAGATTCCACCACCTCTCTGGGCAATTTATTCCAATGCTTAACCACTCTGACAGTTAGGAAGTTTTTCCTAATGTCCAACCTAAACCACCCTTGCTGCAATTTAAGCCCATTGCTTCTTGTCCTATCCTCAGAGGTTAAGGAGAACAATTTTTCTCCCTCCTCCTTGTAACAATCTTTTATCTACTTGAAAACTGTCATCACGTCCCCTCTCAGTCTTCTCTTCTCCAAACTAAACAAACTCAATTATTTCAATCATCCCTCATAGGTCATGTTTTCTAGACCTTTAATCATTTTTGTTGCTTTTCTCTGGACTTTCTCTAATTTGTCCACATCTTTCCTGAAATGTGGCACCCAGAACTGAACACAATAATTCCAGCTGAGGCCTAATCAGCGCAGAGTAGAGTGCAAAAATTACTTCTAGTGTCTTGCTTACAATCTTCCTGCTAATACATCCCAGAATGATTGTTATGCTTTTTTTTGCAACAGTGTTGCACTGTTGACTCATATTTAGCTTGTGATCCACAGTGACCCCCAGATCCCTTTCTGCAGTACTCCTTCCTAGGCAGTCATTTCCCATTTTGTATGTGTGCAACTGATTGTTCCTACCTACGTGGAGTACTTTGCATTTGTCCTTATTGAATGTCATCCTATTTACTTCTAAATGTCTAATCCTCATTTGGATCCTACTAAAGACTGACTTCATTGAGAACTTGTGGAAATGAGTTACAGGGGTTAATGATGCATGCTTTAAAAACAATATTTTTAATCCATTTTAATTTTTTTCTTTTTTAATTTTACTGAATGTCTCTTTTTTTCTTGTATGAAATGCCAGTATACAGGAATGCCTTCTTAACCTTGTCTACACCATTCACTATTTTGTTTAATCCCTCTCATGTACTTCTAGTTTCCTCTCTAAACAGTCTTCATCTTTCCAGTCACTCTTCATATGAAGGTATTTTTGCCTTTATTTATTTTCATTGCCCATCTCTGAATCCCTTTTTTATTTCTGCTGCATCTATTGTAACACATAGCATTCTAGGTGAAGATGTCCCAATTAGGTGGAGGTGTTACCATAGGTGTCACCATAGGTGAAGGTGTCCCAATTAGCTCCCCTCATATAGAAACCAGAGAAAGTCAACAGAGATTTTATTTTCATGTATAGACCACCAAAGATTAAAGGATTCATAAGGGAGCTCACTGATACCTTTTCAGCAATGGTGGTGAAATACCTCAGGCTTGTGAGCCTGGGAGTTTTCGACATGCATATTGAGAAGGCCAGAGATGCAAAAGCCCAAAAACTCACCTCCTCACTTGTGTCCCTAGAATTTTCACTGGTCCTCTGTGGTCCAACCCACATAGCCAGTCACACCCTGGACCTGATTTTTGCCTAGATGTCAAGATAGATGACATCACAACCTGCACTAGAACTGGGCAGGAAGCACTGAGAAGAATGATTGTCCTACCTTGCCATAAAGATCATGCACATCCAGGAAGGTTTCTCAAACAGCATGGATCTGCTCAGATACTACAATGTATACAAATCTATATAGAACAGAATACACAGGGATGTTTTTACAGGGTAGTGGGCTAGGCTTACTTGAACTGTCGATTCCCACATCAATTTCAGTGATGCATCAGCTCATATATTTAAAACAGCAATGCACTTCAAATTATTCAGCATACACACTCTTGTATTTGTACAAGAGTGTGTCTATTTTGCCTTAGTGCCCAGGCATTGTGATTTTTGCTAGATCTAGTAAAAACAGAGCTCCTCAGCATACAGACTGTACCTAATTTTCTGGTTATTTTTTCTTACTTTACTTCCAAAAAAGGTAAGAGAGTAATATTATTACTGCATATCTTTATAACATATCCATTTCAATAGGTTAGTATCCTGTAACTAAACAGGCTCCGGTCCTTTCACAATATGGTTTGTTATATGCCTCTTTAAGTACCTAACCCATATTGTTGGATTTCTAGAGCTTCTAATAATACAAGTTTATTAACAACAAACAAGTTAACTGAATTTATCAAGCCACACAAATGACTTGAATTTTGGGCAAAGGTTCAGGATGGCAGGTGTTTGCCCACCAGGTCAGCAAAGAGCTGACAGAATGAGAAATAACCAAGCAAAATAAGGGATCAGCTAAATGAAGGCAAACAAACATCCGGCATCAAGAGCTCAAATAATTAGGTCCAAAAGGTTTCTCACAACCCAACACTTCCCTGATCCCCCAGCAAAATCCAGCTCTCACATTAATCCAAAGCCCAGCGAGAATGAGAAGAAAAGATTCACTCCACTTATAGCCTTTTTTGACAGAGTAATTCACAGCAGTGGAGCTCAGTCACATTCCCATCAGGTTTAGGTTCCTTTGCAATCCCTGTAACAAGTGCAGAGATCTGTGTTAGACATTCTGGTCAAGGAGAGGTTAATCTTTTCATTGCCAGCTGCTTTATGGGCTCTAGACATCTTTTTCACTCTCTCTCTATTCAGGGAAGGAAGGAAGGCCTAATAGGCCTCTGGACATTTCCGCTGTGCATTTGAGACTGAAAGTGGGGCTGATCAAATACCCATGTAGAGGGGATGCAGGAACTGTGACCTGGTGTGCCTGTGATAGTCCTCACTGAAAATGCCAAGATCGGGGCAGGCTGCAAAAAGGAAAGCAGATTCTCCCAAAGACTGGTGGCTAACACTAAAGTTTAGAATTACCAACCAGTTGCAAACTGTACTCCTGATCCCCCACACTGATTATCAAGAAAAGAAAAGAAAAGAAATCACGCAGCCCCATTTATTGCATGGTATGGTGTATTACCACCCTTCCTTCTGTGCTGCTGCTGGCATCCCATTGCCTTCAGAACTGGGTGGCTGGAAAGCGGCAACTGGCTGGGAGCCCAAAGGTGCCAGAGCTAAGAACTGCCAAGCATACAGGTGCCTGGCTCAGCCCCCACAAGCCCAGGCACAAATTAAGCACTGCTTACTGGATCTTAAGTTCTTGCAGTAGCATCAGCTATGATTGAGCTTGGATGCCACCCATTTTTTCATTCGTGATGGAAACGGAGCCAAAAATTAATGCAACTGCGAGTAAACATCAGAAAGTTGACAATGAAAACCCAGCTTTTAACCCAAACTGAATAGTGGATTTTTTTTATTATGATACCTCATTTAAATGCAAAAACTTTGGGTTTAATATGTCAAGTTTAATCGTCTGTAAGGTCGTCAATGCGAGGCACCACATTGAATCAAAGCACAGTAACTTCAATGCGGCCTACCCTCCCCACAGCGTAGCAATAGGGGACCGAATTGAAAATCTGAAGTCTTTATAGCACACTTAAAATGTCATTCTCACACCATCAGCGACTGTACAGGAAAAAGCAACAACTGCATCTCTTTGGCTAATGTTGGTACTAGCTAAAAAGAAAAAGCCTTTCCTGGATGCCGCGCTTGTGAAGGAGTACACGTTGGAAATGCTGGAGGAGCGTTTTTGCCGGAGATAAAAAAAAAGATGACCTTGTGAACATGTATGAAAGTTCCTCTGTCTGATTCCACCGCAGTGTGAAGATTGGAGGTAATTTATGAAGATCGTTTGTCAGCACTTCTTTGCGATTTAAAAAACACCAAATACATGTCTCTTTCCATGGAGGAATCAAGCGATTTAAGTGACACGCTGTTTGTTAGATTTTATGACGGTGAAATTTTCAAGGAAGAATTTTTGTGCTTAATACCAGTAGAAACCTACACCACAGGAGAAATTATTTTTGAAAAGGTAAAAGGCTTTTTTGAAAAAAAGGGTTTATATCTGCAGAAAGTAAACTTTCTTGTTACAGATGGAGGTCTCTCAGTGACAGGAAAAGAGAACGGCTTTCTCTACTTCCAAGCCTAAGTACAGAAGAAAAATGTGTGGAAATTGATTAGATTAGGAAGACTTGCTTGAAATAAATAACTGACAGAAGTCAACTAAGTAAGAAGAAGTGAGCTGTAGCCCATGAAAGCTTATGCTGAAATAAATTTGTTAGTCTCTAAGGTGCCACAAGTACTCCCGTTCTTTTTGTGGATACAGACTAACACGGCTGCTACTCTGAAATAAGTAAGAATAGTAATAACTAAGGCAATTTAGCTGAGAGGATTAGAATACTAGCAACCTCAAGTTTCAGCAAACAAATAATACAATTATGTTTTATGGGCAGTCGAATATGGAAACACAATGGTAACTGGCATAAAGGAAAAAATAAGATCAAGTGGCAAAGAGCAAAAGATATTACAGATAATCAAAGATGTATTTGAAACATACTTGGTAAGTGGCACTAGCTATTTATTGCTCTGGAATGTTTAATAATTTGTTAAAGATGATTAATGGAAACCTATATTGCTACACTACCAAAATATAATTTTCCACTGCCCAAACTGGACAGACCAGTCTACTATGTCAGGGCAGTGTTAAGGCCCTAACTCTCATTCAAACTAAAGAAAAAACTCCCATTGACTTCAATCAGCAATAGATGAGATCTGTAAGACTGCATCTAAATTTGAAACTAAATGCGTACCTCTTTTGAGAAATTTCTAAATTATGTGAAGGAAGTAGTGAACTGACTGCCAAAAAAAAAAAAAAAAAAAGATTAGAAGATTAGGGTTTGAAGAGACCTCAGGAGGTCATCTAGTCCAACCCCCTGCTCAAAACAACCAACCCCAACTAAATCATCCCAGCCAGGGCTTTGTCAAGCTGGGCCTTAAAAACCTCTAAGGATGGAGATTCCACCACCTCCCTAGGTAACCCATTCCAGTGCTTCACCACCCTCCTAGTGAAATAGTGTTTCGTAATAGCCAACCTAGACCTCCCTCACTGCAACTTGAGACCATTGCTCCTTGTTCTGTCATCTGCCACCACTGAGAACAGCTGAGCTCCATCCTCTTTGGAACCCCACCTTCAGGTAGTTGAAGGATGCTGTCAAATCCCCCCTCACTCTTCTCTTCTGCAGACTAAACAAGCCCAGTTCCCTCAGCCTCTCCTCATAAGTCATGTGCCCAGCTCCCTGATCGTTTTTGTTGGCCTCTGTTGGATTCTTTCCAATTCGTCCACATCCTTTCTGTAATGGGGGGGCTCATAACTGGATGCAATGCTCCAGATGTGGCCTCACCTGTGCTGAATAGAGGGGAATAATCACTTCCCTCAATCTGCTGGCAATGCTCCTATTAATGCAGCCCAATATGCCGTTAGCCTTCTTGGCAACAAGGGCACACTGCTGACTCATATCCAGCTTCTCATTCACTGTAATCCCCAGGTCCTTTTCTGCTGAATTGCTGCTTAGCCAGTCGGTCTCCGGTCTGTAGCAGTGCATGGGATTCTACCTTCCTAAGTGCAGGACTCTGCACTTGTCCTTGTTGAACCTTGTCATATTTCTTTTGGCCCAATCCTCCAATTTGTCTAGGTCACTCTGGACCCTATCCCTACCCTCCACCATATCTACCTCTTCCCCCAGCTCAGTGTCATCCGTGAACTGATTTAGGGACTAACCCCAACAACTACTTTCAAGAATACAGCTTGTTACTTTCAGAGCAGTAAGAAGTAATTTCAAAGGCGCCATAGGAGCTGGGTGCCTAAATGCCTTTGAGGAGCAAGACCAAAGTTGATAGGGAAAGAAAAGCCTTAGCCAAAGGGACTGATCCTGTTCTATCTAAGTGAATGCGAGTTTTGCCTTTGACTTCAGTGGATCCAGATTGGGCCCATAGCTTTATCTATAAAACTACTTTCGAAAGACTTCATATGCCAATTAAAAAAAATCCCATTAAGGATTTGCTCTAGTGAATTCATAATTACCAGCAAGAATTTGTTACTATCATGATGATAAGCTATGTCATATGGACTGTATAATTTACTAATGAAATACCTTCTCCTTGTGACTTTATTGCCCTCTCCTAGTAATTAATCTTCTAGATAGGTTACAAAGTGACAGGCTGTAATTTGTATGTAATATTTAGAAGCTGATCACCCACATTTAGACATTTTGATAAGGTTATAGCACAGCTCCCTAATATTAATTTCCACCAAAGAGGAATTATCTCCTCATTGCACTTTATCCACCATTTGCTTTATGACTTGGATTATGTAGCATATTTATTGTCAGACTATGCCAAATTTGCCATTCCAGGGAAATTTTCTGAGTGTCTCTCTTACTCATGATTTAAGGTGCAATGACTAATTTACCCTTTAAATATAATGTACAGTAGGGCCCAATTTGGTAGTGAAAAACATGGCAATGATGGTGTGTCTTCACCACAGGTTAGCCTAGTCCTGGTGAGAACAGCCACACTGCAAAGCTTGACCTGAGTTAGAATCATAGAATCATAGAAGAATAGGGTTGGAAGAGACTTCAGGAGGTCATCTAATCCAATCCCCTGCTCAAAGCAGGACCAGCACCAACTAAATCATCCCAGCCAGGGCTTTGTCAAGCCGGGCCTTAAAAATCTCTAAGGATGGAGATTCCACTACCTCCTTAGGTGTGTCCTCCCTAGTTACTGTGTCCTCATTGGTTCTGCACTCACTAGGGCACATCCCATGGTTCTTTGTGCTGCAGTGAATTGTGGGAGAACTTGCCACAGTTTCACCTGTGTGCCCAGATGGACAGACAAGGCACTGGAAGACTATTAGCACTTGAGAGATTTAGCCTTGTCTTCCCTGCAAAGTGGGTGGGTTATCTGTTCAAATGAAAATAGAACCTGAGATCTAACCCTCATCCCCAGCTGGTCCAGCTAGGCTGAGTTGAGAGCATCATTAAACTTGGTTGAGAAGTTTTTGTGTGTGGATGAGAGGAGGGTTAGAGGCAACACACAAGGGGGAGCCTGGGCTAACTCTGTAGTGAAGACATACCCTGATTTCCAGGGATGATCCACTGCACATTACTTTCAGTAGTTTGCCAGGAACAAATGCAACTCCACAATCCCTATCTGGCCACGAATTCCCATAACATAGACATATTCAGGAGTGAGTTGTCTTGCTCTTGCAGGAGGGAAGTAGGGCTGGGCAAGGGTTGGAAATGGAAAGAGCCCACCTCCTGCTCCATTACTCCATATGCCCTATCTAGTAGACAATGTATCAATGGGCACTGCAGGCTTCACAGGTTAATCCAGGCACTGATTTAGAGCAGCGGACACTTCACAGCAGCACATTTTGTTGCAGAATCTCTGTTAGGATTGAATACCAAATCAAAGATTATTTCAACTAACCAGTTCCGCTCTAGATTGCTGGGCAGCAATAGCACTCATATGGTGCAAAAAAGTATTTGCCTATTAGTCTGTATTTAACACACTTCAGGCATAGCCAGGAAAGCACCTGTAACAATAAGAGCTGAGGACAGATGCTAACACATATGTTTTCTGTTACAATTTTAAATGTCATACTACTGTAAAAAAAAAAAAAGTAATCATGACATGGCCTCATGGTATCCTGGTAGCCACACTCCCTGTCAGAGGGAGGTTTAGGAGAAACAGATATCATTAGACTGGCAAATCCTAGCTCAGATCTTTAGTGGCATCTCCTCTATGAGAAAGTATTGTGTGAAAGGATCTGCAATGATATAGAGGCACCGGACTTGTTAATGTCTACATGAAATACACAGAGTTACCAACCATCCCTGGACACAAAGGCTACCAGCTACATGATGAGTTATACAGTTCAGTAGCATAACTGTGTGCCCCAACTACATTCTGCTGAGGAGTGACTAACAGTAGGTATGGGGAGTGGATGAGTTGCTCCTATATCACATCACGTGCTGTGAGGATTTGCCACTCCCATCAGCAACAAGACTCTCACACTACTGCCACTACACTGGATAAAGTGATTACTTGCCTTCCCTGGTAATTCAGAATACGGAGTAAGACTAACGTCTACTCCTCTGCACACCTGGAGGTCTGACAACACAGACGGACCCATGGTTACATTCCGTATTCATACAAAACTCCCACTGAGTTTAATGAGACTTTTGCATGTGTAATGTCTGCAAAGTTTGGCCCTTACCCCTTTCTGCAGACAGAATTACCGAATTAGACCCCTGATTGTATATATTGCAACACATAGGCATAGTCCACATTCTCCTATTTATTCGAATCTGTAAAAATAGAATATATCACATTCTTCTTTCTGACTTTTTCTATATTTGTCCACAAGACACTCTATTATTATGAACACAACTAAGCGGTAATTTGTTTCTGCCTACATGCTTTTCAAACAAAGATTGAATTTCTCTCTCTCTCTTGCTGCCTACATATCTACTCATGTATATGTCTAGATCTATTATGGTAGGGACTGGTAGCACCACCTATTATTAACATTGCCCAATGCTTCCTGTTATAAGATCGTGTTTTTAGTTGCTCATATAGGGTGATCAGACAGCAAGTGTGAAAAATCAGGACAGGGGGTGGGGGGTAATAGGAGCCTATATAAGAAAAAGACCCAAAAATCGGGACTGTTCCTATAAAACAAGGACATCTGATCACCCTATACTCATAGCTTTGTCAAACTTTAACTGTTGGGCTGAAACTTTCCGTGCAGGGTATCTGTCTCAGGCAGAATTTTGGGGGGGAAAATGTCAGCAACAAGGTTTAGCTGTTTCTAAGAATAAGGCTAGGGAACAAAATATTGTTTTGCTCATGTTAAAAACATTTAGCAAAAGATGTAGCACTCCCATGCTTTTGATGAGGGACTTCATATTTGACAGGTGGGTAGCTTTGGTGTCTGGGATGTGACATTTGCTATTCCCAGGAAAATCTGCTCAAATTTGGCCAAGTTAAAAGCCTTTGAAAAATTGCAATTTGCACATGCTCAGTAGAAACTTCTTAGATTTTAGCAGCTAAATTGCCCAAAGATTCCAGCCATACTGGGATACTCTAGCTGGCCACTGAACAGGATTTTCCCTGCAACTGCAGCTTGGGCTGCTGCAGGCCATGCTGGGTCTGGGTACCTGGCAGCCTGTCTCTCCTGTGGTCTCAAAGACCCTCCTAGTGGATGTAGGAAGCAGGAAGATGCCTGATTTGAATGCAGAGGGGACAACAGCTGGACCTGTGGGTGAGAGAGAAGGGAGTAGATTGGCACAAGGAGTATATGTAGGAGGAGAGTGGGTGGCAGAAACTGGGGGACTGTCAGTTGGGTTGAGGGAGATCAGAACTGGAAGCTGAGGAAGGCAATAGCGGGGGCACTGCAAGCCAGTTGGTGGGAGTAAACAGATTGGATGAGGATCTGGGGGGTGATACCGAGGCTGGCTGGGTAAGGAGACTGGGACTGAGAACCATCAGGTAAAGAAAGGGAGGGAGGTCTGTTGAGAGGCTGGGGTGCAAGGGGAGAACTGGGGCTGGCTGGGCAAAAAAAACTGGGACATGGAACTGAAGAAGGGGACACAGAAATTGCATGAGGAGCCCAGGGAGAATTGGGATTGGGAGCATAGGTGAAGGATGGTGACTAAAGTCCAAAGCGGGGAAGAGAGACAGATGGGATGAAGACTCAGGACTGGGGAAACTAGGACTGGGCAAGGATACTGGCATTAGAAGTGGAGGGCAACTAGGAATGAGTTGAAAGTCCAGAAGGATGAAACTAGGACTTGCTGGTCAGGAACCTAGGAATGGGAGGAGAAGCCTGCAGAGTGGAAACTGGGACTGACTAGGTGAGGAGAATGGAACTGGCAAGAGGAGCCAGGGGTGGGGAAAATACAGAACAGATTGGAGGGAATGGGGCACAATGAGTCATACTTTGGGGTGAGTGGGCAGAAGAGTCTGTGCTCACTATTAGAGTGGAGGCAACACCAGAGTCTAGAATGGAACCTAAGATTCCTGAGTCTTGCCATTCCGCTGCTATCAGCAAATAGCTATGAAACCCATTGGGAAAATGTCCCAACCCATTATAGTGCTGGTCCACATACAGAATAACAATCTATTATTGCCGTCAGTTATTTAATTAGCTCAAGTGGCAGATGTCTGTGTGGTGGATTTAAAGGTTCCAACCCTGCTGATGACCCATGAGTGTTGATGTGTTGTCACCTGATGGCATTTCAGTTCTTTCAGTTTGCTTTTTTAAAACAGTAAATTACACAAAAATATGTTAAAATAGTATTGTTAAGGTTGCAAAGTCAGGCACTCAACAGCTAAGAAATACTAAAATTAAGGTTGCCTGTACTCTGAAAAATAAATTCCTAGGCCTCTCAAATTGGGCACCCAAATTAATGGATATTTTTCACTGCAATCTCTCTATACCTCAGTTCCCCATCTGTACAATGGCATAATAATATCTCTTCATCTTATAGAGGTGTTGTGAAAATAAATCAATGTTTATGAAACTCTCAAATTCTATAATGATGAATGTCAGAGAAAAACCCATGAGAAAATTAATAATTGTGTCTTCAGAGCAAGGTTTAAATGGTGTGCAATAAATAAGGCCTGGGGCCACACACTGAACAATGTGAATAAAACAAAATATTGAATAACTGCTCACCAAATGCTTTGGATGAGGCCGGGGGTCCTGTGGAAAAAATAGTATGTGATCACGGAATTAAAGATTGTATCATAATATATAAACACAAAGGGGATAAATTAAGGTTCCACAGGCAACTTTAAATCTGGCATTTCCTAACTTCTGAATGCTTGACTTTGCAACCTGAATAAATGTTCTTTCAATGTAGTTTTTTGGTATGTAATTAGATAGATAGGTACATAGATACATAGATAGATACATAGATATCATTATGGTGACTTATCTAGAGATTTAATAAGTATATTTTATATCCAAGCATAGGAGCCAAAGTTGTCACTGTGAGCCAAAGAGACTGCAATCAGAAACCTGGGAGACAGTAAGGTTGTAGGTTTAAATCCAGTATGAGCTACTTCTCCCATTCTATGACCTCAGACAGGTAACTGTGCATGACTTTCCAAGGTCTCAGTAAACTTCTAGCTATGAAATTAGAATTTTTTAAATGCACATTTTCACTGAAAACTGCAAATAGAATCTGAGCTGAACTTTCTAAGGTAAGTAAACCAGAAGAAAAAAGGAATATGCCTCATAACATCAATGTAGTTACAGGCCAAGTTGCATTTCCATTATAAACTATGTTTCTGTAATCCAGCCACAAAGAAATCACTGCTGGCTGTAATTTACCATACAATCCCCAGCCTCTCAGCAATTTCCCACATTATAAACTATGTTTCTGTAATCCAGCCACAAAGAAATCACTGCTGGCTGTAATTTACCATACAATCCCCAGCCTCTCAGCAATTTCCCCCCCTCACAAAAATATAAGGAAGTCTTTTAATATGCTTCTAGAATCTAGAAGTGCCAAAGTAAAGACAATCATATTTACTTGTGCTGGGTGTTTTTTGTTCTTCAGCTAACTTTACAGACCCTTAGGGCCATGTCTTTGAAGGTGCACAGTCCTTCAGGAGTTGAGGTCACTCAGTATGTCATAAGAAGCATCCTTCCCCGCCAGACCATACATTTCAAATCTATCCTGTTGATAGCTTTTATATTATTGGTTTGGTTCTTAAGGGCTAATCTAGCTTCTACATGTGGTATGGTTCCTTTTCCATAACATTTTATTCTATGAACTTTCCTTGTAACAGTGTCATATCATTAAATTCAATACAGCATCCTATGGAGAATTCCGTTAAAGATCTGTCAAACAGTTCTTTCTCTGTTGTTCCTTTGGGGTTGAGGTCAGAACATCAGTACTACTCAGATGTAGTTTTGATGTTTTAACACATATTCTAAGTAAACATAAATTATCAACAGGTGTAAAAATGGCTTTAGAATATTGTACAGTGCAGTCAGAAGGATGAATTCCTTCCTGGAAATGTAACATAACATGCAAGTACGAATACACTCCAAAACAGCAGAATCCAAATACTGTGTCCCTCTAACCCAGTATCCTGTCTTCTGACAGTATCTGGTGTCAGATGTTTCAGAGGGAATGAACAGAACAGGACAATTTATTGAGGGACCCATCCTCTATCATCCACTCTGAGCTTCTGGCAGTCAGACATATAGGAACACTGTAAAGTTGTGGCCACTTACCTCTTGTAAGTGCCTCCTACTGGCCAGGTATGTTCCTGCACTCTCTGCTTTTGTGGTGCTCTCTGCTGGCAGTTTCTCTTTTCAGATGGGTTTTCAGTGACTCAGCCCTCCAGCTGAGACACTCACAGTCTGAATGTAAAACAAACAGAAAACAAATCCCTTCCGGGGTAACACAGTCCAAAAAATGATCCCCCCCCCCCCCCCCGAGTTCCTCAGTCCCATCTCTGGGCTTAGTTAAGCACTTGCCCCTTTCTAGGGCTCAAAAAGAAACTTGTTGCCTCCTTGGCCTTTGGCCACTCTGCCTGTGGCTAGTGGTGGGGAACCCAGGCCCGTCCACTATTCTGAGTACCAACACAGGGAGTTTACAACTAGCAGCCACCTGCTGTTTCCTTTACTATTGTCTATGACTGCATTCCCTAGGCTTCTTCCCACTTTGTCCCATCAGCTTTTCCCACTCTGTCCCATCTGGCCTGTTCTCTGTTTATGCAGGGTCCCTACCAGACCTCCGTGCCTAAAGAGTCTGTAACAGTCTCTCAGTCTTGTTCTCTCAGGGTTCTTTCTCACAGGCCCCTTCACCTACAGAGCTTATAACAGTCTCTGGCCCTTCTTGTCAAGGCTCTCTCTCCCAGGCCTCTGTGCCTGGAGTACTTCACAGTCCTATCCTTACTGAAGCAGGGTTTTGCCTCAGTCTCTGTACCTGTGGAGTCTCCCAGCTTTCTACTCCTTTTGGTCTCAACCAGCGACTGCTCTGTCCAGCTGCCGCAGCTTCCTCAGCCAGCCAGGAACAGCATCCTTCCTCCTCTGGCTCCAGCCAGCAACTGAGCTGTCCAGGCCCTGCATTGATATTGGCATAGCTATGTCTTTCAGGGGTGTGAAAAATCCACACCCCTGAGAGGTGTTGCTATGCCAACATAATTCCCGGTATAGACAGTGCTAGGTCTATGGAAGAATTCTTCCGTCGACCTACCAATTGCCTCACAGGAGATGGATTAACTACAGTGATGGGGAAAACCCTCCTGTCACTGTACTGTCTACACTGAAGTGCCATGGTGGCGCCACTGCAACTGTGCCACTGTAGCATTTTAAGGGTGACATAGCCTGAGGGGAACAAGAAGAATGTGTCCAGCACCAGGTGTGCAGCTGTTCAGTGAGGCAGCGCAGAAAGAGAAAGCTCCTTGCATACTCTTTCCCTGCCTTGTGCATTCATGCAGTGGCTGGGCACAGATGAACTCTATGTTTGCACAGGTAATTAAGAGGGAGTGGAGTTGTGGAAACAGCTGAAAAAATAATTGATTATATAAGTACATATATACCAGAAAAACAGAAACAGCAAGTTATTGTTATACAGAAGAAAATGACATCAATCCTTTGGGACAGACAAAGTATAATATCTTTTGTTGGACCACCTTCTGTTGGTGGAAGGTACCAACTTTTGAGGTACACAGAGCTCTTCTTCAGGTCTGGGGAAGGAAGCAGAGTGTCTGAGCTAAATGCAAGGTGGGACAGATTGTTAAGCTGAAGAGGTCACTTGAAATGAAGTGGGCAATTGGGGGGTAGATTGCTATGCATAAAAGGTTTGAAGTGGGCAATTAAGCGAGGCAGGCAGCCTGATGTGTTGTTATAAATTGTTTTAATGAGATATAGAGCCAATGTCCTTGTAAAGTCATTGGCTTTTGATGTTTAGCAGAATGATTGTAAAATGGGACCCTACCTCACTCTAAATTATCTCAGTGGGACAAGAAGCAAACCATTTCTCACCATCCCTGGCATGACCCAGAGGAACAGACTGGGCATGATTTCCCACCTGTGGGGAAGGGGTGCCACACTAGTAATTCCAAGGAACTTCCCTTCCCCTCATCTACCTAGTGAGGCTACATTAGCAAGGCATCATCTGCTAGGTCCCCAGAACACTTGGGGATTGGTTTTAAAGTCGCAACCCAATTACTCTTGCTTCTTAAGGGATGTCACAGCTGCTCTTGAGACACCAGGATTCGGCTTGAACACTGGAGACTATGGCAAGGGAGCTTCCCAATCACCTTGCCCTCTCATCATGGTACCTCCTCCCCAGTTGCTCCTTTTACCCACGTCAGATCCATCTGTGAGGTGAAGTGCTCCCACCCACTTAGTAGATAGATTCCCACTAAGTAACATATCCCTAACTGGGGCAGTAGTTTTATCTTGAACTAAACTGTTTAAAAGGACACACACATAAAAGGAAGTTTTTGGAAAGTGTAGGGGACAATTTCCTGGTACAAGTGCTGGAGGAACCAAATAGGGGCAGAGCTCTTCTTGACCTGCTGCTCACAAACCGGGAAGAATTAGTAGGGGAAGCAAAAGTGGAAGGGAACTTGGGAGGCAGTGACCATGAGATGGTCGAGTTCAGTATCCTGACACAAGGAAGAAAGGCGAGCAGCAGAATATGGACCCTGGACTTCAGAAAAGCAGACTTTGACTCCCTCAGGGAACTGATGGGCAAGATCCCCTGGGAGAATAACATGAGGGGGAAAGGAGTCCAGGAGAGCTGGCTGTATTTTAAAGAATCCTTACTGAGATTGCGGGAACAAACCATCCCAATGTGCTGACAGAATAGTAAATATGGCAGACAACCAACTTGGCTTAACAGTGAAATCCTTGCTGATCTTAAATGCAAAAAAGAAGCTTACAAGAAGTGGAAGATTGGACAAATGACCAGGGAGGAGTATAAAAATATTGCTCAGGCATGCAGGAGTGAAATCAGGAAGGCCAAATCACACTTGGAGTTGCAGCTAGCAAGAGATGTTAAGAGTAACAAGAAGGGTTTCTTCAGGTATGTTAGCTACAAGAAGAAAGTCAAGGAAAGTGTGGGCCCCTTACTGAATGAGGGAGGCAACCTAGTGACAGAGGATGTGGAAAAAGCTAATGTACTCAATGCTTTTTTTGCCTCTGTCTTCACAAACAAGGTCAGTTCTCAGACTGCTGCACTGGACAGCACAGCATGGGGAGGAGGTGACCAGATCTCTGTGGAGAAAGAAGTGGTTCAGGACTATTTAGAAAAGCTGGACGAGCACAAGTCCCTGGGGCCGGATGCACTGCATCTGAAGGTGCTAAAGGAGTTGGCAGATGTGATTGCAGAGCCATTGGCCATTACCTTTGAACTCATGGTAATTGGGGGAGGTCCTGGATGACTGGAAAAAGGCTAATGTAGTGCCCATCTTTAAAAAAGGGAAGAAGAAAGATCTGGGGAACTACAGGCCAGTCAGTCTCACTTCAGTCTCTGGAAAAATCATGGAGCAGGTCCTCAAGGAATCAATTCTGAAGCACTTAGAGGAAAGGAGAGTGATTAGGAATAGTCAGCAAGGGCAAATCATGCCTGACTAACCTAATTGCCTTCTATGAGGAGATAACTGGCTCTGTGGATGAGGGGAAAGTAGTGGACATGTTATTCCTTGACTTTAGCAAAGCTTTTGATATGATCTCCCACAGTATTCTTGCCAGCAAGTTAAAGAAGTTTGGGCTCGATGAACAGACTATAAGGTGGATAGAAAGCTGGCTAGATCATCGGGCTCAACGGGTAGTGATCAATGGCTCCATGTCTAGTTGGCAGCTGGTATCAAGCGGAGTGTCCCAAGGGTCAGTCCTGGGACCAGTTTTGTTCAATATCTTCATTAATGATCTAGAAGATGGTGTGGACTGCACTCTCAGCAAGTTTGCAGATGACACTAAACTGGGAGGAGTGATAGATACACTGGAGGGTAGGGATAGGGCGTGGGTGGGGCATTGGGGAAGGGTGGAGTCTAGGGCAGAGCCTGGGGTGAAGCACCCCCCAGCACTTTGAAAAGTCAGCGCCTGTGAAAACACCAAATTAAAAAAAAACAATTTATCTTTTTCAGGAACAGCTTAAAAATGGAAGAAAACTTGTTAGCAGATTTCAAAATATACTAAGCAGTTGAAAGGTTTTAAAATATACTAAAGCAATCCTGACACTAGTTCCCGGATGAAAAGACATACTAAACTATTTACTCTATCTGTCTATATAACCCCTGCCCCGCTTCTTCCCCCACACATACTTTAAACAGTAACTCTCTCTTCCGTGGGGTGGTGAAACTTGGCTCTTCAGTTTGGTAGTGTCAGCAGGGGTGTGTGATGAGGATAATGCCCCATTCCCTGGGTTATGGCTTCACTCAGAATTCCACATAAATTATCACAGGAGTGTCCAGACCACCCCTTTTCTTCTTTATTGTGTAAGTCCCAAATCTTCCCCTACAACAAAGACCTTTGTTCTAAAGGTCACTAGATGTTGTTCCACAGTGGACTTTAGTGAACAAAGAAGACCCGCCTCCCAAGCGGGTGAATGCGCTGGTTGAGTACTCACCAGGGAAGTGGCCCACTCACGCCTCCCCCTCCACCCCGTACTGAAGGGTCAATTGAAAAGGAGAGAAAGAAAAAAAGATCTCCTCTGAGCACTGGCCTCACCGGCCTACAGCAAGGATAGGGCTGCCTTTGTCTAAGGCTATGGACAGCCCATGCAAGTCTTTGCCTCAGGACTGGACTGGACAAGCCTCTCTAGAACCAGCTGAAGTTACCACACAGGACTCACCGCCTTCTCTATGGACTCAGGGCTTGCTATGAACGCCTCCAGGTCACTGCTAGTCACGGCTCCCTGCATGGCTGGTCTCAGGGCAGTATGGTGGTGATGGTGGGTGTTACTAAGCTCTCGTAGTTCATCTCCTTCCCTGCTGCTCCTCTTACGCTCCTTAACTGGGGTCTCTGTAACCACTCTCTATAGGCCCCTTCTTTCTCTAGTGCAGTTGTTCACTCCCTTCTTCAGGGTTCTTCCCTGCTGGGTCTGTCTCCTTGTTCACAGTGGGTTTTCCACTGTCCTCACTGACCTTCCCCTTTGTTCCACTCTTGGGCTCTCATTTATACTTGTCACTGTGTCTGTATACAGCTCTTCTCTGGCCTCTCACGCTGTTTTTCTACTCCTGGCTTCCAGCCACTGTTCCCACACCCCACTTGGTGCTGCTCTCCCTGTCCCGCTTTCCCCAGCAGATACCGAGGCCAGCACCTGAGCTGGGGCTCCCTGATTTGACCTGGCTGACTGGTCAATTAGTTTGACTTAGGGTACTGGCTACTTCCCAAAGGCACTGTTCTAGAGCTCTCTGATTGGCCAGAGGTCCTGTCAGTCCAGCTACTGACTCCTCTTTGCCCCTTCCCCTTTCTCCTGGTATGGCGAGGGGACCAATGAACTATCCCAGAAATTTTAGTAGGAGGCCAACTGTCCTCTTACACATGTCTCTAATGCTTCTTCCGGGAAATGTTTCCCCTAATGAAAATTAAAAGTTCCTAGCCTGACCTACAAATGCTGTCACACAGAAAAGGAATGAGCAGATTAATGGAAATTTTAGTTACTCTCCTTACTGCTAATGGCAGCAGATCAAGTGGAGGGAACATGCAAATTGATTAACAGACCCTTGGACATCTAGACACCATTGAAAACCAGTAGGCAACAAAAAATAAACTGTTTTACTTCCTGTCTTACTGAGAAACTGCTGATTCGTAAAAGCCCCTGTCCAGTAAAAGTCATGACCCAAAGGAAAAGGATAGGGAGTGAGAAGAACAGATTATATTTATGAGTGACTAAGAATTTCAATCACAGAAGCATAAACGACGAACTCAGGATCCCTGGCAATAGAAATAGTTGACTTAACAGATGTTAGGCAGAGGAAACAGAGGAAACAGTTCCGAGCATGAGCCTAATTGAGTTTTTCAGATCTGTATAAATTAACATTTTTTAAAGCCTTGGATAGTCTCAGGTGATTTTCTGGGTAAACATTTACAGTTTTCCAGGTCCTTTCAGTGAAACATTTATTATCAAAGGTTAATTCCTCTATTTCAGAAATTATACATTGGAAAACAGAATATGAAACAGAAAAGAAACCAGAATGCAATAATCTGTCTTGAGAAATGAGACAAAAAACTTGATAATTAATGCAGTACTCTATTTTGGGTGCTCATGATGTTAAGTGTACTTCTTATATAAATTCTGTTGTTTGAACAGTTCCTAGGGGCAAACATCTGTTTATGTGAAATTTTATTAAGAAAATAGCTTCATTTAAATCTTCAATCATAGTCCCCTCATGCAAATGTGAGTGTAAAGTGAAAAAGTCAGGGGAAAATCTTAGCAATTAGGTATCTCTAAATTAACCCATTTTTTACTTTTCGGTCAACTCAGGAGTAGTTGTAACACACAACTGGATATCAATTCAAGCATAGTCATTTTCCTTTTTAAGAAGAAGTATTAGAGACATCCCAATAACTTAAAGCCTTTGTAATGCTCTGACTCAGCATGATTGTTCATGGGAGCTGCAAAAACAGACCCTGCAAATTAAATTGACATTTGTAATTGAAGCGTAAGCAGAGAGTTTCCATATATTACAATGCAGATGGAGTGCTTTCTCTGGGATATAAAATTAAGAGAATCCAATAAAGGTATCAGAACATGAATGAGGCTTCCTTCGTAGAAAATCAAATCTAAAGAATGAGGTGAGTCTTCTTGACTCATCAGGTTAAGAGAGAGAGGATATGTGATACAAGGGATAATAGAAGTGCTAGGTATGTTACATCCGAGTGGCCTGATTCTCCATTGCCTTTTACTTTGTGCAGTCAGTAGAGCTGATTGGAAAATTTAAACAAAAACTAAATTTTGATGCAAAGGAGGAACAAAATGTGTGTGAAAAAATTGTGCACAGGGCCAGCATGAGGTCTATGCCACATTTCAGTCCACATAAATTTTCAAAGTTGGGCTAAATGAAACCCAGACTCTGTAAGAACATAAGAGCGGTCATACCAATGGTCAATCTAGCCGAGTATCCTGTCTTCTGATGGTGGCCAATGCCAGATGCATAAGAGAGAATGAATAGAACAGGCAATCATTGAGTGATCCATCCCCTGTCGTCCACTCCCAGCTTATGGCAAACAGAGGCTAGGGGCACTCAGAGCATGATGTTGCATCCCAGACCATCCTAGCTAATAGTAATTGATGGACCTATTCTCCATGAACTTATCTAGTTCTTTTTTGAACCCTGTTATAGTTTTGGCCTTCACAATATCCCCTCGCAACAATTTCCACAGCTTGTGCTGGCCTGTGACATAGAGTTGGATTTCACCATTTGTGGACAGTTTTGTGAACTTTTTTTCTATTTTCCAAAAATCTGAAGTAGTCATTTATACCTGTGCATAATGCCAAATCAGAATGGTACTGTTTTCCACTCATTTTCCTTCGATGTAGCTGGATAAACAGGATGAAGTGAAATAGAAAAATCATGCACTTTAGCTGTAATTTGAGAAAAAGAATTTTTCCTAAATATCAGACAGTTTAGTTTTTTAAATGAAGTAGCATTTATTTTGGATGATGGGGAAAATCCCTGGGTATAAATGTCTGCAACTCCATCAACTTTAAAACAGTTGCACCTGATTATATGTGAGATGAACTTAATCCTATACTTTCAGAAATAATTTGTACTTTTTACTCATTAGTGTGGAAGCAACTGATACAACATAGAATCATAGAAATATAGGGCTGAAAGGGACCTTGAGAGGTCATCAAGTCCATCCCCCCCATTCCTCCACCTCAATGCTGAGGCAGGACCAAGTAAATCTAGGCCATCCCTGACAGGTGTTTGTCTAACCTATTCTTAAAATCTCAAGAGATGGGGATTCTACAACCTCCCTTGGAAGCCTGTTCCAGAGCTTAATTACCCTTATAGTTAGAAAGTTTTTCCTAATATCAAACCTACATCTCTCTTGCTGCAGATTAAGTCTATTACTTCTTGTCCTACCTTCAGTGGACATGGAGCACAAATGGTCCCTATCCTCTTCATAACAGCCCTTAACATGTCTGAAGACTATTATCAGGTCCCCTCTCAATCTTCTTTTCTCAAGACTAAACATGCTCAGTGTTTTTAACTGTTCCCCATAGGTCAGGTTTTTTAAACTTTATATAATTTTTGTTGATGTCCTTGAGACTCTCTCCAATTTGTCTACATCTTTCCTAAAGTGAGGATCCCAAAGTTGGTCACAGTACTCCAGCGGAGGCCTCACCAATGCTGAGTAGAGAGAGACAATTACCTCCCTTGTCTTACATATGACACTCCTGTTAATACACCCCAGAATGATATTAGTCTTTTTTGCAAATGCATCACATTGTTGACTCATATTGATTTTATGATCTGCTATGACCCCCAGATCCTTTTCAGCAGTATTACCAGTTAGTTCTCATTTTGTAGCTGTGCATTTGATTTTTCCTTTCTAAGTGTAGTAATTTGCACTAATCTTTATTGAATTTTATCTTGTTGAATTCAGACCAAATTCTCCTATTGGTCAAGGTTGTTTTGACTTCTAATCCTGTCATCTGCAAATTTTCTAAGCACACTCTTCACTCCATTATTCAAATCAATAATGAAAATATTGAATAGTACCGGACTGATGACTGACCCTTGTGGGATGCCACTAGATATGCCCTCTCATCTTGACAGTGAACCATTGATAACTACTCTTTGAGTGTGGTCTTTCAATCAGTTGTGCACCCACCTTATAGTAATTTCATCTAGACCACATTTCCCTAGTTTGCTTATCAGAATATCATGTGTAACTGTGTTGAAAGCCTTACTACAATAAAGATAAATCTTGTCTGCTGCTTCCCTCCATCCACTAGATCAGTAAGCCTGTCAAAGAAGTAAATTAGGCTGGTTTGGCATGATTTGTTCTTGACAAATCCATTCTGGCTATTTCTTATAACCCTATTATCTTATAGGTGCTTCCAAACTGATTGTTTAATAATTTGTTCCATTTTTTTCCCAGGTACCAAATTAGGCTGATTGGTCTCTAATTCCTCAGGACCAATTTGTTTCCCTTATTAAAGATGGTGTCATGGTTCCTCGCTCTCAACTGGGGAGGGAGGCCACTCCGCCTCACTACAGGCAGACAGCTAGTAACAGTCTATAGGGGAATCTCTTGCCCTCTGGGCGGCGCAGAGCCACAAAAAGTCTTTAGCTTGCAGCCACCTGTCTGGGGCAAACAGTAATTAACAGTCTGTAAGGGAACTCTGTCCCTCTGGGTGGGGCAGATCACAGTCTATGACTCCACAGCCTTCTGTTTGGGAGTGAGCCCAGAACACATCCCAGGCCTTCTGGCCAAAAAGAGGGGGTTTGGCTGCCACCCCGGAGGAGGGGTCAGTGGCAGAGCAGGCAGGGGGACCTGGCTTACCATACTCCACCGAGTTCCAGCCCAGGGCCTTAACAGTGGCAGATGGGTCTGCCCTTGGGTCAGTGGGGATCCTCCCAAAACACGCTGACTCACTCTACAGCAGCAGAACTGGACTAAAGTCTGGTTCCCCTTGGCTACTTCCTACCACAGTCTGGGTATAGGGCTCCATAGTCCAAAGATCTTCTGTCCCCTCAGGATACTCGGCTGCCAGCAGTCCCCATAACTCTTCAGGACATTCGTCTGATGATGGTCCTGGCAGCTCCTCAGGATACTTGTCCTTCTCCTCTAACTGCAGCGCATGGCTCCACTTGGGTGTTAGTCTGGGATCCTGCAAAGATCTCTGCTCCCTGGAAGAGACGTCTGCTCCCTCCGGTGGCCCAGCCCCAACTGAGCTTCAGGGCTCGCCTTTTATACTCCCTGCCCTGTCCCAGGACTTCTTGTGCTGAGGGTGGGACATATTCGGCTCCACCCACCAGAGGGCATGTAGAGGTGCCTCGCTCTCCAATTCAGAGGGAGGCCACTTTGACTTACTATAGATGGGTATTATGTTTGCCTTTCTCCAGTCCTCAGGGGCCTCACTTCTCCTTCATGAGTGCTCAAAGACAATTACTATCAATTTCAAGATTCAGAGGGGTAGCCGTGTTAGTCTGGATCTGTAAAAAGCAACAAAGAGTTCTGTGGCACCTTATAGACCAGGGGTAGGAAACCTATGGCACTTGTGCTGAAGGCGGCACGCGAGCTGATTTTCAGTGGCACTCATACTGCCCGGGTCCTGGCCACCGGTCTGGGGGGCTCTGCATTTTAATTTAATTTTAAATGAAGCTTCTTAAACATTTTAAAACCCTTATTTACTTTACATACAACAATAGTTTAGTTATATATTATAGACTTATAGAAAGAGACCTTCTAAAAATGTTAAAATGTATTACTGGTACGCAAAACCTTAAATCAGAGTGAATAAATGAAGATTCTGCACACCACTTCTGAAAGGTTGCCGACCCCTGTTATAGACTAACAAATGTATTGGAGCATAAGCTTTCATGGGTGAATACCCACTTCGTCAGACGCAAGTGGGTATTCACCCATGAAAGCTTATGCTCCAATACACCTGTTAGTCTATAAGGTGCCACAGGACTCTTTGTTGCAATTTCAAGATTGTTTCAGCAAGTTCCCTAAGTACCCCAGGATGAATTTCTACACACCCTATCAACTTGAATATATCTGGTGCAACCACTGCAGGGATTCTGTGTCCAGTTCTGGTGTCCATAATTCAAGAAGAATGTTGATAAATTGTAGAGGATTCAGAGAAGAGCCACATGAATCATTAAAAGATTAGAAAACTTTCCGTATGGTGATGGACTCAAAGAGCTCAATCTACTTAGCTTAACAAAGAGAAGGTTAAGGGGTGAGTTGATTACCTACATGGGAAACAAATATTTAATCATTAGATCTTCAATCTAGCAAAGAAAGGTGTAACTTGATCCAATGGCTGGAAGCTGAAGCTGGACAAATTCAGATTGGCAATAAGGCATACAATTTTACTGGTGAGAATAATTAACCACTGGAACCATCTACCAAGGATCGTGGTGCATTCTCCATCACTGACAATTTTTTAAATCAAGCTTGGATGTTTTTCTAAAAGATATGCTCTGGGAATCATTTTGGGGAAGGTCTATGGGCTGTATTATACAGGAGGCCAGACTACAGGATCACAATGGTCCCTTCTGACCTTAGAATCTATGAATGTACAACAAGCGGGCTAAAAAGCATACTGTGTCAGGCCAGTGCCTGCGGTGATGCCTTCGGAAAAGCAACATAGCCTAGAGCTCTAGCACACCGTACCTCTCTGGGACCAGGGAGCCAGAAACAGGTGATTTAGAAGAGAAATATCCCTAAATCTTGGATATACATTCACCTCTACACATGGGAAGCAGCAAGTCCCATGGAGAGGGTATTGGACTAAGAAACAAAACACAGTCTATTCCCAGCCCCATTACTGATCTATGGTGTAATCATGGTCAATTAATTTCAGTTCCCTGTGCCTCAGATTCCTCATCTTTAAAATAGAGTAATTGTACTTACTCTCCTTTACAAAGTGCTTTGAGATTGACTGAAGAAAACCACTGTAACTGCTAAGTAGTAATTCTAGCTCTCCTATTGTATGAAATACTGTACTGAAAAAATACATTATTTCAATAGTGTGTTTTATATTTTTGGAGAAGAGATAACTTTAGAGAGGCAGTAGAGAAAATAAATGATTGAATAAATAATTAACAGAATATATAACAATTGTTTAAAGGTCTGTATACTACAAGAGATGGTGAAATCTTGATAAGATAGCCTCAGTCACGCTCCAGATGAAGTCAATAGCAAAACTCCCATTGATTTATGTGGCACCAGAACTGGACCCACAATGAGGTGTATAGCCTGCTTTTGCAAGTTAGTGCTGCCAAGCATAGCAGTAATTTGCAATATGTTTTTCAATATAGTAGAGACATCTGATGTGTGGGTAGCAAGAAAATTAACTGCATTTGGCCTCGACTTCTCCCACATTCTGCCTTCAGCATCTTCTAAGCCTCCCGTGATTGTTTTCTATGCAGGCTTACTGCCATAGGTTGAGTGATAGGAGCACACCATTTAGGTGTTTTCATTCATATAGTGGGTGTGCTCAAGCAGCTGCTTTTGCCCTTAATTTGTTTACCGCTTACTCATTTTTCATCCACCCAAGTCTATTTCTGTACTAACTTACTACAAGACATATGGCCCTTTCTGGCTGAAATCCTGGCCCCAGTGAAGTCAATAGGAGTTTTGCCATTGAGGTCAGTGGAGCCAAGATATTACCCTCTGTCTTTATCTCAGCTTGTGCCTAGTACTCTATCACCTCACATTACTTTCAGACTCTTCTGCAATTCTCAAGTACAACAGACAGAGTCCCTTCTTGCTAAGTCTTGAAATTGTGCTATATGGTGATTCACCCATTGCAATTAGGTGGGGAAAAAACAAAAGAAAACCAAAAACGCATTTTAGTGACTAATTTGCATCTCATGATTTTCAGATTATTTTCAAGAATACAATATTGTTTTTTCTTCTAACAACTCCATATTATCATCTGAATGTATAATTGATATGTATGGTCTGCTAGGTACATAGCTATAAATATTTTTAAAATCATTATAAGGTTAAGAATAAGAGTCCTTCAATGACATTGGGGCATCATGGAGCTGGAAGCTATTAACTTCAATAGGAGCCAGACCAGATCATCTCCAATGAGGAACGTGATTTTTTTTTATTCCAGCCTCTTATGCTGTCGGGCATTTATAAGATACTATAAAACAGTTGCCAATTCACTTCAATTCAGATTGAATGGCCATTGAATTTAATGGGGCCAGGATTTCACCCTTGGATCACAGGAGGAATACCAATGCATAATTTTATAAATTCCAATATCCAAATATTGGGACCCTCAGAAAGATTCAGTCTATTGAAATCTGAGTTCCAAATAGCCAGAAAGAAATACTTCACATCTTATGCACTCTGCCAATGTTTTGAACAAAACCGGTGCAGTTTTCCATTATGAAACACATTTCTGTCTACCATTATCTAAAACTGATAAAATGTTCTTCATCCTTTCAAACCTTTTAAACAAAGTTAACTCTTTTTACCACCAATGTACTGTTAACTGTGACCTCATCACTGTGAAATGCTGATGCAGTTATAGTTCACTAAACTGGAGCAAAAAGCCATGTGCTATTGGCATTAGATAGCATGTGACTATTTAGGTACACTAAACAATGAGCCTTGGTAATTTGTTGACTCTAGACAACTGAGACCATCAATTCAGTTTCAGAGATTAGGCTTCAGTTAATGCATCTGGAACCAGTAATAAATACAGTGAAATGGCTTTTATAGTCATTGCGGCCAGAGATTGAAATCCCTGCTATAATAAAGACTTTACTACCATCTAAGACATTTACATTAAATTGAAATTATCCCTAGGTCTCAAGTATATATGCTTTTATTTAAAATTATGGTGGACAGAATCATTGTCACCAGGTCCCAACGCTAATCTCCTCATTCCTGTATTGCCAGATACTACTGCAGCATCATCCATCCCCACTTCTTCTGGGTCCTGCAGAGATCACTCTGCGGATCCAGGGTACTTTCTCAGGTAAGGGATGAAAACTGGTTGAATTGGAGGTAGGATAAAACATTTGTAATTAAAACATTAAGGATCTAACACATTTATATTAAAAGTCTTTACTAAAAAACCAAAACTATGTTGTTGCAAAACAAGTCTAGCAAGTTCTAGTACGGGTAACATAATAGAAAGAAAAAAAGGACAGGGCTTAAAAGCCAAATCACTGCCTCCAAGAGAGAGAGAACACTGCAAACATTGCAAGCAAATATTGAATCAAATGAACGGAAAGGGAGCATATTAATGAAGCTAAAGCAACGCTCACTAAATACTGAATTCGCTCATTATTAATTACCCTAATCGCAATACAAGATCAAACATTTAGACAGCATTATGTGGGAACAAATGTAACAGGAGACACCAAGCCACCATTCATTGGTATACATTAGATAAGGAGACATAGACATTATCTATTTTACACAGACTTCACATTCACACTGATACGATCAATCGTCCAGACTGGGTGTTGCATGGGGAAAAGCTGACAGACTGAGGCCAAAGTTCAGAGTGTAAGAGCGTCTATTTCATTTAAACAGGTTCTGATGATGGAAATATCCCACAAAATTTTCTTAAAATATAAGATAAAGCCCTGTCCTTCCCTATTTTAAATGATGTAACAGAAGACCACACAGACAATCCTTGTACCATATAAGCATTACATAGTATATCAGTTCTACTGATGAAAAAATATGCACACTTGCATTTCATAGCAGATGCCTTGCTCAAATATAGGAGTGTTACCATGTTCATCATTGGCTCCATTTTCTGTCCTTGTGTTTGTCAGCATCTACATCTGTCCTGACAACTCAGGATATTATTAGGCAAAATAAGAACACCCTTAGAGGCCTTAGGCTCTCCAGGTATCAATATCACTGTCACGTTTCAAAATAATCAATTACATTAAAAAACTGCTTCCTTCCATAATCACAGCAGGGACCCTGATACCAGCTGTTTAGTGCTAGTATCACCATCCTCATTACACGAGTCACATGGGGTCACCTTCTCTGTCTAAATGGCTCATGCATCATTCTCTGGCATCTGCAAGGGATACTGTATTGTTGTCTAGCTATCTTCAAGGAACTTTCTATAGCCTCAAAGTGTGAAAAGTGCTGACTGGAGTTAGATACCTAACCTCAGGGGGCAGAAAAGCAATGCAATATAAGCCGTTCTACAAATGTACCCAACTGCAGGGCATTTCTGCCATGCTGTGGTAAACCAGTTTCCTAGATGTCTGGCTGAACTCAGAGGCAAGCACAGTAGGTGCTCCCAGTGAAAAGAGTCACAAAGTTCAAATAAATACGAGGATTCCTTTACGGGGGCTGCCAGAAGTAAATGGTGCAAATATCCTAGATAAATTTGTTTTATTGGCTTCCACACACACACAAAAAGAAAGAAGAAAAAAAAAGATAATCACAACAGTTCCCAACCCAGCGCCTAGGAGCAGTCCCATCCAGGTGGATGAAAGTAACTACGTCCCAGTGTAACTACCCCATGCTGTCCTCCCACCTGCAGGCCACATCTATGTGCTCTTGTTCCAGCAGCTACTACTGGCTACCTGCCAGCAACAATGCGTGCCTCTATCCAGCTTTCAGGCCCTCCTTCTCAAGCCCCAACCCCTGCTCCCAAGACTGCTGCCTGCTACTGTAGCTCACTGTGAGGCCTGCCTGAGCCCAGTCTCCTCAGACCTCAGGTTGTACTTCCCTTTCCTGTGCTGGAAGGCCTATGGAGCCCTTTGCTGCCTGGATGTGGAATAAGAGTGCCAGCAGGTTCATTACAATATGACTACAGCCCCAGTATCCTCCTTTATGAGGTGCTTTGAGTACCCTAACTATCTAAGGCATGTTTCACAGTAAGCGTATTGTTTGCAAAGGCCAATGCAGCTCAGAAGACTGTTGACTGTTTTGGTTGATGTGGCAGGTATGTTATGCTGTGATAGTTGCATATATCACACATATCATTTCATTAGGTGTATGTTTCATAACAGAAAATGATTACAGAGTTTGGCATTGTTAATAAGCTCAACAATGACATCAATTAAGGTTAGGACTTTCAATGGAGCTTAAGGGAACTTAAATGCTTCTATGTAATCATAGCTATCACATTACTAGTAAGGGAGTGCTACGTTAATACCTGTGGTAAGCGGAATATGCACAATGTGAAGTAGACATTTCCAGAAACCTTAGGAGATTCAGAGTGCTTGTTAAGTTAATAAAAATGCTGTTCCTTCTCTCCAATCAAACTGACTGCACAGTGCTTACTAAATCTATTACTGTCACTGAAAGGAATGGGATAACTTAAACGACTGATTTTTTTTGGTATAAGAGAAAAACTATATCAAACACTATCCAATTCCCCCCAAATTACTGTTAGAAGCAGTGTTGCTGAAGAAGTTATGATCAGTGACCTTTGAATACAGTGATATTATATAAGAGCTGAAGACAGAGCTGCATGTAGTGAACCAAATCCAGGTCTGGTGTAACTCCGCTGGTTTCAGTGTAGTTACAGCAGGCATGGATTTGCTCCTGTATGCAAACATTGGTCATTTAAGTGGAAGCCTAGATAAATTCACTGCTCTATGGTAATATGTCAATCACTGACAAGATTGGAATCTTCAAATTGTGGGAATGTCTATTATGATGGCTACAGCCTAGAAATTTAGTAATATGTGCTTTTTTCTTTAGTCCCTTGACTTCATTCTCCTCTCATGCACAGTGATGTAAATCAGGGCTAATGTCATTGAAGTCACACCAGTGTAAAATCAGTATAATTGAATGGAGAAACAGTGCTACTGCATGTAAAAATGTTGTGGTCTCAGTTTGCACTGCAACTGAGCAGAGCAAGAGGTATAAACAATGATAAATTTAAAAGTCAGTTATACTGCTGTTTTTAGGCTGAAATGTTAAAAGATCAGTTCTTAATGTTAGGCATCTAAATCCGTATTTAGGTTTTAAAATATAAATAGCCATATTTTCAGAGGTGTTCACTTTAGGCACCCAGACTTGAAAATTTGGACCGTAGTTTCCAGAGAATCACTGAGGCTAGAGATGTATTTTGAGTTTCCCATACTATTCAGAATGCGGAGCTCATTTGTAAAAATTACCATGCTATCTGACACCTTTTGAAAGGCATGGCACTTGCATTGTAGTAAACAAGGCAGGCATACATTAATTGGTTTGTTGATGGTTATTGAAGCTGACAGATTGGTTGCTGAGGTAGTTTTAGGGCACACTCACCAACAGGTACAACTTTTTAAAAATCACAAGTGCTAAAGCCACAAACAAATAGCTGATTTTAGTCCTGGATTGGATGTTTGAAACTTTAACCAATGAAAAGGACACTCAAAATTCCTTTTACTAGAGTAAAGAGTTTACAGTAACTCTGTCCCTTACCTAACAGTCTACAGTCCTGAAACCTTAACCACCAGTCTTTCAGCAAAGTTGTATTTTATTTGTCTGAATAGGAGCATAGTGAAGTTAACCCCTCAGTTTCAGGAAATCCCCCAGAGAACAGGCAGAATGTTATGGCTCCCTCATTTGCCTTTAATTTGTAAATGCATTGCTTCCCTAGTGTTCCCCATGAACTGTGACAGCATCCTTTTGCTACAATTGTTTTGGTTACAGCTGACCCATTGCCTCTGTTAGATAAGTGTTATTCTTTTACAGTGGTTTGTGTTAACATAATATTCTCTCTGGATGGATTTGCACCTCATCACTCACAGCAATGCTAATCAGCTTGGTTTCAGTAATTTAATTTATGCAATCAACAGCACACAGACTCCTTGTGGTAACAACTGTAGCATATTGTCTATTGGCTATGTGTGTCAGTGACATAGAATATGCTAGGGAATATCTAACCCCTTGCTAAAAGTAACTCCACTGAGTTATTTCATATTTGAATGTCCTCAAACTATGAAGTCAATGGAAACTGACTGTGCTCAGCATCTCCCCAGATTTGGCAGTTAGCACTTATAAGGTCATCTCTACTACAAACTGAAATGTCATAGGATTGACCTCGCTGCAGCACCCACCAGGAAGCAAACCTAGCAGCATGACATTGCAGTTTACTTGATCTGAGGATAACTACTTATTCAGAATTAAAATTTACATAAAAATCTAACAATATAAGTAGAGGCATGCAAATACAGTCTTGTTCAATCTCATGGGCAAAAGGTGATTTTAAATGTTGCAATGTATCTAGTATAAAGGAGTGTTGTGTAACCATATTTGTTCTCATTATTAGCTTGCTTTTGATGGCAGGCAACCAGAGTATGTTTTATGGTTAAACGTTTTCCCTCTCATCAACAGTTGATTGCAAAAGTCACAAAGGAACATAATTATTATTGCAGGTTTTATAAAGGTGCATGATTGTAGTATACATTGATAAGGAAATGGATGTAAAACAATAAGAGGGCTTAACTCTTCATTGCATCAGTAGAATTTACTGATACCAAATAATGCAAAATGGAAATACACAAATTAATGCAGTAGGCTGTGTATGTTACATTATAGTATACAAACTTGTTACAAACAGCATGACAGAGTAATCTATTAAATAATACCAAGTAACTCAAACAAATGGTGAAACTTTTACCATCAATAATATATTTAAAAAAAACTTTTACCACCAATCAAGCAGCATTTACAAGAAACAGTTTAGTGCATAGAATTAGAGTGGTTATGCTCTGTTACCTGCAAGGTGAGGGCAAGTACAATGCTGACCCCTCCTGGAAGTCTTCTGCGCTGTGTTTAGCAAAGCCGTGCAGAATGCATTTCCTTTCTACTGACTATCTGACTGGCCTGAGTTCTTGTTTATGTGCTAGCATCTTCCTAGATTCATTGATGACCTGCATGGTTGTCCATCAATTACTGCATGGCTTCTTGCACACATAATTATACTGGGATGGTGGCTGTAGATCCGTTTGTAGCTATGGCAAACATCTTAGTCCTCATAGGCTCTAACAGGTTTAGCTCTGAATTTAGGAACCACTGGTGCAGGTTAATATAGTGTACCAGTACATCACATTCAGAGCTATAGCAGGATACAGCTGTGGAGAATGAGGATATCTGTATTTGTAATAAATATATGTACCTCAGTTTACCTGCTTGATATTATTGTGTCTGACTGCATGGATTTAAATAATTCTAAAGGGACTGTTAGGAAGAGCAAACAAGAAATAAAACAATGATAGAGAGAAGATATCTCCAAGCCCAATTGGACTTATTAGAGGTGCCATGGTTATCAAACAGTGGGGCTGCAACCCAGAGATCTGATCTAAGAACAGTTGAACTGCAGGGCTCCATTCTTTAGAGAAGTGAAAAAAACCAGGCCTGTCACTTGAGGGGTGCATTCAAGCAGGAATACTAAGAAGCCTAAAGCACCACTCACACTGTAACCATGGCAGCTGCCTTTTTAAAACACCCTAAACTTAGTACTGTAACCAAGTTACTGTGCTAATGGGGGTGGCTACTCCCAGAGGAGAAGGACTACTGGCCCAGGAAGGAAGCCTGAGAGAAAAATCAGGCGAGGGGATAGGCTTCCTGCTTGGGGAGGGGGAGAGGAGGCAAAGGGCTTGAAGTCAGCAGCGCAAGCAGGAAAGCCAACCTCTTACAGTAATAACAGCCATGTTCTGTTGTTACTGATCTCATGCCTGCAACATCATTCCAGGGACTCTGCCTGCTTGTACTCACCCACCAAAAAGGAGTCTGCAAGTCACCCAACAGTATTCTGCCTTTACATGGAATATGTATATTAACACGACCTTTCTTAGACACACTTGAGCAACTTACTATCATAGCTATCAGCCATTGTGGGATATCTACTGTAATCATGCTGCTGCACAAAGCCCCATCCCTGAATTCAGCAGGGTTCGTACTCCTCTTTCCATTCACAGCTACTATCACGTATCTACATGCATGCAAAATTATTAGGCTAACAATAAGAATACTCCTGTAGCTAATGCACTGGCCTGGGACCCCTGAGACCAGGGTTCAGTTCCCAGCTCTGCCTCAGACCTGGTGTGACCTTGGACAGTCACTTGGTCCCCAGCCATGCCCATGCTTCACTTGAAGCATGTGAGTGGTCTCACTGAGGTCAATGGGAAAATGCTGTGAGTGTGCTAGTAAGAAAAACCAGGGAATAGCTTAACAGGAGGCAACCGTACTTACCAGCAGAAATAGAGGGAGCTGCAGCAAGCAACAGCCAGTTGCAAAATGACTACTTAGGAATACAGCTGCTTGTCTCTACCATATTTAGATAGTTCACCACCAGAAAGCCATGCTAGGAAAAAGTTCCCTTAAGAGGTCAACCCTGAACTAGAGCGAGTTAGCAGGGATGAGGCAGTCATGAAAGAAGGTGTGCTTGGGGAGAGGGGTTGTTTCTGTGTCTCAAGGCACCATGTCACAGGCATGTGAATCCATATTTAGGCAACTAAATAAAGCAGATTTTTCCCCCCAGAGGTACTGAGTACCAACAGTTATCATAGTCTTCAATGTGATGTTTGGGTGTTCAGCACATCCAAAATTCATACCACTTAATTGGATGCCTAGTAAGGATTTTAGAACCATATCCACTAAGGGACCTAGGCACCTACATCCCAGATTTATGTGCTATCATAATCCACAAAACCCTCCTTGATTGCCTCCTAATCCTATAGATGCCTAAACTCACTTGGCACCAAACTTTTTGCTGTTAAAGTCCCCATGGCACCTAAGTTTCTGCCTCTGGGCACATGCCCTGGTGCCTCACTCTAGATGTCCAAATGCCTATTTCGTGCCTAATCCCTAGTGTGATCCTCAAACTGGGAGAAGATAGGCATTCACCGCCTATCTTGCCTGTGGGCCTGAGCCAATAGGCATGCTTAAAGCACACCTAACTCCACACAAAGTGATCAGAAGCAGAAAGAGGCAGCAGACTCCCTTGTAACCTTTAGCCCAGTGATTAGGTTGATCACCTGGATGTGAGAGACCCCAATTCAATTCTTCTCTCTGCCTGATGAAGGGAAAGGATTCAAACGTGGGTTTCCTACCTCTCAGTTCAGTGCCCTAACCACTGGCCAATAGAATTATTCTCTCTAGCCCATTTAATATTTAATTATTTAATACAAAGTATAATAGCATCAACAGGAGAGATTGAGAAAAGCCCATACCCCATAATCCTGTGGTTAGGGCCTATTGATTAACTCTGGATAATTAATGTGTTGAAGGAAATTGTGATCTGGTTGCAGACAAACAAGCAGCAAGAGGCTAAATTCTTCAATTAAATTATTTACTTCCAATTAGTCATTGGACTAATTCATGGGCATGTTTCAAACCAACAAGAGAGTAAACAAACCAGAACAATGTTGGTGAAGCTAGTTTAGTCACTCTGTCTGTTGTGCTGTTTCACCTCGTGTACATGTTTTATGGATAGATTTGTGTGCAGAGATAAGCAGCATGTGCTGACACCCTCTTTTTGACACAAATGGATGCAGAGTGAGCAAATAAGTCCTAGCACTACCACATACGTGGCCTGAGACTGATCTCTGAAACTGATTTTATTATGGTGTAATGACGTTGACTACAGTGGAATGATGGTGATCATTTCTACGTGAACCTTTATTGCTTACGCCTGCGATGGCTGATAGGCATTGGCTTTCCAGATAATAAGCCACTTGGATTTGAGAGACTGTCAATTTAAATAGATTCTGGAGCTCACCACCTCTGCCATCCCACCCATGGTGTTGTTCCACAGCCCCTTGCATTATCTGATGATTCCCAGGTAGTAAAGCTATAATGATCAATTTGCATGAAGAATAAATCTAGTGCTGTTCTGTTCTTGTAAAAAGGAACATCAAAACACACAGGCCAGATTACCCTCTTCCACAGTAATACTCACAGGAAGAGGTAAAGCAGGGAGGATCATCTTGCAGAGTTTCTCCCAACTAATTCTGTCAGGGTGGTGGTTGTCTGTATTTGGAGTGAAAGGGGATTCACTATACCCCTAAGCCCCATTCACCTCAAGAGACATCACAGAAGGTACTCCTAGGCCATAGGCCTCTGTGATGAATCAGGGTGGGGCAGGCTAGGGTTGCCAACCCTCCAGGATTGGCCTGGAGTCTCCAGGAATTAAAGATTAATTTTTAATTAAAGATTATGTCATGTGATGAAATCTCCAGGAATACATCCAATGAAAACTGGCAACCCCAGGGGCAGTCCCCCTCTCCCATGTCTGGGTCCCTGACAATGTGGCTCCATTGCAACCATACTGCCAGAGCTTCTCCTTTCCAAGCCTGTTCCTAGAACCGTTCCCACTTACCCAACACAGAGGGAGTTCCATACTAAAGGTAATACAGCATGATGAATTCCTCACTCAGGCAAACGCTGGAGGACTTCAAATAGTTTTTCTTCAGTGAGTGAGGACAAGACTGGTCCCAACAATATTTTATAAGTGGTCTGATTTGAGGGGCCTTGTAGTAGTCAATTAAATGACCCAGCCAGGTATCATGTATCAAAGTATATTTTTTCATCCTATTATTTAAGCATATATAAAAAGGATACAGAGTCTTTGAGCCTAATTATCTTCTCATTTACCCCTATATAAATGAGGAGTTATGCTACTGAAGTCAATGTAGTTTCAGTGGTATAAAACCACTGAAAGTCAGAGGAGACTCAGGCACGTTGTGTCAAGTAAAATTATAAATAGTTTATGTTCAGATGTGAGGAGGAAATAAGGACTGAGGTCTGCGTTTGGCAATGCAACACACAGATAGGCTGCTGGTGTGTCAAGACCATTGCCTATCATACTGACCAAGATTGTCTCATTGTTTCCATTTACTCCCCCGTCAGTCTGTCTGTATCCATCTGTTGTCGCTTCTCTTAGACCATAAGCTTCTGGAGTCAGTAACTGTCTTTTTGTTTTGTGTTTGCACAATAGCATCCTGGCCCATGACTGTGACTTGTAGGGGCTATGATTATGCAAACACAGGTGCTAGAACTAAGAGTGCTAGGGGCGCTGCTGCACCCCCTGGCTTGGCGCGGTTTCCATCATATACAGGGTTTACAATTTCGTTCAATGGCTCTCAGCACCCCCACTACACAAACTGTTCCAATGCCCTTGTATACAAATAAATAATAACAACAACTTACAGCAGCTCATTTAGCCCCAAACATGGGGCTAACTATTGGTTGAATACTGCCCACGTGAAGATGTTGTGCAGGTCTGGAAAACTTTCAGACATTGGCCTCTCAGAGCCGGATCTACCATAGCCTGACCTGCCTGACAGACAGGGGACTATTAGGAATCCCTTCTTACTAACAAAGAAGCAGCTTGGTTTACCAGTTACTTTAAGACTCCTTGAGTGGTAGTGTCACTACACTAACCAGTGTGAACAAATTGATATATAAACCAGGATGGGACATGTAAACAGGGGAATTTCAAGTAGGAGTAGAGAAGTTATTTTACCTCTGTATTTGGCTCTGATGTGATGATTGCTGGTCAAGTTCTGGTGCCCACAATTCAAGAAAGATGTTGATATATTGAAGAGAGTTCAGAGAAGAGACATGAAAAGGATTATAAAATTTGCCTTAGAAAGACTCAAAGACCTCAATCTATTGAACTTAACAAAGAGACGGTTAAGGGATGATTTCATTACAATCTATACGTATCTACATGGAGAACAAACACAGTAGAGCCCTGTTTAACCAAGCCTCCATTATCCGGCTCTCCATATTAACCAAAGCTCCTGCTGACAGCCCCAGGCGGCCAAGGCTCCCATTGACAGCACTGGGTAGCTGTGGCTCCCTCTGACAGCTGGAGCCCTGGCTGCCCATTCAATGGTTTATCTGGATTTTTGGTCATCTGAACTGGCCCCAGCCTCAACTGGATCAGATAATTGGAGTTCCGCTGTATTTAACAATGGGCTCTTCAATCTATCCAAGAAAGATATAACATGATCCAATGGCTGGACACTGAAGCTAGGCAAATTCAGACTGGAAATAAGTCGTAAACTTTTACTGATGAGTGTAATAGTCCCTATTGGCTTTGGAACCTATGAATCAATAGGTGTGAGGTTGAGAGTTGGCAGAAGGTCTAAAACGGACAAAATCAGCCTAATTTTTCAAAAGGATCTGAAGACCTGGTACAAGCCATCTCTACGAAATTATTGCTTTTTGTAATCCTATTTCTGCAAAGAATAATCTCTGCTGTTTTTCTATTTATCAACTAAAATTTCTTTGTTAAGAAAATAAGAAAAGTTATTGACATGTACATGGAGCGGCCATTTTGTCTCATGAGCACAGTTCCAATGCATTGATATAAAGCATTTACTATTTCTTCAGAAATCTACAAAGCCTTGTCTAGTGTTCATTAATTAAAAGGGTTTAATATAAGAAGCCTTTCCTTAAGTGCTTTCCAAGATTATTTTGATAGCAATCTGCTGTTGTCACATCAATCACACATCTGTATGATGTGGAATAAGAGTTTGAGGGATTAATCTCCAAGATTAAGATACATGGTATGATGTAAGGAATTTTATATTCTTAGTACTATGTGTAATAATCTAGCCCAAAGTTTTCAGTGAGTTTGATGATCTTTACTTAGTTCTGCAAAACTTGCAGTCCATTGTAGTGCCATTACACAGCTCTGGTTCTGAGCAACCTTCCTCCTAAACTGACTGTTCTTTGGATGTGAATTAACTCATAGCACTACAATAAAGTTTTGTTATAAGTGTTGTTTTAAATGTGTTCGGATTAAAGATGCCATCTGATAGCTGCTAAATCTGGGTGTAACTGGGGCTAGATTCATTCCTACACTAACACACATCATCACATGGAGAAAGAGGAAGAAGCTTGTGCCTCGTTTATGAAAGGGCTAGCAGGAGCCAGCATGGCCCACTAGGATAGTCCTGAGGGCTTTCCTAGCTTGTGCTCCTGTTTCACTGGGGCCAGTATTTATAATAAGGCCCCCTTTCTCATGTGGGATATCCTCACCCTGTCTCTGTCCTGCTCACAGCCTTCCCAGAATGCCATCTAGGAGGAGACAGAGGTCCCTGGGTCTATCGGCATTCTCTGGGAGGAGTTAACACCAGAAGGGCCACAGGACAGTGCTGAATCAGGCCCCAGGTGTTTTAACATAAGCTTGTGAGTCCCAGTACAAAATGTGACCTTTGAAAACTCCCCTTCATCACAATTAAGGATTTGGTACAAGAAGCCACCTTTTTGGCTTCTTGAAAATCCAGATTTGGATTTTTTGGTCAGTTTCACCACCATTGCAATTTTTTTTTTCAAACACAATAATACTAGTGACTCCTGCTGCAGCATTCCAAGTCATACGCTCTTACAGCATATCCATAAACCAATAAAAGTGAATGAGTATGACTGAATATGGGACAGGGCAGTTGGAACATTATGATTTTCCTCTTTTTTGGTAGAGTTGCTGTCACAAATGAAGATCATAGTAATATGCCTAGCTTGAGGGTGATCAGTAAGATACACATTAGTCATTTGCTTTTAGCCCTTGTGTCATCTCATGCAGCTAACCCTGGTCCAAACCCTGTTGCTCCACGCTTGGCCCAGCTGCCACATTCCAACACATTTCTGCGATAGGGAGGTCATTTTGAACCTTCATTTTCTATTAAAAGAAATAGATAGTATTCAATATTTCCAATGTGCTCCTTTTAAAGTAGAAGCTGAAAGCTCACAAAGGCCTGGTTACAAGAGAAGCAAGATGGAAAGAAGAGGCAGCTGGGCTGAAAATTCTGAAGGGAAAAAAAAATGTTCTTGAGTGAATGCATTTAAAAAAAGAGACTGTCAACCCAGATATTGCTGCTCTCAGGCTCTCCAGTGGCTGGGTCACTTAGAAATTTCATTTTCTATCAAAAGAGAATTGAAAATATCTCCTTAATGGAAAATGAAACTCCTAAATGCTCTGGCTGCCGGAGAAATGCAGAATGAATAGCTAGGCCAAGGCCAGAGGGAGAAATACCAGGAACCCTGGGCACGGCCAGATTCTGGAAAGAGCAAGGATTAAAACTCTCTCCATTGCCCTGACTCATTTGGCACATATTTTCTCTACTGCTCTTAGTATCCTTTTACAATGTTTCTCAAAGCAGGATCCTCCCCCCACCCCCCACCCCCAATAAATCATATTCAAAATAACCATCCCCAAAACAAAACAGAGTTGAAGGAGCTAGCCAGAATTCAGAAAAGATTCATTGCATGAGTTCACAGTTTGGAGGCCATGTGTAGAGATTGTTCATGCCAGAACTAAGGCAGATTTAGAACTCCAAGCAGAGATATAAAGTACCTGTCTTAGGTGGGGAGCTGAGCTCTCTAGCCTCCTTTACTAAATAAATAAAGCTTTCATAGCAACAGTTTCCCTGTCACTTTTGTCATGTATTGTCTTACAGTGAGAAATCTCCCTGACAATCTTTTTAAATGGCATGAACAGTTCTTAAAAGAAAACATTCATTTAGATCAGTGGTGAGCAACCTGCAGCCCATGGGCCACATGCAGCCTGTCAGGGTAATCCACTGGCAGGCCATGAGACAGTTTGTTTACATTGACCAGCAGCCAGCACATCCTTGTGGCCTGCACCACTTCCTGCAGCTCCCATTGGCCGGGAATGGTGAACCACAGCCAAAGGGAGCTGTGGGCAGCCTGCCTGCGGATGGTCAATGGATAGCTCAGTGGTTTGAGCCTTGGCCTGCTAAACGCAGGATTGTGAGTTCAGCCCTTGAGGGGGCCATTTAGGGAACTGGGGTAAAAATCTAAACAAACTGTCTCACAGCCTGCCAGTGGATTACCCTGATGGACTGTGTACAGCCTCTGAGCCACAGGTTGCCCACCATTGATTTAGATGGTATGAGCTGTTGAAATCCAATCCAGCTTCCTTGAAGATAAATATAGGAAGTGGAAAGAAGAGCATAGAACAGCTAGAATATGCAACTTCTGTCTCTGATGCTATCACATGAAGCCCAGCCACTGGAGAAACACAGAAACAGCACATGGTCTTATTAGCCAGCCTGAGTATGTTGACACTCCAATTAAAAAACTGTGACTGGCCGGTGCTGGGTGACTTGGACTTACGGGACTCAGGCTGCAGGGCTGTTTAACTGTGGTGTAGAGATTCTGGCCTGGGCTTCAGCCAGAGCTCTGGGAACCTCCCACCTCGCAGGGTCCTCCAGCCTGAGCCCAGACATCTACACTGTAATTAAACAGCCCCACAGCCTGAGCCCCATGAGCTCAAGTCAGCTGGCATAGATTTTTAATTGCAGTGTAGACATACCCACTGAGGCTGATAAACTTTTACCAGAGATAGGTTGTCTAAAGCATTATTTTATCTGGTCTTTCTGGTCACAAGCCTGTTGCAAAGCAAGGTATTGTCTTGGCCAGTTAAGCCAAATTATTTTTGGACAGAAGGCAAAGAGAGAAAGAAGAAAAGCAGAGCTATGAGGTAGGGGGAAGAAGCCACTAGTCAGGGAGTGAGAGACCACAGGAAATGGGGACACAAATCCCAAGTATTTAGGATTTAGCCAAGCCAATGGAGTCTGTGTCATCATTGGGCTTTTTTCCCTGGCTCAATCTGATTAGGACATCTTGCAGGCTGAAGATGAAGGTCCAACAGTTGCGGTAGATCCCCAGAGATGGTGGGGACTGCACCAGCGATGATGGTGAAGATGGCTCCTGCCAATCTGCCTATCCTAATGTCTCCCTTTTGCTTTTTTTAGAGACATCCTATAATATACAATGTTCAAAAAGTGGTTGCAGCCTTGTTTTATTAAAACTAAATAAAACATTGACTATGAACATTTTTGGATTTTTCAGCTTGTTATGTCAAGCCATGGCTTTACCAGAAACCATGAAAACCCCTTATCACAGGGTTTGAAGGGTTTTTTTGTTTGTTTTTGCATTTTTTAAATGTAATCCAGTTTATAACTAGTTTGAATATTTTGCTTACTTTATAGCAACTTTACATGATTGGTTGAGTTGGACTTTAGCTACCATAAACCTCTTCTCAACACCGATTAGTAATCACAATAATCTCAAACCATTGCACGTTTGAGTGTACTCACTGTACCTTCCAGACTTTCAGATCTTCCAGGGTTTTGTTGGTTTTTTTAAATTGGAACTTTAACCTAGTTGTCTTTCAAATGTTTGATAACTCCAGTATTCCAAGGTGGTCGTTATTCTTAGTTGCATTTCCAGTGGTAATTCAGTGTTCCCATCTCCTGCCTCTGTCAGATGACAAGAAACATTGCACACTTTATAAACTATCAATAAATATACCTTTTAGATTAAAGTCATTAGTTTAGGTCCATTGCAGTATATAGCATCACTATTAGCAAAGCATTAGTATATAGCATCACTATTAGCAACTTGTCATCCTGTTGGGATACCAACAATCTCTTAATAATTTGCCCTTTATAGAGTGGATCCTTAACATAAAGAGTGACCAAGACATTTCTTTCTGGAAAGCTGTTTTTAAATTCTCATTAGAAGTTTTCAATGTCTTTTGTACTAAGCACTAAGTACTGCTTATCTGCATATAAGACACAAAAGAGGCAAAGGGATTGTTCTTGTATGTCTTAGCCCATGTGTGTGCTGCACAGCTGTGTGACTAGAATTATTGATAGACATCTAGTGGAGGTTAGTGATAATCATATGTGTCTTCATAACCCCTTCTGACACTGCTGAAGGGAGGCACACAAAGCTGTTTTCATGGACAGACTGATCATCACAGAGAGCTTACAAATATATTGTCTGCAGTTCTGAATAATCCCTCTGAATGTACATCACCTGAAGTACATTTGAAAGCCATTTATACCTGCCAGAGTTGACTTTTGCTGTCATTATCTAGTATATTCTTGTTTCCACAAAGTGCTATTACCCTCAAAGCAACAGTCATAAAGCCTATGCTAAAGCAAATGACAAAAGAGGTTCAACACTGTCACTGCCATTATTTTTCATGACAACAGCCAAATGATGCTACCATACATACAGATGTAAACAGGATCAGAATGAATTCTCCACTGACAGCTAGCTGGGGGTGGGGAAACAGACTTCAGGAGCAAATTGTATTTACATGAACGCACCTACTCTGCTTAGATATCCAGCAGATAGAGCTATGTTGCTCAAAGTAATCAACTTTGGCTGGTGTTGGGTTAGAAACCACTTTAGTACTGAATGCAGGGGTAGTGAAATGCTGTTACATGGGCTGCGGGTGAACCGGGGCTTGGGGAGGCTAGCCCCTAGCTGGCCGGCCCCTTCAGCCTGGGGCCCCACGCCTCCCACTCCCACTCCCTCCAGAGGCCAGAGCTCCCCACCCTCACCCCCGCCAGCCCCAGGCCACCAGAGCACAGTTCCCCCCCACCCAATCCAACCACAGAGCGCCAGGCGGGCAGGCAGCTGAGCGCAGCCCCCAATTCTAGCACAGTGGGTGGTACAGACCTCAGTAACCCCAACAGGCCTCAAACACCAGGCAGGCAGGCAGGCAGCATGAGCACTGGTTCCAGCTGTCCAGAGTCCCTGGCTGCAAGCCGGCCCCCACCACCCCCAGCCTGTGGCAAGGGTGCTGAAGCCCTCCCAAAAATGGGGGGCGGGGCCCCTGATCCTCCTGCAGTGGAGGCAAAAGCAGCTCACTTCCTGTATTCCAGGCCCCCTGCCCAGGGTATGTGGAGGGACCCAGGCTCTTGGCTCCGGTGGGGTGGGGGGCTCGGAGCCACAGCCCAGCCATGATAAGAGCCAGGCAGGGAGTTTGGGGGAGTCATGGTGGACCCTACACCTGTCCGTGGTGCAGGGGGCCCGAGAAGCCCCTGGCCTCTGTCCCCACCACCCGGGTCCCCCGCCCAGGGCAGGTGAAGGATCTGCAACTCCGCGGCGCCTCACAGCTGCCCCCTCAGCTCTTTCCATGGCCAGGCTGCAGCTCTGAGCCCTTCTCCCCACCCAGGCCAGAGCTGGGTCAGGAAGAGCAGCGCAGGCAGCTGTGGGGATCCAACATGGAGTCACAGACCCTCCACCTGCCCCGGATGGGTGGGGAGCCCAGGGGGTGGGGACACAGGCTGCAGGCTGCTCTCAGATTCCCGCACCCCGGACAGGTGGAGGGTCCACCATGGCTCCACACAGCTGCCCAGGTTCTCCCGCCTGGCTCTATGCTGACCTGGCCAGAAGTGGGGCCTTGGGGGAAAGAGGAGGGGAAGGGGCAGGGTCTGCCCCAGTGACAAGAGGATGGGCCAGGCACCCCACTTTCAAAAAGTGGGAAGTCCCTGGCCCCCTAGCTTTCCTTAGTTCCAGTGCCCCGGCCCAGGCCTCGGCCACAGGAGAAGGAAGAGCCACAGCAAAGTGCGACGGGAAGTAGGAGGGCTCTGGGGGTGGAGTGTGGGCAGGGCTATGCAGGCAATTTGGGGAGGCTCAGCCTTTCCTTGCTTTTGATACCTGCCGCCCATGTGCTGTTACCAATATTGTTATCATTATTGTATGAATAAAGAGAAGCAGAACTGTGCTTAACCTACCTCAAATGAGGGGATCACCCTCAGCTGAAAGGACCTTGTTAAGCCAGGGGCTCGAATGCCAGAGTCCTGTGAAAGTAAGAGGGGTGGCAACAGGTGTCCCAGCCATGAGGTGTGGACTCTCCTCAAGGGTCCCTGGTCTGGTTTAACCTGTTCCTCCCCACTGTTCAAAGAAAGAGCTAAATAGGCTTCATTAGGAGCCTCTTTGTTATTTTAAATGCTCAGTCAGTTGTGGTGGGACTGTGTTTCTGCCCACCCTTCTAAGAGCTAAAAATTACTGAGAGACTGATGTGCAGAGGTCACAGCAGAGAGGCAGGTGGCAGCAAAAGGTGACTGACAGTCGGCTGGCGGGGCAATCAGCAGAAAGGAACTGTGGCTGGTAGGATGGCTAGCAGAGAGGAACCGCAGCTGGCGGGGCAATCAGGCGGAGCAGCTGGTGGGATGGCCAGCCAAAGCAAGTGGACCAAGCAAGGTGACTTCTTCCCCAGGTGGGAGGTGAACTCACACAGATGCGCCTCTGAACCCTGGGTCCTCTCAGGCTAAGGACAACCATTGTGAGTGGGGTATGGTGAGGGAGCAGAGAGGGGCACAGAAAAGTACCTTTTGGTTGAAGAACTCAAGAACATGAGGCGGAAGGCACTGTCCCATGCACTCTGGGGTGGGTGTCCTGCTCACAGCTTTATGATTATGAATTCCTCTTGTGGACTATGACTCCCACTTGTGACTTCCCTACTTTCATTAAAAGTTTTCTTTTAGACTCTGTGCTTGCGAGTGAGGAAGTATTGTCGCTCAGAGGAGCCCAGTGGTGGTGTGTAATTTTCCCAGGTTACTGGATGGGGGGGCTCAAGCTGGTTCAGTGTTGTGTTCTTGAAAAGGAACCCCTAGATCTTGAACCCGGCCCTGGTTGCTGCCAGCCCCACCTAGCAGAAGTGTTACACGGGCTCTAGCGCAGAGACCATATACCACAAACAGGCTGCCTGTCCTTGTTAGGATATAAATATTCAGGCCTGTCTGCAAAGGCCTATACTTTAAGAATATAGGTGTATTCTTATCACTTAGCTAGTTATAGAGGTATAAAAGAAAGAATCAAAAATCACTGCCTGTCTGTATAATGGCCTTCTCTTACTGTGACAGTCTGAGGCCTGATTCTTCAGCTAAGCAGCAGAGGCCAGCCATAAACTTGGAAGTGTATGGTCACATCCTCACATTCCAAACTAGTCACATTGAAATAAGGTGCTATTGGGCTGTTAGGAATACAGTCCTGTCCTGATAATGCCTATCATCTCCAGAGAAAGGGAAGAGCCTAGAAGATGTAAAAGGAAACTTAGTTTGATAGCATCCTGTCTGGCAAGAGCTCACTTATCAATAACTGGGATGTGAAATCCTCATTTCTGTATTGTTCTATCACTGTAGTCTCCACTTACCTATTGTTTGTCTGTATAATCTCTGTCTGGTTCTGTGATTATTTCTGTCTGCTGTATAATTAATTTTGTAGGGTGTAAACCAATTAAGGTGGTGGGATATAATTGGTTAATTAACCATGTTACAGTATGTTAGGATTGATTAGTTAAATTTCAGTAAAATGATTGGTTAAGATATAGCTAAGCAGAACTCAAGTTTTACTATATAGTCTGCAGTCAATCAGGAAGTAAGGGGGGGATGGGAACAGGGACTGGGGATGGGGGTGGGGGAATTGGGATCATGTTTTGCTAAAGGGGGAAATGGGAACAGGGGATGGGAACAGAAACAGGGACACAGGCAAGGCTCTGTGGTGTCAGAGCTGAGAAGGGGGAAACTAAGGAAGGAAACTGGAATCATGCTTGCTGGAAGTTCACCCCAATAAACATTGAATTGTTTGCGCCTTTGGACTTTGGGTATTGTTGCTCTCTGTTCATGCGAGAAGGACCAGGGAAGTGAGAGGGTGAAGGAATAAGCCCCCTAACAGTCCTCAAACTCTGATTCACTCCTCACAAAGCCACTTCCTACCTTGCCTCCTTCTTAGGACCTCTTAAAAGTCTCTCCAGTTTACAAACCCCTCCCAGGATCTTTCTGTGGCTCCAGTTATAGGCTTTAGCTCATGCAGCTCTCACAACAATGCTATAAACTCCTCTTTCTGTGTGATTAATTTTTTTATTGATTTTCACAAATAAATAGATAATGCAAAGTACAAAAGCCATAATTGACCTATGGCTTGTATATGTTTCTGAATACCGCACACTTCATGGGATCTCCAGTAGACCAGACAATACAAAACCATACCACACTACAAAGACATAACATATTAGGAGGAGGGCAACAGTAATGCAATAGGAGTAGACATACATGAATAGGTAAAGGAGGGAAGGAGAGAATCAACGGAAGGAGTGAAAAAGAGGAGAGGTTCAGTGGAATGGAGGTCTGGCATTCTTTGGGCCATCTCAATATTTTCTATCCAAACATATCTAGAAACAGGGTCCAAATTTCTTCAAATTCATATATAATTGCTCTTTCGTACTGAGTACAGGTTGCTCCTTATAATTCCTAGGAGGACTTCTGTCAATCACATAATCTAGGACTCTCAATAGCCTCACCAAAGAGGTGGGCTAACCAGGCAAGGACAGGCTGAGCCCAACTCCCTTAAAAGGTTCACTTCTTCTGTGGTGGTGGTGTTATGGATTTGGGAGCTGCTGGGACTCACAATTCTATCATTGTGCTATGGGATGCTCACATCTGAGCACAGTTTGATACCTACTTGACTTCTCTAGTCTTTTTTTTTTAATCATCCTTTGTGGCTACTCAGTCGTACCAAAAGAGGCTTTACCAGTAAGCTGACTTTCCAGGGATATCACACTGTCCTTGATTAAACTCAGTCTGTATCTGAGACTCTTATCCAAGAGGATTACTTGAAAACTGATAGCTGTGTCTCACTTCTGCAACAATTCCTTCAAAAGCCCACAGGATTTAGATGCAAAAATTCTAACATGGATGCACTGCAGAGTAATCGCAGAACTATTGTTCAGCATGTGCACCCCTCAGTGGCTCTTTTTTCTCCAGCAATTGAAGACTGTATTTTTACCTTCTGATGTCATTCTGATTTGCTAGTATACAAGCAGATTACATTTCCCCTGTATTTTATGTAAATGCTGTTATGTCTGAAATGTGCATATACTTTTAGTTATGCAAGTGAAAGATTTGATTTACCTTGTATTCTTCAGTGAAGGAGTACAAAACCAAATTCAAACAGCAGGTAAAACAATATCTATGCACAAAGCCCTTGAGCAGACATGCCTTTTCTAGGTTGGAATGGTTGTCAGCAATAAAACCAATGGACAGATTCTGCAAAATAAGCCAATAATGTCTCTCTGTGTTCATCTCATCCAGGGTTTAGTCTGAGGTGTGATCCAAGAGAAGTGCTACATTTGGAGAAGAGCCAGTATCTGGGGATTTTTTTCATTTCCATCAGATGTGAAAGAGACCCAGTGTGCTGCCAAAACCAGTATAGGTCCTGGCTGACAGCTACTCCAGATGTCTGAGGTTGCACGTACCACACCACCAACTGTATCTTTGAAAGACATGTTCAGTCTGAGAGCCAATGCTTCATATGTTACAGAAACACTTACACTTGAAAAATATTCTCTGGATGGCATAAGGTGCTTTGGTGCCAAATAGTTTAAAAGCCCTCTAAAACATATGTGTGTTACTTTGCACTGAGGCACCAAGTCCAGTACAATCATTTCAGTACAATGTTACGATGGCAACTGCTTCAGAATAATTGAAACTATTTTTCTTTTTCATATGTCTTGAAATAGCAAGTTGCTGTCTGGCAAATGATTTTGGTCTCATAAAGCTTGAAAGAAAGGTGAGAGAGACAGAAAGTGGAGAAGGACTTTTGACTAGAAAACTCCTAGGATTAGCAGGTCTAATGGAGAAGCTGAACACTAGTGGAGATGCAGCAACACTACTGCAGTCACAACTCTTTCACAGTTCTTGATTTCTTCCAAAAATATCCCATATATATATATTTAGTCATATGTCACATTCTAAAATATCCCATATATATATCAACCTATATATATATATATATATATTTATATATATATATATATATGTAATCAACCTATATATAGGTTGATTACAGATGTTTTAAAGCTGCAGAAAAAAGCAAGAGCCTCCTTCTTTGCTCTTCTATTGATCCATTTTTTATAAATGGGACATATGACTCACTCACAGTTTGTTACATGTATTGTCACATGTAGTACCTTGTACTTTTCTGTGCATCTTAAGTATTTGCATTAGTGCTGATGTGCTATTTTCTTGTCTTATCGCTTTTCAAATGTCACACTTCACTACCTTGAGCTGCCTATATATCTCACCTCTGTTCTTCCTCTGCACAACTGTCTTCTTTATTTGAATGGTTCCTCTGTACTGTCACCTCAATCAGATCATCATCTACAACTGAGAGCTGAGAGCCAAATATGCCACGTTAAAGTTTGTCACTCTGTGTAGTGGCCCTTACGTGTTTATTTTTAATTGAACAAACTATTAAAATGTTGAGAGGGTTTTTCTAAAAAAACCTCTCATATTTCAGGTTGCTCTTTCCATACTAACAAATATATATAAGAGCAAGAGAGAACATGTTAGTATGGAAAGAGCTGGTAGTAACAACACCAATGATTTTGATGTTTTGGACAGCTGTGGGCACTGCATAGTATATGATATGCCTCTAGCAGCAGCATCTTGTACTCCACTAGAAAGCTTTTGGATGCTGTGTGACAATGGAAAGAATGCCTTTTTATCCTTCTTTCCCCCTCCCTCTCTTCACCTGGTCTTATTAGCCTCTCTTGGGGTCAACATTGGTAGCTGTAACTCTTTAAAACACACACACCACAGCTAGGCTATCCTGAGGAATATTTCTCTGAGACAGTATCTGATGCGATTGCATGTGTTTCATTCCCATTTTTTAAAAAAGCCTTCCAATTGACTTCCTTGTCTAGATGTACTGTGACCTCTTTCTGTTGCTTTCGTGTTCAATTGAGCCTTTTAAAAGACTGTTATTTGAGCGAGAACTTTTATGAAGGCTGTTTTAATTTTTTCCCCCGCATCTGCAATGCTGCTGCCTGTAGCCAGCTCCAGGGCGCCCCTCTCTCTGAGTCTCTGGCCTCAAGCAGCTCTCTGCCATGACTTGTGTTGCTATCTTTAGCCTTCAAATGCGAGCGGTGTTACTCTGTGGTTAGTGCAGTGACAACATTCACTGTTACTCCTACTTTTCTGCATTTTAAAGGTTGTTTTAAAAATAATAACCTTTAAAAGCAAGTCTTCTCACTTTATCCCACCAGATCTCCCAGCACTTGAATTATTCCTTTGTTTGCTGAGGCCTACAAAATGCGAAGCCTGGCTCGCTCTCTCAAACACACACACATTGCACACATATACGTACAGCAGCTAACTGGCTGCATGAACAGGAAAGAGAAAGTGTAGAATATGCAGAAGAAATATTCCTACATCTTTGAAAAATGAAGGATCATTAATTAATCAGCACTAACAGTGATTACCTATTAGCAACCGCCCTGATTCATGTCATCCCAACTAGGATTATCAAACATAACTAAATGGAAATAGGGATTAAATACAAAGGTCCTGAGTCTGCCCTTAGCTTCGCTGGTTTTACAGTTTTAGAACTCCATTGACTTCAGTGGAGTCACTCTTAATTTAAATTTCTGTGCATTCAAAGTATATGAGAAGCCAGAATTAAAAACAAAAGGTGCACCATTTTGCTCCAATAGCAGTCATCTGAAAACCCCTATTGTCATTCATGGAGACAGACTTCCATGCTATATTTTTAGATTTGTGATATGTGCATGCATTTATTGTGTTATCAAGCCCTGTATTTGCATTAGAAAGAAACTGCATGCACAAAACAGGTACTTATGAGTAGAGCTGTGTTGATCACTGATTTTTCATTTCACTGAGGTAAGGTGAGTGAGGTAATATCTTTCATTGGACCAACTTCTAGTTCAATAAAAGATATTACCTCACCCAGCTTGTCTTAATAACATCCTGGGATTGCCACGGCTACAACTACACTGCATACAACAATGCAAGTATTTGTTTCACTACCAGTTCTGAAAAAATTGAAAAAAAAGTTTCAGTTCATGTCAAACCAAAACTGATTTTTTTTTCCAATTTTTGGCAAATCAAAAGCATTGGAAAAATTTCATTTTGGGTTAATGGAACTTTTTGTTCTACCTGAAATGAAACATTTCATATTGGGCCATGTAGTGAGTCGGTGTGGCTCCCCTCCTGCCCGGCAGAGGGAGCTGCCCTGCCAACACCTCAGTGGGCAGAACTTCCGCCCCCAGTCCCCGCCCCCCGGAAGTCAAGGGGCGGGGCAGGAAGTAGAAAAGGCGCATGCCCGAGCTCAGTTAGCACCCAGCCGTCGCCGAGAGCAGACGTGCCTGCGGGAGCTCCCGGCTGGGAGCCCTCCTCGGCCCAAGGTAACTGCCCTGCCTGGCCGGAGCTTCCCCGCGCCCACTACCCTGAGGAGCCCGCGGAGCCTACCCGGAGCCCGTACTGGGAGGAGCCCCCAGGATTGCCAAGCGCCCGCTACGAGGAGGAGCCCCCTCGGCCCTGCTGTTACCCAGAGGAGCCACCCGAGCAGTCCTGGCCCAACTTCCCAGAGGAGCTGCCGGACCTGCCGCCAAGCCCCCCCCCCGGAGCCGATGCAGACCGACTGGCCTGAACCGGGTGCGACGGACGAGGTAGGCCTTGAGGGGGAGATGGAGTGTAGCCCGGGGGTAGCCGACCCTTGTCCGGCTGAGGGCACTGAGGTGCCCATGTCAGTGTGTTGCGGCCAGGATCCCCACTGACTGCAGCGGGTCCACGCCGCTGCTAGGGCCCCGGGCTGGGACACAGTGGAGTGGGTGGGCCTGTGTCCCCCCCTGCCACCCCACTCACGGGTGGCAGTCTCCCCCTCAACCCAGCGCTCCAGCATAAAAGCTTGCACTTGCCTGTTGCTGCTCAACCCCTGCTTGAGGGTCTGAGCTAGAGCTGTTGTTGTGCTGCCCCGCCCTGACTGAGGGCTTGGGCTTTATAGATTTGAACTGCTGCTCAGCCCCTGCTTGAGGGCCTGAGCTAGAGCTGTTGTTGTGCTGCCCCGCCCTGACTGAGGGCTTGGGCTTACAGACTGAACTGCTGCTCAGCCCTGCCTGAGGGTCTGAGCTCTGCCTCTTACTGTTGCCCCGCCCTGCTCCAAAGGGCCAGGGCTTATTGAACTACTGTTGCCCTGCCCTGCTCCAGAGGGCCAGGGCTTATTGAACTACTGTTGCCCTGCCCTGCTCCAGAGGGCCAGGGCTTATTGAACTACTGTTGCCCTGCCCTGCTCCAGAGGGCCAGGGCTTATTGAACTACTGTTGCCCTGCCCTGCTCCAGAGGGCCAGGGCCTATTGAACTGCTGTTGCCCCCCCCTGCTCCAAAGGGCCAGGGCTTATTGAACTACTGTTGCCCTGCCCTGCTCCAGAGGGTCAGGGCTTATTTGAACTACTGTTGCCCGGCCCTGCTCCAGAGGGCCTGGGCTATTTGAACTGCTGTTGCCCTGCCCTGCTCCAGAGGGCCAGGGCCTATTGAACTACTGTTGCCCTGCCCTGCTCCAGAGGGCCAGGGCCTATTGAACTGCTGTTGCCCTGCCCTGCTCCAGAGGGCCAGGGCCTATTGAACTGCTGTTGCCCTGCCCTGCTCCAGAGGGCCAGGGCCTATTGAACTGCTGTTGCCCTGCCCTGCTCCAAAGGGCCAGGGCTTATTGAACTACTGTTGCCCTGCCCTGCTCCAGAGGGTCAGGGCTATTTGAACTGCTGTTGCCCTGCCCTGCTCCAGAGGGTCAGGGCTATTTGAACTGCTGTTGCCCTGCCCTGCTCCAGAGGGCCAGGGCTTATTGAACTACTGTTGCCCTGCCCTGCTCCAGAGGGCCAGGGCTTATTTGAACTGCTGTTGCCCTGCCCTGCTCCAGAGGGCCAGGGCTTATTTGTACTGCTATTGCCCTGCCCTGCTCCAGAGGGCCTGGGCTATGTGAACTGCTGTTGCCCTGCCCTGCTCCAGAGGGCCAGGGCCTATTTGTTCTGCGCTTTGCCTAGCGCCGGCACCAGAGGGCCCGGCGATCTAACGGTGTTCTCAGTGACTCCTACAGGCTAGCAGGCAAACAGAAGTGAGTCGGTGCGGCTCCCCTCCTGCCCGCTGGAGGGTCGAGCCCCGACCGACCGATTACATTGGCACCTGACCAGGGACCCTGAACCTAAGCCCTGTGAGAAAGGGCTAGAAGAGGGGCCAACGACTGCCAAGTCGGCCCCAATACCCAAATGGAGATGGAGCGCATAATCCAGCTGATCGTGGAAAGTCAGGAGCGGCAGCTGGCCGCCCAGCTGCAGCATCAGCAGCAGCAGCAGGCGACCCAGCGGGAGGACCAGCAACAGAGGGATGCAGCCCACCTCCAGCTGCAACAAGGCCTGCACACAGCCCAGCTGGAACAGCAGCAGCAGTTGCTGCAACAGCTGGGGGCCCAGCTGCAACAGCTGCTAGTCGCTCACCCTCGTCCCTCGGAAGGACCCGCCGGCGAGGGTCAGGACCACCCGGATGGCGGCCCCCTCCGCTTAACCAAGATGGGCCCGGATGATGACCCGAGGCCTTTCTAGTAACCTTCGGCGGGTGGCCCTGGTCGCCGGCTGGGCCCGGGACCAGTGGGCCACGCTCGCCCCTATTTAACCGGGGCGGCGCAGACGGCGTACCGAGGACTCCCTACGGAGGACGCCCGACATTATGATCAAGTAAAGGCCGCCATATTAGACGCGCTAGACGTCAGCCCGGAGACATACCGGCAGAGGTTCCGAAGCCAGGTGTACCCCACCGAGCTCGCTCGCGCGTGGTCGCTCAGACGCTAAAAGAGAACTGCCGGCGGTGGCTCCAACCGGGCGAGCGGACGGCGGAGGAGGTTACTGAACAGGTCGTCCTCGAACAATTCGTTCACACCCTGCCGTCCCGGGGCAGGGCATGGGTCCTACGTCACCGGCCCACGACTCTGGCCGAGGCCATAAGCCGGATGGAGGATTTCCTAGCCGCTGAAACGGCGGTAGGACCCCCCTGCCACCCTCCTGGGGTCAGGACAGACATCCCACGGGGGGAAAGGAAGGGGAATTCCCCAGTGAAACCCGGCGGGTAGGACACGGACCGGACGGCCACCCAGAACCCCGGGCCCGAGGCCGGGAGACAACCCCTCGGACCGGGCCCACGCCCATCCGCCCCGGAACCCGGGCCCTGCCGAGCCCGCCGCTGGCCGACCCTAATGGCCCCTCGGACCCGGCGACCTGAGCTCGGCCCCTGTTTTGGCTGTGGGAAGCGGGGGCACCTGCAGCGGGATTGTCCAGGGATGGACTGTAGCTTCGGCCAGGTCTGGGCAGGACACAACCGAGTGCGACTGCCCCAGAACCCCAAGCTAACCGTCCCGGTGGTTGTCGGCCACCAGTCCGCTCGGGCCCTAATTGACTCCGGCTGTGGCCAGACCCTAGTGCGCCAGGACTTGGGACCCCCGGCCGACTCCCGCTTAGGAACAATCCAGCTACAATGCATACATGGGGATGTCAAGCCCTATCCTAGTGCCAGAGTCTCGTTGACAGTTGAAGGGGTCACTCGGGATCTGGTAGTCGGCCTGGCGCAGGGCCTGGCCTACCCTGTCATCCTGGGGCGGGACTGGCCCGCCTTCGAGGAACTCTTGCGGGTCAAGCCAGTCTTCGAAGCAGACACCCCGGAACACTTGTCCGAAGACCCGGCAGACACCGTAGGAGAAGGGCCGGGACCCACCCGAGAGGAGGAACCACACCGGGAGCCCCCGGAGGGGCCCCGCTTTGACAGTGACTTCTGCCAGGACCAGAGGACGGACCCTACCCTCCGCGCCTGTTACGAGCAACTCGCGGCCATAGACGGGTCCGTGATTGAACCCCAGCGAGCTGCTCAGTGGCCCCACTTTGAGTTGCGTCGGGACCGCCTGTACCGGATGGACCGGGACCCGCGGACCAGGGAGCCCCGGACTCAGCTACTGGTTCCCCAGTGCCATCGGCGGGCCGTGCTGAAGCTGGCTCATGACGTCCCGGCCGCCGGACACCTGGGGCAAGAGAAGACCCTGGCCCGGGTTCTAGGGCGGTTTTTCTGGCCGGGGATCCACCAGGATATAAAGCAGTACTGCCGGTCCTGCCCAGAGTGCCAGCTAGCAGCACCTCCAGGAGTACCCTGGGCACCCTTGGTTCCCATGCCCCTCATGGAGATACCCTTTGAGAGGGTCGCCATGGATCTCGTGGGTCCGCTCCCCAAAACAACGACCGGGTTTCAGCATGTTCTCGTCCTTGTGGACTACGCCACCCGGTTTCCAGAAGCCATCCCCTTGAGGAGTATTACGGCCCGGACCATAGCCGGGGAATTGATGAAGATTTTCGCCCGGGTGGGGCTGCCCCGGGAGATATTGATGGACCAAGGGACCAGCTTCACCTCCCGGCTGCTCCAACAGGTGTGCGGCATCTTAGGGATCAAGCAACTCCGTACGTCCGTCTATCACCCGCAAACGGACGGACTAGTTGAGCGCTTCAATAGAACCCTTAAAAACATGATGCGCAAGTTCCCTCCCGAGGAGCTCCATCATTGGGATCAGTTCCTGCCTGCCCTGCTATTAGCGATCCGGGAAGTTCCCCAGACATCGACACAGTTCTCGCCCTTTGAGCTTCTCTACGGCCGGCGGCCCCGGGGACTCCTGGACCTGGTGCGGGAGGCCTGGGAACAGACGACCTCCCCGACCCAAGGTCTCTTAGACTATGTCATCCAGCTACAGGAGTACCTTACCCAGGCAGGAGCCCTAGCCAGAGAGAATTTGAGGGTGGCCCAACGCCGACAGGAGCGGACCTACAATCGAGGAGCCCAGGTCCGCGAATTTTCGCCGGGGGACCGCGTCTTGCTCCTCCTGCCGTCCAGTGAGTCTAAACTACTGGCTCGCTGGCAGGGGCCGTATGAGGTGGTTAAGAAGACGGGACCCGTCACCTATGAGGTTCGTCAGCCGGGCAAGCGCAAGGCGACCCAACGATACCATGTCAACCTATTAAAACCCTGGCATGAACAAGAGGGCCTCCTAATTAACCCGTGTCCCCCCGAACCGGAGTTGGGACCTCGCGTACCCCGGCCCGAGGAACACCTCGCACCAGCTCTGGGCGAATCATTGACGGACGAGCAGCGGAAGCAGGCTAATTGTCTCCTGAGAGCATTTCAGAAGACCTTCACCGCTGTCCCAGGACAGACCAATCTGGTGTGCCATTCGATCCAGACGGAGCCCGGGAAGGTGATCCGCGAAACGAACCGGCCCCTACCCTATTGAATGCGGGACGACGTCGAAGAAGAGGTCCAGGCGATGCTAGCTTTGGGGGTCGTCGAACCATCCCAGAGCGAGTGGCGCAGCCCCGTGGTGCTCGTACCCAAGCCAGATGGCTCCAGACAGTTTTGTATAGACTTTCGGAGAGTTAACGCCATCTCACGCTTCGACGCGTACCCGATGCCCCGGGTAGACGAGTTACTAAATTGGCTTGGCGAAGCTCGATACATCACAACCCTCGACCTCAGTAAGGGGTATTGGCAGATCCCCCTCGACCAGGCCTCGAAGGAAAAGACCGCCTTTGCCACCCCCTCAGGGCTCTATCAATTTACCCGGATGCCCTTCGGTCTTCATGGGGCCCCGGAGACCTTCCAGAGGCTGATGGACCGCCTGTTACAGACCCATCACGAATACGCCACCGCCTACCTGGACGACGTGGTCGTCTATAGTCGTCGGTGGGAGGAGCACTTGCCCTGGGTCGCGGCAGTCCTAAGGTCGCTCAGGCAAGCGGGGTTGACCGCTAACCCCAAGAAGTGTCGCATCGCTTGGCAGGAGACGAATTATCTGGGCTACACGGTCGGAGGGGGCCAAGTGCGGCCTCTCGTGGGGAAGGTACAGGCCCTACTGGACTGCCCAACACCAACGACGAAGCGCCACGTTCGTCAGTTTCTGGGCATCGTCGGATATTATCGACGCTTCATTTCCCAGTTTGCTTCCATAGCCGCGCCCTTAACGGGGCTCTTGACCAAGGATAGCCCCAGACAGGTGCGCTGGGATGCGAACTGCGAGGCAGCGTTCCGACGGCTGAAGCACTGCCTCTGCCAAGAACCCGTTCTATACAGCCCGGACTTCAACCGAGGGTTCATTCTACAGACGGACGCCTCCCAGGTGGGGTTGGGCGCAGTTCTGTCTCAAGATGTGGAGGGTCAAGATCACCCCGTACTCTACCTTAGTAGGAAATTGTTCCCACGCGAAAGGAACTACTCCGTGGTGGAAAAGGAGGTGCTGGCCGTTAAATGGGCCTGCGAGGCCCTCCGTTTCTATTTGCTGGGGGCCCCCTTCACCCTGGTGACAGATCACGCCCCCCTTCGATGGCTACTCTGCATGAAGGACAATAACGCCCGCATCATGCGGTGGTACTTGGCCTTGCAGCCTTACGCGTTCACTGTTCTACACAGGGCTGGCAAGGACCATGCCAACGCGGACTTCCTGTTGCGTATTGGAGAGATGGAGGAGCCTGGCCCCGATGAACGGGAGCCAGACTTAAGGGGGGAGGGTGTAGTGAGTCGCTGTGGCTCCCCTCCTGCCCGGCAGAGGGAGCTGCCCTGCCAACACCTCAGTGGGCGGAACTTCCGCCCCCAGTCCCCGCCCCCTGGAAGTCAAGGGGCGGGGCAGGAAGTAGAAAAGGCGGATGCCCGAGCTCAGTTAGCACCCAGCCGTCGCCAAGAGCAGACGTGCCTGCGGGAGCTCCCGGCTGGGAGCCCTCCTCGGCCCAAGGTAACTGCCCTGCCTGGCCGGAGCTTCCCCGCGCCCACTACCCCGAGGAGCCCGCGGAGCCTACCCAGAGCCCGTACTGGGAGGAGCGCCCGCTACGAGGAGGAGCCCCCTCGGCCCTGCTGTTACCCAGAGGAGCCGCCCGAGCAGTCCTGGTCCAACTTCCCAGAGGAGCTGCCGGACCTGCCGCCAAGCCCCCCCCCCCCTCCCGGAGCCGATGCAGACCGACTGGCCTGAACCGGGTGCGACGGACGAGGTAGGCCTTGAGGGGGAGATGGAGTGTAGCCCGGGGGTAACCGACCCTTGTCCGGCTGAGGGCACTGAGGTGCCCATGTCAGTGTGTTGCGGCCAGGATCCCCACTGACTGCAGCGGATCCACGCCGCTGCTAGGGCCCCGGGCTGGGACACAGTGGAGTGGGTGGGCCTGTGTCCCCCCCTGCCACCCCACTCACGGGTGGCAGTCTCCCCCTCAACCCAGCGCTCCAGCATAAAAGCTTGCACTTGCCTGTTGCTGCTCAACCCCTGCTTGAGGGTCTGAGCTAGAGCTGTTGTTGTGCTGCCCCGCCCTGACTGAGGGCTTGGGCTTTATAGATTTGAACTGCTGCTCAGCCCCTGCTTGAGGGCCTGAGCTAGAGCTGTTGTTGTGCTGCCCCGCCCTGACTGAGGGCTTGGGCTTACAGACTGAACTGCTGCTCAGCCCTGCCTGAGGGTCTGAGCTCTGCCTCTTACTGTTGCCCCGCCCTGCTCCAAAGGGCCAGGGCTTATTGAACTACTGTTGCCCTGCCCTGCTCCAGAGGATCAGGGCTTATTTGAACTACTGTTGCCCGGCCCTGCTCCAGAGGGCCTGGGCTATTTGAACTGCTGTTGCCCTGCCCTGCTCCAGAGGGCCAGGGCTTATTTGTACTGCTATTGCCCTGCCCTGCTCCAGAGGGCCTGGGCTATGTGAACTGCTGTTGCCCTGCCCTGCTCCAGAGGGCTAGGGCCTATTTGTTCTGCGCTTTGCCTAGCGCCAGCACCAGAGGGCCCGACGATCTAACGGTGTTCTCAGTGACTCCTACAGGCTAGCAGGCAAACAGAAGTGAGTCGGTGCAGCTCCCCTCCTGCCCGCTGGAGGGTCGAGCCCCGACCGACCGATTACAGGCCATTGTTAACCTTTTTTAAATGCCAAGAAAATGAAGGACTATCTTCACAAAACTGAGGTGGAGGAGGTGGTGCCTCCCTCCCACTTGCAATCATTTAGCCTAGTGGTTAAAGTAGTCACCTGGGATGTGAGAGAGCAAAGTTCAAATCCCCACTCTAGAGCAGGACCTAGCACCCACCCGTTCCCCCTCACAGGGAAGTGCCATAATCACTAGTCTATAGAGTTATTTTCACTCTCTCTCAATCTGGCCCAATGACTACTCAAGTATTTTATACAAAATGGAACAGCTTCAACAGAAGAGACTGAGAGAGCTCCATTAGAGCCCTGAAAATCTGCGGGTGTCTGCTTTATATCTGCAGATGTGGATATCTGTGGACCATTTCTGCGGATAGCAGCGCGGATGTGGATAGCAGTGCGGAGACGGGCTGGCAGCTGTGGGGAGCCTAGGTCCCTCCACCTGCCCTGGGCAGAGGGGCTGGGGGGCAGGGACACTGAGCGAGGAGTCTGGGATACTGGGCAGGGGGGGCTGGGACATTTGGCAAAGGGCCTAGGGGGCAGGGGACAGGGGGGCAGGAACACAGGCCGGGGGCTGCTTGGGCTTCCTGCCCAGGGCAGGTAAAGGATCTGCCGCGGCTCCTCACAGCCACCAGTGTGGCTCTCCCGGACCCGGCTACAGCCACGGGGGTGGCTTGGAGCTGCATCTCGGCCACAGTAAGAGCCAGGCGGGCAGCTGTGTCCCCACCTCCCACACTCCTTGCCTGGCCGAGGACAGGTGGAGGGTCTGCGGGCTCCCCATAGCTGCCCACGCAGCTCTCCCTGACTGGGTTCTGGTGGGGGGCGGTTGCCTCGGAGCCTCAGCCCGGTCCCCAGTGCAGAGCCCTGCAAATCCATGGATAGCTGCAGATAATTTTTGCGGATCGGATGCGGATACACCTTTGTATATCCACGCAGGGCTCTCAGCCTCATCCCAGCATACCCTATAGACTAGTGATTAAGGCACTCCCCTTGACAGGGAAGACCTACATTCAAGTCCCTACTCTGTGAGTGAGTGCTCTAACTACTGGGCTAAAAGTTATATCAGAAGCACCATTACCTCATCCTCTTCCTGTTTTGTGAGTGGTGCCTCAATGCCCTTGTGAATTTAGACTGAAAAAAAATCAAAACATTTCTGAAGATTTCTCTTTCCATTTCAACCCAAACAGGTGGCCAAAATCTACATAAATTTGCAAAATGTTTCAGTTGACCCAAATCTGTATATTTTGGCAAAAAAAAAGTTTTAGCAGAAAAATTCTGCCCACCTCTACCTATGAGTGCAGTTTTCCATTTTCCAAGCACATATGTTCTTTTGCAAATCATTGGAAATCTGGAGAATTCAACAGAGGCATATGCAAATTCTTCACAAACATCCAGTTTTCAAAGTACGGCACCAAATGTCAACCATGACATAGTCTATTATCATCCACTGAGATTCTGATTTTCATATGGACTGATCTCCTGATTTTAGTATTCCCATGTCAACGCTTTATGTTGATGCACAGCATTATTGACAAAATTGACATTTCATCTTAGCAAATGTGCTTAATCTGCTAGTCAAGATGTCTTAAAAACTGATCAAAAATGCCTACAAAATATTCCTGCTTAAATTTTGATTTTTTTAAGAAATATATTTCCTGATTGCTGTTCTTCGATTTGTTATATTGTGTAGGAAAATAGAAAATATTAGTCCTTAAAATCTCACCAGCATTACCATTACCTTACATAACTTAGTCATCTTACATTTATGTGCTAATTGTTGCATAATATAAACAGTAGAGGTGATCAGATAATACAAGAAGTGATTCACTAATATATTTAGGCAAATAAACATGAAGTTCATTCTGCTGTTATTTATGGACTCAGATTATTTGCCCTTTGCCGGAATTTGGATCGATACCAATTTATTCATTCAAGTTGTTGTGAATCCTGAAAGTTTCAGGAAATTAAGCATGAGTGATTATTGGTTCAAGAATTTGTACTGGAAATGCCTTATTTTTCATTATTAGTTGTTAATTGCCCTCCTTTTAAAAAGTTTGTCCTCCCATCTGAGAGCAGAAACAATATCACATAATTGAGTGACTAATTAATCGGTGTGAAAAGCAAATAGCTGAATTGAACAGGTCTCTAACAACCAATAGGCTGAAATTTCTTCACATAAACTGTGCAGCAAATACTCATGGAGGATTTATATAGTCTTAGAAATCACTGTCATCTTGTAAACAGTAAAAAGAAATAAATTCCTCTATTTTATTTGCAGTGAATAATTTGACCAGTTTTAGGGAAAGGCCTGACTATGATACACCGTTGATTGTGTTGTATATGCTTTTCCCCCAAAGCAGGAAGTCAGGTAATTATTCCACATTTTTTATGAAGGAACCTTATAAATCACCTCAGTTTCCAACCAGCTTCAGTTTACACACCCATCCCTTCACCCAGCTTTACAGCTGCTCCTTTACATCATAGCAGGACTGGACACAATTCTGTTTGGCATGCTTGGTGCTTTAAGGATTCCTTTCATCGTCCTTTAGAATTCATTTTCTCTTTTTCAATATTCCACTTCAAGCATCACTCAGGCATTTTATCAAAATGTATGATTTCTCTGTTTTTGTTGACAGGAAGTTTAAGCTTCCCCATCTCCCATTACAAAGATTTTTATCTAAGCTTTGAAATTGTTATTCAGTGAAGTGAAGTGGTAAATCTGTCCTCATCCATAGTGTGTTCAGACTACTGACTGGAACATTTTGGCTGACATTATTAAAAAGAAATCTAACCCCAATCTATTTTATTTTCAGTTTTCCTTATCTCCAGTGATGTATGAAATTTCTTTTAGGTTATTACAAATCTTCATCAGAATTTGTTTTACCTTGTCATGCTGAGGCAGACTTCTGTTATGTTGCTGTTTTCACTAGTGCAAGATCATGACTTGAAGCTTGATTCAGTGAAAACATTTGCCTTGCTTTGCAGCCAGGCACATTTTTTGCTCCAATGAACCCCTAGCAATACGGTGCTAAATCTTGGTCCCATTGCAGTAAATGGGAGCTTTGTCTGACTTAGGAATTGACCCAGGGTCTTGTTGAGACAAAGGGCAAGATCCACAAATCGTGTAAACTGATTTTGATGGAACTGTGCTGATTTGTGCTGGCTGAAGATTTGGTCTGAAGTGTTTTGAGATTTGTCTGAAGCTTTTCTAAGCTATTTGTACATGAGGTCTCTACTGTGTTTTTCAGACATAGACCCACGTTTGGGTCAATTAGGAGGCATATCACCCCAGCAGCAGTTCAAGACTGGCGGTTCTCCACCTGGGGGGGAACACCTTACCTGCCCTTGGCATATTGTTGAGTGAAGGGGGTCCCAGCTAGATCTTGATAGGATGGAATATGGACCACAGGGTGGTGTATGATATGAAAATGGAGGCTATGGTCTGGTAAAGTTTGAGAACCACTGCTCTAGGAGGCAGTGAGCATGTAGTCCTCTTCCCTAGGGGTCACCGAATGAAATTAATAGGCAGCAGATTTAAAACAAACAAATGGAAGTATTTTTTTCATCCAATGCAAGTCAACCTGTGGAACTCCTTGCCAGAGAATGTTGTGGCGGTTAAGACTATAACAGAGTTCAAAAAAGAACTAGATAAATTAATGGAGGATAGGTCCATCAAAGGGTATTAGCCAGGATGGCCAGGGATAGTGTCTCTAGCCTCTGTCTGCCAGAAGCTGGCAATAGGTGACAAGGGATGGGTCACTTGATGATTATCTGATCTGTTCATTCCCTCTGGGGCAGCTGGCATTGGCCACTGTCAGAAGATAGGATACTGGGCTAGATGGACCTTTGGTCTGACCCAGTATGGCTGTTCTTATGTTCTCTATGCCTAAGCACCTCCACTGGTCACTGGGGGGTGGGAGGCTGGACTATGGCCCCTCCCCTCCCTGCCCAACTAGTAGTAGCAGCATCTACTATTAGTTACACCCTTAAATAACCCTCATGGAGCTGACTTTGGTTCCTGGGTGTCTGTGCTAATAATTCAGGGAGAGGAACGCTGTCCCTGGGAGGCAGGGAGCCAAAGGCAGACTCAGAGTCCCGAATGTGAGGCAATTGAGAGGGAGACAGGGGAGACACTAATTCGAGTGAGAAAGGTCTCTGCCAGCTCAGGGGAGTTACCGTGGCATGTCTCTGCAAGATCACGAGTGCACCTGCTGAAAGGAGGAAGATGAGAGAGAGAGAAAAGGATTAAAGTGAGAATGATTGACAGGTATCAGAGGAGTAGCCATGTTAGTCTGGATCTGTAAAAAGCAACAAAGAGTCCTGTGGCACCTTATAGATTAACAGAAGTATTGGAGCATAGGCTTTCGTGGGTGAATACCCACTTCGTCAGACGCGTATTCACCCACAAAAGCTTATGCTCCAATACTTCTGTTAGTCTATAAGGTGCCACAAGGACTCTTTGTCACTTTTAATGATTGACAGGTTAAGCCTAGGGAATGAGTCAGCCTAACCAGTGAGGAAGATTCTCCTGATAGGCCAGCCCCTGAGGAGCCATGTTTTAAGGAGAGAAGGAGCCAGTACTGAGGGGAGGACATGCTTTCTGTGAGCTTGGGAGTCCTATGCCTGCATGCAGGGTCATCCCTGAAAACTGGCCTCTGGGTACATGGAAGCAATAATCCTAAACTTGTTCTGGTCCCTGTTCATGGTAGCTCTTAGTTTATAGGATTTTGATTGGAAAGCTTCCATTTAGTTTAGGACTAATTTTTCCCTTTGCTCTCTAGCTAAAGCAGTTACCACGTGGCAAGAAATACTTCTTATTGCTTGATCAGGAGTTCCTGCTTGCTTTAACCTACAGTTGGGCTTTATAGAATAAGAAATTAGGATTTTATCAATTATTTGCCTATAGTCTGCACCTGTTCCCTGAGTCCCTCTATGGGGAGAGTTACCTCAGGGGCAGAAGCAGTAAACATTTGGTAGTGAAAATTCTACATGACCAGCATAGGATAGTGTGGACCTCAACTGAGTCCCCTCCTACAGCTACTGAGGGAACACAGCCAGGATCTGAACCTGAGGCTCATCCACTTTATGGAGACTGTGAGTGCATCAACCCTTAGTTAGGTAGTCAGGTCCATAGTGGATAGGTATCTTCCAAACAGATTGTGTCCTAAATCAGTGGTAGAACTTGCTCTCTGCTACTGGCACTGAACACACCATCTTCACCAGCCAGCTAGAGCCCCAGCATAGCACATGTATCAACAGGACATTATTCCCATCTCACGTAAGTCACAAGGTTGGGCACCTTTTGTTCACCTTTTGTTTAATACAATTACCTGGTTTGATCTACTGTTTATGTCTCTGTTATTTCTTGGGAGTCCTCATATATATATAAGCTTTTGATACAGTCTCCCAAAGTATTCTTGTCAGCAAGTTAAAGAAGTCTGGGCTGGATGAATGGACAGTAAGGTGGATAGAAAACTGGCTAGATGGTCGGGCTCAACGGGTAGTGATCAATGGTTCCATGTCTAGTTGGCAGCCGGTATCAAGTGGAGTGCCCCAAGGGTCGGTGCTGGGGCCGGTTTTGTTCAATATCTTCATCAACGTTCTGGAGGATGGTGTGGACTGCACCCTTAGCAAGTTTGCAGATGACACTAAACTGGGAGGAGTGGTTGATACACTGGAGGGTAGGGATAGGATACAGAGGGACCTAGACAAATTAGAGGATTGGGCCAAAAGAAATATGATGAGGTTCAACAAGGACAAGTGCAGAGTCCTGCATTTAGGACGGAAGAATCCCATGCACTGCTATAGACTAGGGACCGAATGGCTGGGCAGCAGTTCTGCAGAAAGGGACCTAGGGGTTACGTTGGACAAAAAGCTGAATATGAGTCAACAGTGTGCCCTTGTTGCCAAGAAGGCTAATGGCATTTTGGGTTGTATAAGTAGGGGCATTTCCAGCAGATCGAGGGATGTGATCATTCCCCTCTATTCAGCACTGGTGAGGCCTCATTTGGAGTACTGTGTCCAGTTTTGGGCCCCACACTACAAGAAGGATGTGGATAAATTGGAGAGAGTCCAGCGGAGGGCAACAAAAATGATTAGGGGGCTGGAGCACATGACTTATGAGGAGAGGCTGAGGGAACTGAGATTGTTTAGCCTGCAGAAGAGAAGAATGAGGGGGGATTTGATAGCTGCTTTCAACTACCTGAAAGGGGGTTCCAAAGAGATGGATCTAGACTGTTCTCAGTCGTAGAAGATGACAGAACAAGGAGTAATGGTCTCAAGTTGCAGAGGGGGAGGTTTAGGTTGGACATTAGGAAAAACTTTTTCACTAGTAGGGTGGTGAAGCACTGGAATGGGTTACCTAGGGAGGTGGTGGAATCTCCTTCCTTAGAGGTTTTTAAGGTCAGGCTTGACAAAGCCCTGGCTGGGATGATTTAGTTGGGTTTGATCCTGCTTTGAGCAGGGGGTTGGACTAGATGACCTCCTGAGGTCCCTTCCAACCCTGAGATTCTATGATTCTGTGATCAGCTGGTGGGTCAGGGGGTTAGACAGGAGTTAGAACACCCCCTGGTACTTTCACCGAGAAAGAGTGTGTGTTTTTGTTTTGGGACAAGATGAAGTTTAGCAAAATCCCCTTCTCTTACTTTCCCTAAGACACAGATGGTGAAATCAGTAAAAATGAGAGAGGAAAAAACCCTCTGCCTCTTCCAAAATATTCCTAGATCTAGCCTCTACACAGGCCCCTTTCTGCAACAAAGCTCTCTATAGCTCAAACACTGAATGCAACGTAGCAGCTAATTAGGTAATTATAGTTATTGTCAAGAATAGAACCTGTTATTGTTGAGTGACTGTGATGATGCGAGACTCAAGTGTGTGTTGTTGGTTCAGTCTAAGAAAAATGAAGATGCAAATGAAGGGAGCTTGTCTGGTTCAGATGAAGATTTATTAGTGAATACTTTTTTCCCTGGTTTGGGATCATTTTAATTATTTTTCCTCGCTAAAGCATTTAGCCAGTCATTTTTCTCTCCTTTTTACTTTGAGAGTATAAATGTAAGAACTGAATGTCATTTAACAATAGAGGAGTTTCTCCTGTCACTCAATCACTTTGTGTCAAAACTTTTTTAATATCTTGCTAATCTTCCTCAAACTATTACTTTAGACATTATTGTCTAGCTTTAATTAGGACTTTATGTGGGATCATAGCATGGTATCCATTTTTAAACAGACTTCCTCGCTGAGTTCAATGGATGATATGAACTGGCCCAGGTAGTCTGGCCAAAGGAAAGAGGTATCCAAACTACAACTCACATGAGGCTCCACAGCACCATAAGCAGGTGCAATTTTGTGTTGAACTGACTCAAAACAAGGCATTTTGATTTGGTTCAACAAACAGAAATATTTCAACTAAAAATGTCAAAGTAAAACATTTTGACATTTAACCGAAGTTTTTTAAAAACGTATCATTCCACGTAACATTGTGATATTTCAACTTTTCCTCCTGCATTAGAACAAAAATAAGTGTTAAAATATTGGAATTTTGCACAGGCTGTAAATTCAGTTTTTCACTCAGCTCTAGTCTACAATCCCAGTCCTTCCACCCTCCACAAAACACTGAGGAGTAGCCCACAGCAAACCCCTGCCTTCAGCCAGCCAACCTAGCTTGCCATGGGCAGGAATACGTTTCACTCCATCAAAGGGTATAACAGTGACTGTGTTTCCTCTGAAATCTTGGGGACACAGTGGGTCCTTCAGTCACTGTACTTCTGGGGATTTCCTCTGGGCTGGTGCATCTTCATGCTCCCCACTGGGATGTGCTCTGGTTTAACACCACAGCTTAGTATTAAATATGCTAAGGAAATACGGGCTGTGTTTTCAAATCTTAAGAATTGACACCATAAAATAAACCAACCAGAAATGCTGATGAGAAAAAAATATATATTCCATAAGGGCATAGAGCCAAATACGAGTTACCTAACAAGAATAGCCCTGTGACACTGGCAGACCAGGTGCCAGCTCATGCCAAGGCCCCTAGGCCACACTGAACAGTGACAAATGCATAGCTGGAAAGCAGTCTGGCTCACTTATAAGAATTTGTTTAGTGTTTGGACTTTATGAAAAGCTTGTGAGTTGCTGCATGACTTCATCTCACTTATACTATCTATATCCCATGTTAAAGGGCAATATTTAAGTGTTCGTTTGTAATCATAACAGTGTTTGCTATGAAACTTGAACACCCTTCCCTCCCAGTCAGGAGAGCGGCATTAGCAAGTGTGAAATACTAGTTTACCACAAGAGGTGTCATCTCCTGCCCAACAAAAGAAGGCCTGTAGACACCAGATGAACCCTTGGGGAACATCAGTGGACAAAAGACTTTGTTGATTGCTCTCTCCGTGTCCATGAAGAGCAGCTGTGCACAAACCCTCATTCCATCACAATTTGAACACTGGGGGATGGGAATAAAAATCCTTGACCAGAAGGCTCTGTAGCACTATGCTACTTGGAATTTGGAGAGGGCAATATTTCTAATCATAAGCAAGGGATCCCCAAGCTCCTGAGCATGGGTTAGCCCTAAAGGACATATAGAGCTTGCACATTACAGCAGCTTCTATTACTTTTTGAAACCTTAGACTGTAACTCATTTGTGTGTGTATGTTTCCCTGCTTCAACCTTGTAAATAACTCTAATTTCTTTTTCTTAGTTAATAAATCCTTAGATAGTTCATTACAGGACTGGCTACAAGCATTGTCTTTGCTGACAGATCTGAGGTACTACTGACCTGGGGTAAGTGATTGGTCCTTTGGGACTGGAAGTAACCTGAATATTACTGTGATTTTTGGTGGAAGTGACCATCTACCACTAAGCCCGGCTTCCCTGGGTGGCAATATAGACCAGAGTGCCCAAGGGGACTGTCTGTGACTCCATGTTAGGGCTGTTATAGTGTTTAAGGAGTTCATATTTGACACTTCTGTGGATCAAATCCTTTGTGTTGATGGGTGTTCAGATACTACCCCACAGAAAAGCTTGAAAAGGAAAATAAAATACCTTGTCCTGCGTAGGTTTTAGGTGGTGTGCATGAGGCATGTGGGCCACAATAATACCACCAGTTCTAATCTTTTCACCTGTCGATCTCAAAGTGCTTTCAGTGAGGCAGTATCATTATCCTCATTTTACAGATGGGGAAACTGAAGCACAGAGAGGTGACTTCCTTCCACCCAGCAGGACAGTGGCAGAGCCAGGAATAAAACCCAGCTCTCCTGAGTCTCAAGTCCATATTGCCGCCTCCTTGAGCAATAAATAGAAATTCAACAGCTGCCTCATTTGCCAAACACATCCATCTTAAACACTGAGGGCAAAATTCATCTTGGGAAAGTGCAATACCACCAGTGTAATACCACCTAGTCAACGTCTGTGCCAGGGGTTCAGCCAGCTGAGTGGATGTGAAAGCCCTGCACAAATGCTCGACCTCCCCCAACTCTGTCCCAGGCCCTCTCCCACTCCTCCCCTTCCCCCACAAGCCCCTGCCACCCTGCCTCTTCCTGCCCCCACCCTGCCCCCCTCTTCCTGCCCTGTTCCATCCCCCTTCCCCTGAGCACACCCCACCCTCACTCCTCTCTATCCCCACACCGCCTTCTGCATGCTGCTAAACAGCTGATCTACAGTGGCAGGAGCGGTGGAAGCTCCCTAAAAGTGGTCCCAGCCCCCCGTGCCACCATTTCTCCCCATCCCCATACCACTCCTTCTGCCCAAGCCCTCGGCCTCATGCTGCCCATTCCCCCCAAGGCCCCATCCTTGTACTGCCTCTTCCTCCCAAGACCCTGCCCCCACTCACTCCTCTCTGCCCCTCCCCCCATCGCTCACCTTTATGGCCGGTAAAAAGGGGGAGGGCAAATCCATCCCACTTTTAGAAGTCATGGGGCCATGGCCCCCTGGTCCCCCTTGTTCCAGTGCCCCTTTGCTACAGGTGGGAGGGAGAGGGAGGGACTGATAGGGGGGCTGCTGATGGGTGCTGAGTGCCCATTTTTTTTCCATGGGTGCAGCTATGAAGCCCTGAGCACTATGGAACTGGTCTCCATGCCAGGCTGTGTGGGGCCAGTATGGAATGAAGAGATTGGGGTGGTCTGAGGGCCAGATAAGAGGCAGCAGATGTACCTTCGTCCACACCCCACTCAGTTTCACTAAGGAGGGATCTAGTGCAGGTGATGATATGGCCCAGTATGTGATCATCCCCTTTCAATGGGAGTTAGGCACTTAAACACCATTAAGGATCTGGACTCTAAACCTTAAAGCTGTGCAAAGGGAGTCTCAAATGATACTGAGAATTCTCTATCCCTTACACTGGTGGAAGCATTTTAAATAACTACACATGTGTAAGACAGCAGAAGAGCAGGTCTTCTGTAGCTATAGCTCTGACTCTCTCAAATTAAACTTGAGACACTGCAGAAGCGTGCTTGGACTCTTGCAGTTTATTATTGTAACTTCTGGGAGTGTACCCTGAAATTTCCATTTGCATACTAATAAATGTCTTCAGGTAATATAATTTATTTATGCCTTTTTGCATAGAAACATATTCAGAAAGTTCATACATAGTAATGCTGCATTTAAGGAATGCATCACTAAACTTCTAATTAGGGCAATGATATTTTCCCAAAAGAATTTTAAAAAAGCCTAAAGGTAGAAGAAGCCTATACACTACTGTTTCCAGGAATGTAAATGTGCCATGAGGGCTCCACATAAAAGTGGAAAATGAGGAATACAGTGGATGAAAGAAAATGAATTAGAAGAACTTTTCTTGCAATATTATCTGCTTACATGAGAGCAGCAATATAAGTTGGCAGAAAAAAGGTCATAATTGATTTAGTGGCTAGATGCATCAGTGCAGAAAAAGATCACAGTGATGCAAGTGAAACCATGCGACAAGCTTCCGGCAATGCATCAGGACTTGAAGGGAAACAGCAAATACTGCCTGAAGCATGATAGCCATATAAACTGAAGCAGACAACACAAGAACATCATGATCAGAAAGCCCTGGGAGGTTATCCGCAAGTATCATGCATGAAGATTTAAGGGGGAAAAAGTATTTAGAGACAAACCACCATCATGGGTGCAAAACATCTTTCAAGATTTTAAAAGTTCCTCATATCCAATAAGCTACCACATTACCACCAGGAAATGGGAAAAGGCGTATTGTTTATTTAATAGAAGCCCTGAATCAATTCCCCACCAACATTTCTGCTGGTTGGCAATGCTTACATGAGTGCACTGAACAAATATGCAGACTTACATTTTCAAAAGGATATAAGAGAGCTCGACTCCCAACTCCCATTGAAAATGGGGAACTGTTAATTGTGTTGAGACACTTTCCATGTCACAGATGGACTTTCCCATACCTCCTTAAGCCATGCGCACACAGGCACACACAAAGAGCTGGCTGACTGCAGGTCATGACCCAACACAGCACAAGAGTCAGAAATTGAGACAAAATGTCACCAAATAGCATGCTTTGAAATTTAATTTTATGCATGTTGTCAAAATAGCAGGAAGAAAAGTTGTGTGGAATATTACTGCAGTACTTAGTTATGGTGTAGATCCAATATTCTGTTTGCACTGTGCCTTTAAATGTAAGAAGTCTGTCTGCTACAGGGCAGGAAAGATTCAAGAGGAAGGATCACTCTGCTTTCCCTTTCATGGGGTTTGTAAATGTGTGCTTTGTTGTTTTCCTTAAGCAAAAATAAAATAGCTGAACTGCTATAAAGAAGTGATATATGTCCTTATGGGAAATGGAAGATTTTCTAGATATGCTCAAAATTGCAGACAGTGCAGATACATGTACTTTCAAGGTATGAGCCTGCAACCCACTATCAAAACCATCTTGTGAAAACTCCAGAACACACAACACTTTGGCTACATGATGCTGAATATGTCTCTCTCAACACCAAACTTTGAATTCAGACCAGATCCTTGAGTAAGCCCTGCCTGTTGATTGTTCTCCTAGATGCTATCAGAGTTTCAATGAGACAAGCAGAGTAACCCGTTCATTCTAGGAACTTTCTTTGAAATGCAAAGCTGCTATATTAAACTTGCTTTGATTTTGGTGAAGAATTGGACCCTGGGATAACAAATCTGGCCTCGGATTTAGGAACAATGTGTGCTCCACTGGCATGTTTATGTGGTTGGGAAACCACTAAGATCACTTCTACTGCCTTCCTTCTAATCTGTATTTACCCTGATGATGATGATGATGATGATGGACACTGGGGGAAAAGCATAAAGTAAGTCCTTTGGCCACTTGAGCAACAAGAGATCTATCCCTAGGGTTCCTGGCTCACTTTTTTGAACCTTCCAGTTTGCCCTGGATGAAAAGAGATCCAGCACCAGAACTCCTAAGCTTTTGATGATCAGTCAGAAGGATTTGTTGTGGAGAATCCATTCCACCTGATTGATTTTTTCTTTCTGTTCCACCAGTTGGCTTTCACCTTGCTGGTTCCTTTGATATGCAAAGCCCTGATAGGTCATATGTGGGCCTCTGTCCACTGAATTAATAATGCTGCTTGCTTTTGCACAGCTCTTGATCCTGAAACCCTGAAAATTTACGTACGCTATTGCTGATGTGTTGTCAGTCACTACCAGAATATATGACCATTTGGCAACACTGGGCCAGTTGTTGAAGAATTGCCCTCAGCTCTAGAAAATGTATGTTTTTCTTTCATTCCAAGGAGGACCATGTCCACTGAACCCCTGACTTCTTAGAGAACACTCCCCATCATTCCAGACTGGCAACTCTTGTTATGACTTACCTCTAGGGCTCAGTCATGGCCATCCTTCTCTGGAATCTCTCCAGACTCATCCACCAGTTTGGGGATTTCAGTACAAGTGACAGAATGTTCACTTTCCAAGATGAAACAAATTCAGAAAATGATGAGGGGGAAAGACAGCAGAAAACTCTGGAGAGCTCTCATATGCATTCTTGCCAAGGCACACTCTCTATGCAGGACATGATCATCCCTAGAATGCTCATTAGGGTGCTTGCTGACATCTTTCGGCATCTCCTCCCAAGGGTAATTCTGATCTGATCTTGTCCCATCTTTCAGCTGACAAATATTTTGTGGGCCTCTACCAACATTCTGAGAGAAATTAGGCACTGAAATGGTTAAAGGCTACTCTTTCTGAAATTTACTATAAATACATGTTGTTGCAATATTTGGATAATTGAACAAGTCTCTTGAGTGGACCCCTCCTTGGACAGGGCTCTGTCTAGAATGTCATCCAGGAAAGGTTATATCTGTATTTCCCTTTTGCCTGAAAAAAGCCACTAGAATGAGGACTTCCATGAACACCTGGGGCATGGATGATGTCCAAAAGATAATACTTTGTACTGAAAGTGATCAGTCCCATGAGTGAATAGCAGAAGTCTCCTGTGCATCTCATGAACTGGCACATGAAAATAGGCCTCCTTCAAAACAAATGATCACCACCACTATGGACTTCAAGGTCTCCACCTTGAATCTGATCCTTCTAATGAACTTGCTAAGGTTTCTTAAGTCAAACACCACTCTGTCCTCCACAGATCTCTTGGGTACCAGAAACAAGAGTGAGTGGTAGCCAGAAAACATCTCTGCCTTGGGAATTCTCTATTGCACTGATTCGCAAAGGTGATCTATGGTCTTTAGCATATTTTGCTTCTTTTATGGATTTAAGGATACTGGATAAGGGAGAAAATGACCATTGGGAATCTTTGAAATTTCTATGCTGTACCTTTGTCATACCATATCCAGGACCCATCTATCTGACACGGAGAGAGGTCATTGGTCCTTGAATTTTAATAGTCTTCCCCATAGGTGTACCTCATCAGAACTCTCCTGACCATAGTTAGGTATTGTTTCCAGTGCTGGAATTTGCATTGTGGGAAGACTGGTCTCTCCCCTTTTCAAGGTTAGACTGGTTTCATTTGTTTTTGTTTTAATTTTAATTTTCACAGTTGCAGGAAAATAGCAGGGATTACAGCTAGGGCAGCACTAACAGTGGGGCTGCAGGAGTTCCCTATGCTGGCAAGGGACCCAAGATATCCAGGTGCAAGGGAGGCTGCAGTCCTGGCAAGTGACACAGAGACCAGGCCACAAGGAGGACGACTAGATGCCACGGCTGTGCAGGGGGATGCCACCCTGCTGCTGAACAGCTCCTATGTGGGGGTAGCTCCCACACTCCTAGCCATGAATGAGTGAGTGGGGCTATGACAGTAGGGCTGCAGGGGGCTCTCTGCATGGCCCTGGGGCTGGTGACCCCTGATCCTTTTGGGGGCTAGGTGTGGGGAAAGGCCCTGCTTGCTGACTGTTATCAATGGATTTTTTTAATCAAATCTGTGTGTTGGGTGAAATTCATATTTACCAATTACTAACCATTTAAATCAAATCAATCCTGCCTAGCCTAAATATGTCAATATTTTCCTAGGAGTGTGGTGCCCAAAGGTGAAAGCAGTAGTTGCCAGAACCAACAACTTCCTTACTCCATGCCTCTGCATATGCAATCCCAAATCCTTTGGCTCATCCCTGTCACATTGCATTGCAAGTTTGTCTAATTTGCTATACTTCATAATTCCAACCTTTTCTGAAGAGCTGCCCCTGTGTCTTATCTTGTGTGTGTCTAAAATCTCTAGACCAGAAAATGTCTTGTATTTTTGGCAAGTACAGTGCAGAGGGCACTGTCAGTACATAAATTAAATAATAAAACACAAGTCTTTCCCCATCACTGCTTTTCCCCCTCACACTGAAATCTCTTTCAGATTATTTTCCCTCTGATTTATCCGATTTTTCCAAGCTGAATCTCACTTTATTTTCTCCCTTTGTTTCAAATCTCTGTAAGTCCCTTTTATATAATTTCTGTATCCACACTAGTGTTCTGCTCCACCCAGTTAAGGATCAGCTGTGAGTTTAATTAATGTGCTATTCATTGTCCTTTCCAGATCATTATTGAAAATATTAAGGCTGGGCCTAAAACAAATTCCTATTACCCCACTTGACAATTAGCTTCTTTTGATACTCTGCTGCTATCACATCCCTTTTCTTATGGTCTTTCAGCTAGTTTTCAGTCCGCATGACAGCTAGGTCAATCTGAAGTAATTCCGAGTAAGATTAAACGAAATACAGTGTGAAGTGCTTGACTTAAAACCCATATATGGATTTTATAAATATCTATTGCTTTCTCTCACCTGCTGCTTCAGTAGTGTTATCAAAAGAATCAATCATGTCTGTCTGGCAAATCTATTTTTATAAACTTACATTACTTCTTGCTCATGGTTCCATTATCACTGGAAGTTTAATGCTTTTGGGGCCTGATTCACCATGTTACTCCAATTTTATGCCAGTGTAACTCCACTGAGGTAACGTAGTGAAGAATCAGGCCCTTTAGTTATGGGATTTGTTCCATTATTTTGCTAGATTTTTATTTTTTTCTATTTTATAATATCAGATAAATGCCTTAGGCTTGACTCTTAGAAGTGCTGAGCAGCCACAGCTCCAACTGAAACCAATCGGTTCTGCACATACTCGGCACTTTGGACATTCATGGATCCTCAGCTGGGGTAAGTTGGTGTTGCTGCAGTGTAGAGGGAGTTTGCTCCAGCTGCGGATCTGGCCTGTGAAGTGCATATCTAAATAATTACTTAACTCCTCAGGTGGTTGAAACCATTTGCCATGAGGCCTCTTTCCCCGGGAGAGGCATAAGGTGTGCAGTAAACAATGTCTGAGAAAAGCACTGCCTGTCGTGTTGAATTACAGATCCAATCAATAGGGCTATTGCCGTGAAAAAAGCAAACAGGATTTCTCCCTATGGGTATCTCTTGGTCATTCTAAATTTGAATGCCTTCTACCTCTGTGACTGTTACATAACCAGACAGTGTTCAGTACTGCACATTGCTCTTGATTGTGTTATTTTTGCATGTAACTTGCTCAACCATTTCACTTTTTAATTTGTTTACTTTTCGTTATATTTAACCTAATTGTTCTCAATATGCGTTTTAAGGCATAACATGACATACAATCATTTCCTTCAGAAAGATGGACGTTTTTACCTGCTGAAAACTTACAATTCCACCCCCACCTCCCTGTCTACTTAATGTGATTTTAAATATTCATGTAGTTTCAATGCTTTATTTCAGTGACTTTCATTGTGACCTTCAATTCTTTTCTCTGTTTGAATATTAAGTGGGTACATATGTTAATTTATCTATGGGAAAACATTTTTAACAGATGGGATGCCTATTTAAAAATTACAATGGAGGATCTGAAACAACAGCATGTAATAACCTCCAAATCTGTGAATCTCTTCCTCCCTATCAAGCATGGAATTAGAGATATGATTTCATTTGATACAAAGCCAAATCTGATTTAATTGAGAACCACACAATTCTTATTTATTTTGATTTATTAGACATGTGAAAAGTCCAAACCTGGAGGAAGATTTTCAAAGGAAGGAAAGGGCAGTGAGGCATTAAATTCTCACTAAAAATCAATGGCTTAGTTGCCATTTGTGACTTTCTAACTCTTCCCCAGCTGTCTTGCCATCTCTTAAAATCCCATACAAAATTATACAACTAAGCATCCAAGTCATCCACATCTCTTCACAAAAAACAACTGTCATCAAATCAAGCAACCAGTGCTCCATAATACCTCAGACTATACCCCATCTCTTCAGCACTCTCACCCAGCCTCAAAGCCTGGGGAAACAGCCCTTGTAGCATGCCCTGAATGAAGGGCAACACAATTCAGGCTAGTTTGCACCCCAGTATTTCTGGGGGCAGGGACTTGAAGGTAACTCTCTTCTCACAGGCAAGGGGGGGCACCCTGACCACTGGGCTACGGAGTCTCTCTCTTGCACTGGCACAAAGAACAGTGAATTATGTAGACAAATCAGAGCAGCTTCAGCAGGCAACTAAAGAGAACTGAGTGCAGCTATGGCAATAATTACAACGTAGAGAGACAGTCACTCAGTAGGCAGATCCCAGAAACTAACCAATAGTCAGTACAGAGCACACCAACTATGTCAGGTACGCCCAGTAAGCCAGGCCACTTGGCAGGTAAGCAGCCACATTCTGCACCAATTTCAGTAGTTTTATCATATTGTATTACAATGAGCCAGGGTCAATTTGTAGCCAACCTTCACGCCTGGTGCCAATGAGAGGCTCCCACATGTGGCTGTGGCCAAAGACAGGCAATGCCTCACATCACTGATGACCGCCCTCTGACCAAATTTGATGGTGATCTGAGGGCTCTGCACTTCACTGATGAGGCTGCTGCAGCTTGGCTTGACAAGCCTTGCATTCAATAAGAATAGATTTATGGTGTATCTTCATGTCTGATTTTCAAGTGAGGCACAAATTAGAGATGACAGAAAAAAACCCAGAAACATTTGGAAAAACTTTTTTCCCCATTTTTTCTGATGGTCCATATGGAAAAATGGGGAGTTTGGGGAAAAATTGAAAAGAAACTTATATGAAATATTTTCTCTCAGAATGAATAGTGAAAGATGAAGGAAAGGGGAAAAAAGAGCTACATTAGTAATTCTTTATTATATTATACTGGTACATAGGATGGCTAGTTCTTTCTACAATTACGACACCATATATATGATGATAATGCATTGCTAAAGAGTCTACTGTTGTGACTATAAAGTTTGGATATATTTGGATCCAAATTTACTGTTGGTCCTTAATGTTGTACTCTGCTAACTAATAGGAAGTTCATTTTTCCAAGCTTTTTCTCTAGAAACATGAATTTCTTCTGTATCTGCATGGTAATGTTAGGTCAAGTTTATTTACATACCAGCTCTGAACCCAAAGGATATAACCTTCCTTTTTCTCTAAACAGTATCGATGTTTTCTGTTTTCAACATTTTATACTTTTCTCCTATTTGGCAACAGGCAAAAAATACACCTAAATATCTTAGTGTGTAACTGGAGCACCATCCCTAATATTAGGTATATTTCACATTATTATTTGATTCCAAACTAAATCATTTATTCTTGTTTATTTAATAAATATACCAAAATGCGCTAACTAAATGATGCATAATACATTTTTCATTCTTAAAGAAACAAATAAAATTTAGTTTTGATAAGCAAGTAACTATTGTAGATATTTCAATTTTTTCCCCAAAATTCTATTTTTTCCCTCCAGAAACAAAATTCTTTCCCCCCGTGCCTTCAAAATTTCTGGAAATTTTGCATCTCTAGGCACAATTCCTCCCTAAACAGGGCAGCGCTGCAGCATGCCCCATTCAGAATTATGGATAATTGTCCTAATCTTGCCCATTGTGTTCAACCAACTAACACTACACCAATACCTCGATATTACGCCACCCGATATAACATGAATTTGGATATAACGTGGTAAAGCAGCGCTCCAGTGGGGCAGGGCTGCGCACTCTGGTGGATCAAAGCAAGTTCAATATAACACGGTTTCACCTATAACATGGTAAGATTGTTTGGCTCCCAAGGACAGCATTATATCGAGGTAGAGGTGTATTAGTTACTCATGTACAATTTTTTGCATTTGTAAAGGCTTTCAGATCAATGATGCTGCACTGTGATAATGGACCATTCTGCCCTTGGAAGGAATTTTGTATCTATCAGCATATTTAAAGCCAAATTGATGCCTTCATTTTTTAATGTTATGTTTTTAAGTGCAGTTCTATCCTGAAAAATGACTATGTAAAACTTTAGAGAGACAGGATAAGGTAATATCTTTTATTGGTCCAACTTCTGTTGGTGAGAGAGACAAACCTTTGAGCTTACAGAGAGCACTTCTTCAGGTCTGGGAAACTTACTCAGGTCAAGTCTACACTACAAAATTAAGTCGACTTAAGTTACATGGATGTACAGCCACTGCAGTAATAAAATCAATTTTTCATGGCCACACTGTGCTCCTTCTGTTGGTGGTGAGTGTCCTCATTAGGAGCACCAATTTAACAGACAGTGTGGGGCATTGTGGGGACTGACAGGTTGGAGTCCCGCCACCCTGAGGCTGACAGCTGGAGGCAGGGCTTCAGCTGTCATCCGTAGGGCGGCAGGGTGCCACCAGGCTGATACCTAGAGCCCCACCACCGTGTAATCAGTTACTTACATCAGTGGGAGGGACATTTTAGTGTAGACGCTTACAGAGTTAAGTCGACATAAGCTACTTAGGTTGACCTAACTCTGTAGGGTAGCACAAGCCTCAGTGTCACAGACAAATACCAGATGGAACAGATTGTTTAGCATAAGTAGTTAACACATATTTCAGGGGACCAATTCAAGGTGAAGTGGCCCATTAACACTCTTCCATTCATAGAGAAGGAAGAGGGAGGAGGCAAAGCAGCTGTGGGGGTTTCAGTGCACTATAGATTGTTGTAATCATGTTCCAGAGGATGAAAATATCATTGATGTATCTCAGGCATATCATTGGTGATTGGTTCAGAAATTCTTCTAAAAGGTGGCCCATGAAGAGGTTGGCATATTGCAAAGCCATCCTAGTACCCATGGCTGTTCCCATGGTTTGGACAAAATGTTTGTTGTTGAATGTAAAATTGTTATGGGTGAGAAAGAAGTGGATCAGTTTAACAATGTATTTGGGGTAGATATCTGAATGTTGTCCATTGTCTTGTAAATATTTGAGGCAGGCAGCTATGCCATCATTATGAGGGATGTTGGTGTGTAGGGAGGTGACATCAATGGTGGTAAGGATGATGTTCTAAGGGAAGCTGTTAATGCTGCAGAGTTTCTGGAGGAAGTTGGCTGTGTCCTGGAGGAAGCTGGCCCTTTGTGTCGCGAGTTGTTTGAGGATGGTTTTTATGAGTTTCGATATTCCCAATATTCTTCAATGAGAATGCCATGGATAGATATGATGCATCTGCCTGGTTTCCCTTGTTTGTGTATCCTGAGAAGCATGTAGATGGTCCCTGGGGTTGGTTCATGGGGGGATGAGTTTGTAAATCATGGACTGAGTAGAGAAACTGAATTTATGGCCTATTACAACAATCTTAACCAAATAACAACACCCCATGCCCCCTCAACACACACATACACAACTGCTTCCTCTCTCCCCCAACACTCCCTATGAGTGAAAGGGTGAGTTAATGGGCCACTTCACCTTGAATGGTCCCTTGAAATATGTGTTAACTACTTATGCTAAACAGTCTGTTCCATCTTGTTTTCAACTGTAACACCTATAGCAAGTTTCCAAGACCTGAAGAAGAGCTCTGTGTAAGCTCAAAAGCCTGTCTCTCTCATCAACAGAACTTGGTCCAGTAAAAGATATTATCTCACCCACCTTACCTCCCTAATATCCTGAGACCAACATGGCTACACCAACACTGCATATATAAAACTGTCACCTTCTTATTACTCATTTTTGCTACATTTAGGTATTCAGAATCAGATCCACTCACTCTAAAGACAAAAACATTTTTTAATACTTTTCATTCCTGTTAGCCTTGCATCACCAACATAGCTAAAAGAGTGAGCTGGATTCTATTCCTTCTGAGCCCTGTCAGAATTATTTAAATTCCAATCACAGAGCCAATTATAAATTATAGTTAGCAAATTCCAATCACAGTTACACATCTACAAACATATGGAAGGCTGTAAGATAAATAGGTTTCAGTGAGGGCTTACTCTGTAGACAGTGCTGTTGCACAGATGTCACTGAAGTCCCAATTGGCCTGAAGAGTCTTTAGCACTGGTGATGATGCATAAGAAGGAAAGGATCCAGGCTGGCTTTCACACCTCAGGTTGGGCTTATAGGGTTGACAGTAAGTAAAAACACCTGTTTACCAGTAAACAGTCAGGAAGACATTGAGATACAACATGGAATTGCACTATACCAGTTTTATAGTCACTCTTCTCAAATGAATTGCAATTAATGTACTATTTTTAAGCTACACATTACAATATCCTTGCTATGCAAAGCATAAATGTGGAGTGGGTACAGATGCTAATATTCAGGAGATTTCAGATTGCAAAGTCAGGTTGGGTTTTGACTCTCCACTCAATATAATCTCTACCTACTATGTCTATGAGCTCTTCCCTTCTCCAGGCCTTTCTGATCCAAATCCTCTTTCTCCCCCCTCCCCTTCTTAGATGACCCCATGACATTGTATATGTGTTTGTGGAGAAGTTAGGGACTGGTGACTTTTCTGGCACTGTTTGTGCAGTCTCTCATGATCCCACCACCTGTCCAATTGACTCTCACAATGCATGGGGGGATCTGGAAGGTTCAGTGAAGGACACAGGATAGGTGACAGCTAGAAGCCAGTCTAAGGAAGCAGGTGCTTGGGGCGACCAATACAAAGGGGTGGCACTCAGGGCCGGTGCAAGGATGTTTCGCGCCCTAGGTGAAACTTCCACCTTGTGCCCTCCCCCGTTCCCGAGCCCCCACCCTGAGGTGCCCCCCCATGGGAGCTCCCCCCCTCCACCCTGAGGCACCCCCTATGCCCCAGCTCACCCCTGCTCCGCCTCCGCCCCGAGCACGCCGTCGCTGCTTCACTTCTCCCACCTCCGAGGCTTGCAGCGCCTAAGCTGATTGGCGCCGCAAGCCTGGGAGGCGGGAGAAGTGAAGCAGCCACGGCGTGCTCGGGGAGGAGGCGGGGCAGGGGTGAGCTGGGGCAGGGAGTTCCCCTGTGTGCCGCCCCCCCCCATTACTTGCTGCAGGTGTCCCTCCCCACGCTCCCCTGCCCCAGCTCCCTCCGAAGATCTGGCCGCCACGGTCGCTGCCGAAGAAAATGGTGCTCCCCAAATCCTAGCACTGTAGGCAACCGCCTAGGTCACCTAAATGGTTGCACCGGCCCTGGCGGCACTCCGTCCGCTATTGGGGTCACACGTCCGGGTCTTCAGCAGGAATTCAGCAGCAGGCCCCTCAGTCCCTCTCTTCCGAAGTGCTGCCAAAGAGGAAGAGAGGGAGTGAAGGACCTGCCACCGAACTGCCGCCGAAGAATGGAGCGGCGTGATTGAGCTGCCACCGAAGTGCCACCGACCGCCCTTTTTTTTCTTTTTTGCTGCTTGGGGCAGCAGAAAACCTGGAGCCGGCTCTGGTTGTAAGGAGTGATGGATTTCAAGGAGGGAGAAAGTAAATGAATATGAATGAGTTGGAGACATTTGAGCTCTGAAACCTATTTCAAAAGCCCACAGTATATGTGCTATTTCTTTTTAACGTCTGCAGACATTCCAAATGAAAGGTGTTATATGCATATTGCATAGTACTAGAGTACTTTTACTTTGTCCTAAAAAACACATAGAAATGATCTTCAGGATGGTAGGAGTAGTAAACAAGAGCCTTCATTGACAACTTTGGGCCTAGTATTGCTCTCCTAGTTCAAGCAAACTCCTGTGTTGTAGTATTTTATTATATAAGAGATACTGGGCCAAACTGGTTTTACACTGGGGATGAATTTGTCCTTCTGCATACAATACAGCTTTCCTTTTCATATTCTGATTCTTTCCTTGCAGTGTGCTGTTAATTCCCTTTCATTCATATCAATGGATGAAAAAATACAAACATTACAAAACAACTCAGTTATTAAAAGAACCCAAGATCCAAAAATTCAATTCATTTCCACTTTATAGCTAATATTATTTTAACATTATTTATATTAAAATGTCAGCCAAGTGATCTTGTAATCAAGCAATTGTCAGCTCTTCTCTTATGAGTTTTCGCATACATAGTTTTGTCACTCTGCTGAAACTTAACACACAAGGAAGTCTTTGTCTGGCAGCAAGTTTTATTTTTACCAGTTTAAAAAAAAAAATCAGTCATGTAATTTTTGAAACTCTGAGCAACCCCAAAAGGTATTTAGAATTTTCAGGCTTTTTTTTGCTTGTGCTTTTGTACTTGTAGGACACAAAAATTACTTGATTTTTAATCTCTTTATTCTGGTGAAGCTATTTGGAGGTGGTGTTCAAAGCCAATTTTAATCCAAATCGTTAAAAAAAGGCATGGAATAAGGGAAATTGTGTCCATCTCTTTTTTTTTAATCTGTTCAAATAACTAGGCCTGAATATGAGATACTCCTTTACTGAGTACAATTATGACACAAATTAACAATTGCACATGCATTGGAAAAAATGGTTCTATTTTAGCTTGAGGCATTAGGGCCTGATGCAGAGCCCACTAAATCAGCAGGAGTCTTTCCATTAAATTCAATGGGCATTGGATCAGGCCCTTACACTGCATACTATATGGCTTATTATGAGTATGGGCCTGCTTTTACCACAATTTTGCAGACTAATGCCATGACTAATTCAACGGACTTTAATCTGTCCCCTCTTTTTTTGTTTCAACGTAGCAATGGGCAAATCAGTTGTTATAAAATAAAGACCAATTCAAACCTCCTTCCTTTTTCTGAGCTATTTATAAAGTTTGGAATAGGCACCCTTATCAGGCAGCTCCTAGGCTTTCATCTCTGCCCACAATATTAGAGCTGGTTCAAATGCTTCATAGAAAAGTTTTCCAGAAAAAAAAATGGCTTTTTCCTCAAAAAACAGAACTTTTGTGAAAAATTGTTGACACAAAATTTTTCCATTTTTCCCACAAACACTTTGGTGACATTTTTGCTAATATTTTTAATCAAAATCATTGTGTTTGAAGTCATTAGAGAACAATTTTATCTACTGAAAACATGGCTTTCACTAAACAAAAAAATTTGATAATTTCTAAGACAGTTTGAAGAAATATTTTCATTAAAAAATAAACATGTACCGGTATATTGTGTGTGTGTGTGCGCGTGCATGTGTGTGTGAAATGAAAATGGAGGTATTCTGAACCCAGTAAAATGGAAACAGTTTTGAAATTACTCATGAAATGTTGTTTTCCCCATTTTCCAACCAGTTTTACCCACTATATGCCAACAAATTCTCATCTTCCAATGGATCCACTGATGAACACCCAACATACTGCTATCACCAAACACGACACTCCTTAATCCTGCTCCTTTCAGACCCTCCCTCACAACATGGTGCTGCTTGTCTCCCCTAGATTCCTTCTAGCTCCTTCTTTTAATTTTTAAAATCTCTTGTGGAATCCAGCAACCTTTTAACTGTAGTTTTATTTTACCACACTGCTTTTAATTGGATGAAATCTATTACTTGCACTGCAGGCAGGTAACATAATCAAATTCTAGAGCATGAAGGTGTCCAACTCCAGTGGCAAGCTAGGTGGTCATCACAACATATCTTAATAATGGAAATAGACATTGACGGGAAGGTAGAATGGAAAGAAGAGTTGGCACTGTGCAGGTAGATTGTGTGGAAAAGGGAGGCATCTAGAACTTTGTTGAAGGATTTGGGTGATGTGCATTATTATAGTCTTTATGTCAAAAATGTGGCTAAGTTTCAGACAAACATCTCAGCTTTTGAGGTTTACCTTTTCCCCCATCTAAAGGGAAACATTCTCTACTACCAGAGGGATGTTGGCAATAGACCCTGTTGCTTGTTTGGTTAGTAGTTTCTCAGGCCAGATACCAGGGTGCTCTATTACAGCAGTAACAGGCATATTGTAAGAATCTACACAGATGCATGTCTGGGCCAGAAGAACATGGGTTCAAGCACACTATTGATAATGGGCTACTACCTAATGCTGATGCTGCAATGCAGTAGAATGGAGTGCTCCACTACCAGAATCTGTCAAAAAGCTCCAAAAGGCACAATGGGGGTCCCAATCTACATTGGAAACTGGATTCTTCTGTAGTACACATAGGTGATACTAATAGGGATTCATATCCACACTTTGCTATGAACCAATATACACCATAACAAGATATACTTAATGGCATTTCAATTTTTGTGTCAGAATGTTTATAGTTAATAGCTCCACAGTATGTTATTTATTATTACTTATCACTTGTCTTAGGTAGCACCTATTATATGCTAGGCACAGTGCAAATAGACAAGAGACAGATATATGAAAAGTAGAACAATAACAAGTAGGTTGGTCATTGGGTTGGTTGGATCCATGGTTTGAGAAGATGATTTTTAAAAACATATATTTAGACCATTCCCCAAGTACCCTCAAACCAGTCATTGTCAGTAAGCTGATTTCCAATAGGTGGTCTGGTAGAAATGAGTCTCCAGGAGGAATTTGAGTGCAACGAGGATAGAGGCATTGTGGACTCTATGATTAATTTATTTAACAAAAACAGTATTTAAAATCTTGCTTAAATCCACTTAAAAGGCACAACATAGTTCAGCATCCAGTATTGCATTACTTATAGGTAGCTGCACTGCAACTAAATTTTATGTAATTTAATAATTCTTGGTAAATTTCCTGCCTTTTGGAGCTTTTTGACAGATTCTGGTAGTGGATCACTCCATTCTACTGCATTGCAGCATCAGCATTAGGTAGTAGCCTATTATCAATAGTGTGCTTGAACCCATGTTCTTCTGGCTTATTATCTGAGAGAGTTATGGGGATAGTTTGGAATTCTTTTAAAGGAACTAATCAAGTGAGGTAATGCAGCAGTTGGAGAATGAGGACACCTGACATAGCCTGATGTTTTAAGCCTGGCAAGATTGTCTTATGGCCATCTCTGCTCTGGACTATGATTGCAAGGAACATCTCTCCGTCCCATTTGTCATCCTCAAACTTTTGTACTGGTGACCCCTTTCACACAGCAAGCCTCTGAGTGCAACCCCCCTTATAAATTAAAAACATTTTTTTATATATTTAACACCATCATAAATGCTGGAGGCAAGGCAGGCTTTGAGATGGAGGATGACAACTCATGACCCTCCCATGTAATAACCTCGCAACCCCTTGAGGGGTACCGATCCCCAATTTGAGAACCCCTGTTCTAGGATGACAAATGGGAGGGAGAGATGTTCCTTGCAATCATAGTCCAGAGCAGAGATGGCCATAAGACAATCTTGCTAGGCTTAAAACATCAGGCTATGTCAGGTGTCCTCATTCTCCAACTGCTGCATTACCTCACTTGATTAGTTCCTTTAAAAGAATTCCAAACTATCCCCATAACTCTCTCAGATAATAAGCCTCCTCACTATTCACAAACTCCCTCTCCCTCATGTGGGGCTAGGAAGCCATGAGGGGCCAAAAGATTCTTCCACCTTTCTTCTGTTATTCCTGGGGCAGGGGTTGGTTTCTGCAGATGTCTGGTACGTGAGGAAAGTAAATCCATTGATCATATAGCACAAGCTCTGAGGGACTGGGCAAATGCTGGGGCCTGCCATTAATCCATGAACTAACCTCTTACTTAGTGACCTCCTCTGCAAACACATTCTTCTTCACACAAACTCACAAAACAGCTCACAGAGTCTGCAACTGCTGACATCACCAGCTCCCAATTCCTGAAACTGTACAGGTATCATCTCCCCAGAGTTGCTAGGAGATGAAATGAAAACATGATCACGACCACCCTCTTTTTACATGGGCTTTAGAACTGCTCTTGTCATAGAAATAATTTGATAATTATCCCAGATGAAGCATAAACTATAACAAAACTGAATTGTGAAATACAGCTTGTAGGAGGTAATCTTTATGAGATGGGGTAGCTAGAAATCTTCAATCTGGTAAAAGTCAATTTTGTGAAAGTTGTCAAACTGACAGGATCGGAAACAGCAAACCTCTTTAGTCCACAGGTACAGCACATGTAAGCTTCTCTATACCACACATGCCTCCAGCTTGTTCCAGAGATGCCACCTCTAGCAGTGAGAAGATAATTCAGCAATCAAGCTCACTTAGGTCTTGGCCTCTCTTCTGTGACTATGAATAAAAGTACAAATCAGTGTCCATGGTAAACAGTATTTTCCATCACATGGACACCTGTTCTCTCAAAACTGGGCAGACATCAGCAGATGGCCATAATAACTCCCAATCACTTCTGACCTGGACAATGTTCAAGTAATAAACTGAATACGAAGGGCTCAGTAACCTATTGCCAATCCACTAAACCAGACAGTCTCCCTGGATCTATTTAACTGCTCAGAATTCACTAAAATAGCTTGAATACAATTTTTTTTAATTGAAGAGCCCTGGAGTTCTTAAACTCTCTGATGCTTTATATATAGGCCAAAGAGTGCTTTTCTGCAGGATTGAAGAGGGAATTAATCAGCAAAGTTGACTGCAACCTCCTTCAGAAACAGAATGTTAAAAATCAACTACTGTATTTTTATGGTATGTATGAGATTAAGAACTGATTTAGCCCCTTTCGGCATGTGACTCATATTCTCTTGTAACATTATATTGCAGATTTTATCTTTCCTCCTTTGATTTTAGTCTTTACTCACAAAGAGCTCAGTCAGTCCTGAATAAAATCCCAGTCTTGCTGATGGGAAAACTCCATCAAGCAGACATGCCACATGTCATAGACTATCAGGGTTGGAATGGACCTCAGAAGGTCATCTAGTCCAACCCCCTGCTCAAAGCAGGACCAATCCCCAACTAAATCATCCCAGCCAGGGTTTTGTCAAGCCAGGTCTTAAAAACCTCTAAGGAAGGAGATTCCACCACCTCCCTAGGTAACCCATCCCAGAGTTTCACCACCCTCCTAGTGAAAAAGTTATTCCTAATATCCAACCTAAACCTCCCCCATTACAACTTGAGACCATTGCTCCTTGTTCTGTCATGTAGCTTATGTGACACTCGGGTGTTTGGCAGCCCACCTCTCAGGTACAATAGCACAGAGACGCATCCTCCTTCACAGTGTATGTTTTAACTCAGGGGAAAGTGCATTCAGTTGAGAGCCAGGAGATCATGGATTCTAGTCTCCTCTTCTACTCACCGGTGTTAGTTTTGTGCAGATCACAACTCTTATTATTGAGCAAAACTGTACACTCCTCCCCTAGGAGGTGGCCAGTATCATCCAGGCATTTTACAAATAAGGAAACAGTTTGTACAAAATCACTGCAGGCAGAACTGTGAATAGAATGAAAGACTGTAATATGACAAGTCTGATCCATAGACCATGCTGCCTTTCAGAATTAGTGTGCCAAATCTATGTCCTTTGCTCTAACCCAGTTTTATCCATCAGACCATACTGTGCTCCCAGAGCCAGCAATAGATAGGGCTGGTCAAAATTTAAAATTTCATTTTCATGAGTAGTTTAGAAAGAACCAAAAAAAATTAATTTTATTCAAAATTTGTCTGGAGTGTTTTTGTTTTATTTTTAAATAGGAGAAACATGAAAAATGAAAAAGAGGGGGGAAACGTAGAAGACAAAGGCTAATTTTCATTTAGCTTTGTTTAGAATCTTCTTGAAAAAGCCAAAATATCTGACCAAAAAATTGCCCTCCCTCCCAAAAGCTATGTAGGCCATTGCATAAGCACAGAATTGGTGGGGCTTAAGGACATATCTTACCCCTGACATCTTCCACCCCCAGCCCACCCCTGAATGCCTCTGCACCAGGGCCTTCTACAAGGGATCAGATACAGACTGGCTCTGCAGCTCCTGCTGAGTGCCTCTTGCACTGGAATATTCCCCAGAGGCCCTATATAACTGGTTTGTATCCCCTTTGTGCTGTTACACCTGATGCAAAAGGGCAGCAGGGAAACCACACAGGAGACTAAGAAAGTCCCCGCTGCATGTGGATCTCAAGAGACAAATGGGTCCTATATTTATTTTGATTTCTGCTGCCTGAACTCTTCCTGTTCCCTGCTATTCTTAGATCATGTTGGTTCTAATATTAACTGCAAAGAAAGGTAAACTGCATTCTGCTCCTCCTTTACAATTAGTGAGTAAAAGCCTCACTATTTTACTCCAGACCAGTCACGTTCTGGCAGAATCCTCTGTCTCTCTCTCTCTCATATCAAACAACCACATTGATCTGAAGAATATAAATCTTCAATGCTGGCAACAAGACATTTCATCCACCAGCAATGTAAGACCCTAATCAAGGTTTACAGAAGCAGGGACTGCAACACTGTACTACTGTAATGCATCAGTAACACCAAATGCCAGCTGTAACAGTGCCAGCCAGCTAGACTAATCTTAGACAAAACAGCTAGTCAAATATGCTATAAGAATCTTTCTAGCTTGGATTCCGTTCAGTTATACACAGAGTCCATGAAAACATCCAACAGGCTATTTTTCTTTTCTTTCTTGTTTTTATTTGGTGTGTGTAGGATAGACACTGTTTTTTAAAGTTCATTAATATACACCGTACACAGTTATTTACAAGTCGTCTTGTTACACAGCCTCTGACAATGTGAAATTCCATAGGAATGTTTGTGCATTCTGCTTTATTGCCTTAATTTACAGTTTTCATGTGTTCATTAAATAATGAATGTGTCACAGCGCTGTATAAGTCCCCCCCCCCCTCCCCGCTGGATACTCACCAGGCTGCTGTGTTTGGGTCCTACACATTGGGCCAGTGTGCTCTCAGACTTCCCTTGGTCCACGTAGGCTGCAGCTGTCTCTCTGCTTGACCTCTCTGGCACACTCACTGGGCACAGGTTCTCTGTTTGTTACCCCCTCTTCATGGACATGGGACCTAATGGTTCAGCTGCCCTATGCCCCCAGGAGCAGAGCTCACACACACCCCAGAGACCCCAATAACTTAAGCACATCCGTTCTTAGAGCTCCACACTTGGGAGCATTCCGGTTTACAGCCCTGTATAGGAACACTTGATAATTGGAGCACATGACACACAGACTTTGCTAGTGATTCCAAAACCAGGGGTGTGGGGCCCTCTGGGGTCCACCAAGCAGGGCCAGTGTTAGACTCACTGGGGCCCAGGGCCAGAAGTCCCACCATGTGGGGCAGCAATCCGGGGCCCTGAGCCCCATCACCTGGGGCTGAAGCCAAAGCCTGAGCAACTTAGCTTCACGGGGCCCTTGTGGCATGGGACCCCAGGCAATTGCCCTGCTTGCTACCTCCTAATGCCAGCCCATGATTTCATATGCAGAAAAACATTTGTTGTGGCACAGGTGGGCTATGGAGTTTTCATAGCATGTTGAGGGGGCCTCAGAAAGAAAAAGGCTAAGAACCCCTGCTTTGGAGAGTACAAGAAATAGACAGATTCAGACAAAATAATAATACACCTGTTACCCCCAAGGAGCTTAGATTCCTGGGGCTCTGTGTGCTAGTAGCTCAGGGAGAAGCACGTTGTCCCTGGTAGGGAGGAGGAGCCAAGGCAGACTCAGAGTCTGTTTGGCAATCAATAGGGAGTGAGATGTCCTTCCCTGGTAGCTCAGGAGAGGGGGGAAGCCATTTTGGAGCATTCTGGAGCCAGCCCAGGAAAAGGCAGGACTGGCTGTGTGGGCTGCTGGTGAATCCCAGATCTGCAGGGAAATTGTTTGGAAGAGCCCCCTTACGCCCTGAACTGTGTCCTCAAACCAGGGGGTAAGGGTTGGGGGATTTTATTACCTGCTTCCCTATCAATCTACAGAGGAACTTACCACCTTATCCCATTTGTGAGTCTTTTGGGCTGTACTGAACCCAATCAGCCACATCGCTAACTGCTGCAGAAGATATTGTGGTCAGAGGTCATCAAGGGCTGCTACAAAGTACCCATACCAATGGGACACTAATTGTACATTTGTTATATCCGGTCATGTGACTGGGGAAACTCACAGGTATTATCAGCATGGGCACTGGTGACCCTGAGAATACTGTTTTACCCTGTTCTGTTTACATTAAACAGGAGAGGAATATATTACAGTGTTAAATATATTGTATGCGCGTGTGTTATTTCTTGGAAGTCTCCAACTATCTGGCAAGAAAGTGTGGGTTACCCAGTGATTAGAATTTTCCTCCCAAGCTGCCCTGGTGACCTTGCCAGAAGAACCCAGGCCTGTCCATCAACATCCGAAGGAGATTGGTGCTTAACGAGGTAATCAGATGGATAGCGGGGCACTAGACACCTATTTTCCCTTTTCTACTTCAGTGTCCTCACCACTCTGGAGCACACTTTGGGCTTAGGTCAGAATCCTCTAAGGTGTCCAGGGGCCTCCTCCATCTTCTTTGGCACAGCCTTGATTTCTATTTCTGGAATCTTCTCCATCTGTTTCTAAAATGGCAGGTGAGTGGTGGGAGAGTCTACCTTTTCTAAAGTTGCAATCCCTTCTGTCATGTGATTCCCAATCAGGTGTTCAAATTCCGCCTACCAAGTGATCCATTGCTTAGTTGCCAGCCAGTTTGGGCAGCATGGTTTTTGTATTGGTCTGGCCACTTTGTCCAATGGGGCTTCTATTTGAATAGAAGACCATCAAGGTTTAATGACTCTCATTGTTAACTCTGCGTTACCATCCCTCAGAATTTCATCCCAAAATAGAGGTGAAAAGACAGAGAAGGCAGACTAGTTTTATGATTAACATGGAATTTACAGTTTGGCAAAGAGTTCATAAATTGTATAGCAAGTTCCCCAAATCATCACAGTATGTAAAGCTTTTTGAAGATGTAAAGTGCAAAGCTTTATAACTGTTTACATTTTGCTTTCCCCTTCGGGTACAAATATGGCATAAGCCATTTCATTCTAAAAATAAATATGCAGAATATATTTTGCAGCCAAAGTGTCAGTCAGCAAGTATTTATGAATCAAAACAGGATAACAGCAAGTAGCTGATACTAACATTAGAACGGAAATACAGCTCCTGTTTGTTGGTTGGCCAAATACTGAACCAGGACCAATGTTTTTCTTTTGCCAAGACTGATGAGCTTTTCCAAGCCTGTGATTAGCATTGAAGAGGAATCCTGTGCAGATGCTTTGTCATCCCCTGCCTGTGATATATGGAAGATTATATATGGAAAAAAGCAAGTACCTGGTGATCATTACTCATGTTCTGAATGCCAGGCTCTGTGCAAGGAGAAGCCAAGTCTCTTGAAAGAGCAACATTATCTGTTTAGCAATCCACAAATGGGAATCTGCTGCCTGAAGTCAGATGGCTTAGGCACCTAAGGCATTTCTTGTGGGAAATGAGTTAGGCACATGCCTCACTCCACCACACAAAATGGGCAGAGGAGGAGGTAGTAGTGGTGCCCACTTTATAACTTTCAGCGCAGTGGTTAGAGCACTCATCTGAGATGTTGGAAACCCATGTTCCATTCCCCCACTATGCCTGAGAGGAAGAAAGGGTTTGAACAGTAGACTCCTACCTCTCTGGGGAGTACTCTAACCACTGGGTTATGGGATGGTCTGATATGGGACTCCTTCAGTCTCTCCTTTTGCAGTTGCTCCGCTGTGGATTAAATAATTAAAAAGTGATTGGAGCAGGGGAACTGGATGCTGGGTTTCCCACCTCCCAGATGGATGCCCTAACCACTGGATGACAGTCATTCTCTCTCTCAATGACTGTTCCATCATGAATAAATCATTCAGTAGTCATGGGGGGGGGGGGAAGAGGGGAAAAGAGGGAAGAGAGAGACTATCCCAGAGCTCAGTGGTGGGAGTCACCTGCTCAAATCATTTCTTCCCTTCAGGTAGAGAGGAAGGAATTAAAGCTGGCTGTCTCACATCCCAAGTGAGTGCTCTAATCACTGGGCTAAAAGATATAAAGTAGGCACAACCCCCTCCTTCTCCTCCCCTGCTGTCCAGATTTTGAAGGGGATCCAATCCAGTAGGTGTGCTCAGAGGCCACCTACCAGGTCAGGCCCCACACACAAGATAGGCATTTGGCCACCTATCTTCTCCTTGCACGTGATTTGGTCTGAGGCTTAGATGGGAGATAGGCATCTGGACACCTGGAGGGAGGCAGTAGCGCACATGCTCAGAGGCAGAAACATAGGTGCCTAGATTACTTTTACCCTGAAAACTTAGGGGCTGAGTGAGTTTAGCTACCCACAGGGGTCAACGGGAGTTTTGCGAATTGCTGTGGAGCCAAAACTAGGACATAGGCACCTAAATACCTTTGTGGATCCCACCCCAAAAGTCTGCCCTCTGAAGGCTTCTGGAGGAGACTACCCCTGTGCTATGAGGTATTGTATTCAATAGACCCATCCCCATTCTACATCCTTATGAGAAGAAAATACAAAATAAAATCATAAATTCATCAAGTAACCAGGGTTCTCTAGCAAATAGTTTGCTGACTTTTAGTTTTCTGGGGACTGGACTAGCATCAAGGATATGGCCAATCTCTCCTCCGCACATTGTTCAAACAGAGGAATAATTAAAAAAACAGAACTCATTTTTATTCAAAAGGAATCCAATGAGTGTTTTAGTTCATAATAAATGGAAAATACAGAAAGCGAATGAAATATTGTTGTGTAAAAAAGCTAACTTTTTAATCACTTTAGCAATCTCCTTTCACTTCACTCCCGACAACATGGCAGAAATGTTAATAACAATGAGACTCTGTCTGCAAATGCCTTGAGCTAATGTGCTAAAAAAAGTGCTGTGACAGATGGATACAAAACAATAGTTTTGATACAAGTACTGACTTTAAAGTACTATTCACGTTCAAGAAACTCAGCCAATCTATGAAGCATTAAACAAACCCCTTTGTAGCTCATGGTGCTGCTGCTGCCTAGAAATACTTTAATTCTATTAGGTGCAGTGACTTTTTAGCATAAGGCCAGGATTTCACTCGAGGACTCAATGATAGGTATCTCTGCTGAGTCACTCTGAGGTTAGATCAAGAGTATCCCATTAGGTTCAATCTAGAAATATAAAAGCAGTTGGATATCGCTGGGGCAGAGGGGCTGGTAACTTGTTTGTGAGCAGCTAACTGTGAGGATTTGGTATTAGAGCTCTTTTGTTTGTACACATGTCATGTGATGTATTCCTAAGTATTACATTCATCCAGTCAGGCCACAGATTCTGATTTCCATTGACCTATACATTGAAAGTTCTCTTTCCATTAAAATTCCCCAATATTCACTTAAAACTGGCTGTTGTGATAAACCTTTGAGAATCAACATGTAACCTTTCTGCCAGGTGGCTAATGGCAGCAATAAGGACTGGGTTTAATAATTCTAGGGTCCCTCTTGACAAATAACTAAACTGGCTCAAGCCCCTGACCCGGAAAAGCTAAATGAACCCTTCCTGGGTCCCCCTCACAGGCAGACCTTCCTACTCACAAGCACTGGGAGACTGTGTACAAATAAGGGATTCTTTATTAGGGGAAAGAAAACAGTCAAACTTTGGAAAATCCAGCACACAGTACAGTAGAACCTCAGGGTTACAAACACCAGAATTATGACCTGACTGGTCAAGCACACCTCATTTGCAATCGGAAGTACACAATCAGGCAGAGACAAAAAAAGCAAATACTGTGCAGCACAGTACTGTGTTAAATGTAAATTAAATAAAGGGAAAGTTAAAAGAAAAGATTTGAAAGGTAAGGAATCTGTTTCTGTGCTTGTTTCATTTAAATTAAGATGGTTAAAAGCAGCATTTTTCTTCTTCATAGTAAAGTTTCATAGCTGCATTAAGTCAATGTTCATTTATAAGCTTTTGAAAGAACAAACATAACATTTTGTTCAGAGTTACAAACATTTGAGTTATGGACAACCTCCATTCCCAAGGTGTTTGTAACTCTGAAGTTCTACTGTACACACACACACTATATCTGCCTCTTCCAGTAACTCTGAGTCCATCCAACTCCCGTCCCACCTATTGGTGAACATGTTTCACATGTAAGGCCTGGTCTACACTAGTGGGGGGGGTTGAACTAAGGTACGCAACTTCAGCTACGCAAATAGCGTAGCTGAAGTTGAACTACCTTAGTTCGAGTTACTTACCCGTCCTCATGGCGCGGGATCGACGTCCGCGGCTCCCCCGTCGACTCCTCCACCGCCGTTCGTGGTGGTGGAGTTCCGGAGTCGACGGGAGCGCGTTCAGAGTTCGATATATCGCGTCTAGATGAGACACGATATAGCGAACTCCGAGAATTCGATTGCTACCCGCCGATCCGGCGGGTAGTGAAGACGTACCCTAAGACTCTTGACCACACCACCTCACTTCACACATCCACCAAACCCACTAGTGGTTTTAGATTGGCCTCCAGTTGCAAGGAAGCAGCTTGCTTGGTACCACTTGTAGGTAGCATCAGCTAACCCAGCTGAATGATTCATCTTTTTTAATGTCCTGGATAGGTAGGCCCTCACCAGAGCCTACTCAGATTTGCTGCTGCCCTCTGCATCCTCTCACAAAATCCTTAGACTGTACTGTCTCCCCTCAATACAAAGCCCCACAGAAGGGGAGTCAAGAGCACTTGGGACCCTTAAACAGAGTCTAGGCTGCTTAAAAAGGAGCTCTTTGCCCTCTTTAGGAGCCACCAAAATCCAAGTACATTTATAGGTATGATGACTTTCTAAGTGTCACTAGCAGGATTGTGGGGAGGTAGCCTATGCAAATGAAGCTCTCTATAGCAGCATTTTACTCCCTCCCTTGATGAAAAGGGAAGAGAGCTCTTTCCACTCTGCAGCTTCTCATCACAGGTCTTACAAATGTATTTGCCCTCCATTGGAACAGCTGGGTGCTTATCATCGGAGCCCCATATGAACTACTCAATGCTCAGACTTCATATAACCAACAGCGAAAGGATTAAAGCTAGAATTCAGAGCTGCTTCCCCTGGTTGGGCTCAACACTAGTGCAGAATGTTCTCACTGATAAAGCACCAGGGCTGTATTGTAGTTGGGAGAACTTGGAACTTGGAGGGCAAATTGAAAAGGTTCAAAAAGTCAGAAAAAAAATTCAAAGTAACATTTCTATAATGTATTTTCTCAGCTCTGTTTCCAGTTCCAACTCTGTCCTTGATTCACTAGCCTTGGGAAAGTTACTTAACCTCTTTGCCTCAGTTTTCCCCATTTGTAAAATGTGTACAATGACACTTGCTAATCTGCCTCACAAGATGTTTTGAGGATTCATTAGTTTCTTTACATTTCCACAGTGCTAATTAATTAATGACATAAGCGCTAACTATGATCATAAAACTAACTTGGGTCCACCCTGTCAGACAGGCAGAGGTGAAAGTAAGCCAGTCCAGTCTGGTGTACCGGCAAGAGCTGGTATGCCATGCCAGACTGGACCGGCTTCCCGGGGGATGATTTAAAGGGCCCAGGGCTTCAGCTGCTGCGGGGAGCCCTAGGCCCTTTAAATAACTGCTGGAGCTCCGGCAGCGGGGCTCGGGCGGCACTTTAAAGGGCCTGGGACTCCCCACAGCGGCCGGAGCCTCTGGCCCTTTAAATCACCACCGGAGCCCAGCTGCTGGCCTCAGGCGGGAATGTAAAGGGTCTGGAGCTCCAGCCGCTGTGGGGAGCCCCACGCACTTTAAATCACTGCCAGAGCTCCAGCAGCTGGGCTCAGGTGGCGCTTTAAAGGGCCTGGAGCTCCACGGTGGCCGGAGCCCCAGGCCCTTTATTTCGCCCCTGAGCCCCGGGGCTCCCAGCCACCTCTGCAGCTGGTAGCTCCGGAGTGATTTAAAGGCCCTGGGGCTCCCAGCCACAGCCGGAGCCCCAGGACCTTTTAATGCCTCTTCCAGTTGAGGCCTCGCCTCTTCTGGTTGAGGTCACGCCCCCACTCAGGACTCCGGTGTACCGGTAAGTCCTTTCAGTTACTTTCACCCCTGCAGACAGGACATGAGGCATAGGCAAAATAGGTTGTTATACTCCCTGTAATCAACAGCCTGAGTAATGAGGTAGTCTTCCACAGCATCCTGAAGGTTACCAGATCTCAGCTCTTTGAAGTTGTTTTCCCCCTAGTCTTGCTGCTTCTTGTGCCCTGCATTCTTCTGTGACAAAGAAAATACTTGTTAGGCATTTATTATGGTATCTTTTAAGATCATCCAGCCTCCCAGTCTCCCCCAATAATTAACTTGAGTAGTTTGTGTTCATTGGTAGCAAGCTTTCTTATCATTCTCAACCAGTTCCTTTCAGTCTGGCTTCTCCTATGCTTGGATTCTCTACTTTCTGGATCACATGGTTGTCTATCTGTAAGTAGACACCTTGTTGATGATGTACCTTTGACTGTATTACCCAACAGATGTCTGTGGAGTTAAAATCCCCCACACTGTCTCAGAATACATTTTGCTTGCTTAAGATTCATTAGATTGCTTTCAATTTCAATATATGTGGGCATGTCTCCTTTACGCATTGCTAAACCACACGACTAAAATGGTAAAAAACACAGTTATCTTTTAAAAAAGGGAGTATGGTGAAGATCTCAGATGCTTCAATGATAAGGCTATATAAGTACCTAGGCAGGTGAATAGATAGAAAACTTCCCATAAACATTTACAGGAAAATAAATCACTAAGGACCAAAGAAGGGCTCCCAAGTTTCCGGTGGCTCCTGAGCAAAACTAATTCATATGCCGACTAGAATGTGCTCTGTGAGTAGTTACTCTGCTTTGAGCAGAACTGTGTAATTACTATAAGAAATGCCACTTCATATGATGCATGAATTATCTCTATAATCTGTGACACTCCCAGTGGTGAGCTGCAGCCGATTTGCACCGGTTCGTGGGAACCGGTTGTTAAATTTAGAAGCCCGTTTAGAACTGGTTGTTCCGCAAGGGACAACTAGTTCCAAAAGGGCTTTTAAATTTAACAAAAGCTCTAGCAGCTCCCTGCCCTTCCCCCGGCCCCAGCTCACCTCACTCCGCCTCTGCCTCCTCTTCTGAACGCTCCTTCGGCTTCTCCTCCCCCTCCCCAGCTTCCCGCGAATCAGCTGTTCGCGCGGGAAGCCTGGGAGGGCTGAGAAGGAAGCAGTGGCTTCCACCAGGTGAGCTGGGGCCAGGGGGCAGGCTGGGGCCAGCGGGAGGAGGGCTCCAGGTGCCGCGCCACCCAGCGAGGTCGCGGCCCTACCCGGGGGCCGGGTGGCACGGCTCCTGCCCGCCCCCGGGTCCAGCTGCGACCTCACCGGGCAGCGCGGCACGGCTCCTGCCCTGCCCCCGGGTCCAGCTGCGACCTCGCCGGGCGGCACGGCGCAGCTCCTGCCCGGCTCCCGGGTCCAGCCCTGACCTCGGCCTGGCGGCTCAGGTCCCAGCCCCAGCCCGGCCCCCACCCCAGGCAGCACGGTAAGGGAGCAGGGAGAGGGTGTTGGATAGAGGGCAGGGGAGTTGGGGGGGTGGATTAGTGTCGGAGCAGTCAGAGGGCAGGGAACAGGGGGATTGAACAGGGGCAAGGGTCCCAGGGGGGCAGTCAGGAAGGAGCAGGGGTTGGATGGGGCCGTGGGGGGCAGTAAGGGGTAGGGATTCCAGGGACGGTCAGGGCAGGGGACAGAGAGAAGGGGTGGTTGGATGGGGTTGTGGTCCCGAGATGCCATCAGGAATGAGAAAAGGGGTTGGATGGAGTGCCAGGGGGCTGTCAGGGGACAGGGAAGGGGGTGAATAGGGCAGAGGTCCCGGGGCTGTCAAAGAACATGGGGGGGTTGGATGGGGCAGGAGTCCCCGGGGGGGGCATGACCCCCTCGTGGGGTGAGGAGGAGGAGGGAACCGGTTGTTAATATTTTGGCAGCTCATCACTGGACACTCCCATGCAAAGCACAAACATAACAACCCATATGCCATGTTCTTCAGTTCTACAGGTAAAAAAAAAACCTATAAATAACAGATGTTTTTCCACTTACAGCATTAATCACTTTACTCATTTTACAGTGTTCTGTAGGCCTTTCATTTTGTTGTAATTGAAAAGAGATATTTTTGTTACAAAAGAAAAAGGAAGGAGAAATATAAAATAGTACAGGAACTCCTCACTTAAAGTCCTCCCAGTTAACGTTTTTTCATGTTAAGTTGCTGATCAATTAGGGAACATGCTCGTTTAAAGTTGTGAAATGCTCCCTTCTAATGTCATTTGGCAGCCACCTGTTTTGTCCACTGCTTGCAGGAAGAGCAGCCCCTTGCAGCTAGCTGGTGGGGTGGTTGGAACCATGGTGGACCAGCAGCTCCCCCTAAGTTCCCTGTGCAGCTGTTGTCCCTCCCCTCACTGCCATATACCCTGGAGCTGCTCCCAGAGACTCCTGCTTGCTGTACAGGGGGAAAGGGGAAGAGGGGGGCTAATGTCAGGGTGTCTCCCCCTCCCACCTGCTCCTGCACCCCGCTTACCCCATCTTCCATAGAGCAGGGGGGAACACAAGACTGAAGGAGGGAGCTTCTAGGCAGTAGCTGCCCTCTGGAGTCTCAGCAAGCTGATTTAATTAACAAGGCAGTGTGCTGAAGCCTGGGGTCAGCTACTGAAAGGGGAAATGCGCATATTTTCCTCTCACACACGGGGTGTGTGTCTCTGTCTGACCTCCCTCCTTTTCTACTGCCTTGTAGAGTGTTGTGAGAGTTAACCCTTGAGGGCTCAGTCAATTGCTAGTTCATTTAGCAGTGAGGCATTCCCTGGTAAATATTCCACTCCCTGACTCCTCCACCTCAAACAAGCTTCACAATCATCATCACTGTGTACCAGTATTAAATTGTTTGTTTAAAACTTACACTGTGTGTGTGTGTGTGTGTGTATATATATATATATATAGTGATACAGCATGGCCAGAGGGCAGCAAGAGAGTGTTAGAAGGGAGCCTTATTCCCTGTAAGGGGAAGAAAGTTTGCTATAGAGTAACTAGAGCACCTGAAGCCAATTAGAGCACCTAAAGCCAATTAGAGCACCTGCAGTCAGTCACATGATAAAAACCCCCTGCTTCAATCAGACAGTGTGGGAGTTGGAGTAGAGAAGAGTTTGAAGAGAAGCAGAGGAAAGCTTGGAGGAGTGCTGTGGTGGGTTAAGAAGTCCAAGACCCTAGGTAAAGGGCACCTGGCTTGTGCAGAGGGAGGGCAGGAAGTCCCCCCAAGCTGAAGGGCAGGAGAGGGAAGTAGCCCAGGGGAAGGAACTGCCAGTTCAAGTGGTTCACCACTATCCTCAGGGCCCCTAGGCTGGGACCTGGAGTAGAGAGTGGGCCCAGGTCCCTCTCTCTCTCCACTCTCCTCCTCAAGGACACTAGTGGGGCAATTAATATTCCAATTCAGGGGCAAGAAATGGTGCCCTGAACACCCCCCTCCCCCCCAAAGAAGAGAGAGCGTGAGACCCATCATAATAGTGCTGGCAATTTGCCACAATATATAGTCTTTTGTCTGGTAGAAAAAAAGTCCCTGGAACCTAACTCCCTCATTTACATTTAATTCTTATGGGGAAATTGGATTTGCTTAACATCGTTTTGCCTAAAGTTGCATTTTTCAGGAACATGACTACAATGTTAAGTGAGGAGTTACTGTAGTATACTGGTTTTGTACTTCTGTGAGACCAAGTCATCTATTCAGTCATAGATTTTAAACTCAGAATGGTCCATTATGATCACACAGTCTGATCTCCTGTGCTTTAGTTAATCCCTGTGTAAAATCAGTCTAAAAATACTTATTTTCAGTACCTCACAAGGGGCATTATTACTTCATTAGTTTGTCATACATGTTATGATCCTTAGAGAAACACATTATTAAAGTACGTATCATTATATGTCTCAGAATCATATGTACAATATATACCCAATATGAAAATACATAACAGATTATGCAGTAAAATGTTGCTTGTAATGGTGACTTATTGTCTTTGGTCCTTATATGGTCTGCTTTGCCATGCCTGTGAGGCAGAAGTTTCTCCATTTCACAGATGGGGAACCCTGGCACAGACCGGCTTCCTCAGGATCACACAGAAAATCTATAGCAGAGCATGGCACTGAACTAGAGTTGCCCAGTCCTAAGCAAGTGGCCTGACTACTGGTCCAGCCTAACAGTTTACTGGTATATTCCTTATACTAAGATATTATGGCAGGGATGATAACTCCATATCTGAGGTTGCACTCAGTTGCCCCACTACAATAATTTTTGCAAGTCAGGACTAGAGCTGGGCATTTATTTATTTTTTTGGTAAACAGTTTATTTGCTGAAAAACAGTTTCAGTTGTCCTGAAACTATTAGTGAATTTGCGTGGAGTTCCACACATAATTTCAACCAAACCAAAATGTTTTATTTCAACTGCACCCAACATTTTGTGTTTCAGTCATTTTTACAAAAGCAAAGGAGTTGCATAAATGCCTGGTGGGTGTGAAAGGAAGGGCGAAGGACATTCCTTATAATGCTTTGCCCTCACAAGTGGGCGATCTCCTGGGGCGTGGAAAACTCTGGTTCAATTCACCACTCTATTTAATGTAGAGAAAGGATTTGAACTTGGGGTTCCCACTTTTCAGAAGAGCTTCTTCTGGGCTCTGAAGTGGGTCTTTTTCAATTTCCCCTGTTGAAGCTGTTGCACGGTGTATAGGTAATTAGACATTTAAGCAGAGACTTGAACTTGGATCTCCTATATTCCCTGGTTCAATGACTAGTCATGGTCATTCATGAGAGCAATCTGTAGTCTTTCATAAAGACAGTGACTAGTCCTTGGACCCAGGAAAGACTGTGAGAATGATTCTATAGCCAGGTATTTATGGCACTCACCTAGGGGTGCTAGCACACATACAGACATGCTGCCCCAGTGTTTTGTGAATCTAGTCCTTTGCTGTAGTAAAAGTGCCCAAAGCAAAATATTTCAGGTCGGGTCAAAATGAAATGCTTTGTTTCAACCCAAGTTGAAGAATTTTCAACTTTTCAATTCACTGCAAAATTTCAAAGTTTTTCATTTTTCATGTAACACAAAAGGAAACAGGTTTCAGAGTGGTAGCCGTATTAGTCCGTATCAGCAAAAAGAACGAGGAGTACTTGTGGCACCTTAGAGACTAACAAATTTATTATGCACAAAAGGAAACTTTTCCCCCCCTACATTTTTTTGGAATTTCTAGTGAACTAAAAAAATCCATTATTCATCCAGCTCTAGTTAGGAATACAAATATGATTTGGTAGAATTTGATGGGCTTCCACTCCACACTGGCAGAGAAGGAGTTAATTGAGCCCTGGAGAGGCTGCATGGGAAGCAGCCAATAAGAGAAGTGCTGCAAAGAATAGCCAACTCAGCAGGCCTATATAAAAAGTGTTGCACAGCAGAGGAGGGTCAGTTCCTGCTGGGAAACCAGGGAATAAGGACCATGTCCCTGGAGGGCTGAAAGACCTGTAAGCATATTGGACACAAAGCAGTGGCTGGCTGTGGCACTCTGTACTTCAAAGCAGCACCCTGAAACCCCCATATTCACCCCATCATATAATTGATATATTTCATACAAAGCATGCCTTGTAAGGTATCACCATTATTCTTTCCAAATATGTATATTATTAGTGTGTATGAAGTTGAGATTTTACAGTATGGTTGTTACTGAAATATGTTGTAAGTTCGTGAATCTCTACTGATGGTTCCCCAGTAACAACAAGGGTTGTGATCCATTCCCAGGAGGATGTTAAGTGACCATTAATCGGCAGAGGAGTTGTGAATGAGGGATTTACAATGCTGTATGTGGGCTGCACAAGAATCACACAATGTGGGCTTGCTCAATTCTGTGACTCAGCAAAGACCACCAGTACATGTTTGGGCTAGTGTTTTCCATACACATGGACTGAGGATATAAAATAAGGGACAGAGGCATCATGCAGGGGCCTCTCTCTTCCCCCCAGCTATGCTGGAAGCAACAAGAATGCTGGGAAGACAAAGACTTTAACTGAGGAAATTGGTCCCAGGCTTAATGAGGAAGCCCGTGTATTAAGAACTGTAACCTACCTACAACATCCAGTGGGGTGAGAAAAATGGCTTGATCCAAATACTGCTTAGTCTAAATCTTAAACTTTAGTTAATTACCAAAGAAAATAAAAGTAAGTGTGCGATCTCGGACCTTGTGCCTACCATTTATAAATTTAAAATCTATCTCTCTGTAGTTAACAAATCTGTTTTATATTTTTGCTTGAAGTGCTTGAGAAATCTCAGTTCAGTTTACAAAGGCTAGTGTGTGTACTCTTCACATTGAGGGAGGGGAGGAGTAGGTAATAAACTTACACTGGTCAGGCTTCTGACCAGGACAAGATCGTACAGTTCTGGGGTGCAAGGCTGGGGACTTAGAACATTTGCTGGTGCCTTTCTCTGTGTGATTTGTGAGTAGCTCGGGGATCATTCATGCTATTTAGCAGGATGTGATGCCCCACATGTTGTTGTGCTGAGTGATAACAGCACCTGGAGAAGTTTGCTGCTTCTCACTAGCAAAGCATTGAGAGAGACAGCCTAGGCTGGAGAGTTAAAGGGGCACAGCAGTACCCCAATTCCAAGTTGTACCCCAGGGATCCCATGACACTGGCTCCTGTGGCTGAGCAGCTCAGGCCTTGAGATAAGGACAAAGAAGGTGCTGGGGCCCTGGGAAAGTGGCCCAGGGAAATAGAGCAGTATTGACTGAGATTACAGAGAAGCAGCAGCAGGCTGCTATTTACAGTTCCTAGGTTGCGGCCCATAGTAGCGAGTGGCTCTAGGTGCCCCCCACTTGTCACTGGGGAAGTGGCTGGACTGTTGAACAGAGATACCTACCCCTGGAAGGGGGACACAGATGACTACCTAGCCAGAGGGCTAAATCAAGAAGAGGATGCTGTGGTTCTGGGAGCTGAGAGAAGAGCCATAGGCAGGAGCAGAGCCAGAGAGCAGTGTGCAGACTGCTGACGTGAGTGTCGGCCTCCCAGCACGACCATGAGGATGTGCCAGTCTGGCGATGAGGGTTGTACCCTGACATAGAACATAACCAAATTTGCTTAATCACAACCGAAATAAAGCTATTTATTCTTGGGTTTGGGGATAAATCATTCTCTTGGGTAGAAACTCCTGTAGAGGGGCCAGGAAAGCCTACAAGGGTCTCTCTGCTTTTTTTTCTATTGCTTCCTTTTGGGAAAAAACAACAGATCTGCTTACAAATCCTGCAGATCCCAGGAAGTCCATGAAAGGCCATCACATGGAGGCTCTGCATGGGCTCTGGTCATAAAGCTCTGCCTCCACTCCCTTAAGGGACATTAAGATTAATGTCACTTCCCCAGCACAGAGAGAACTTTGCAGTACAGCTAATAGAGCTGAAGGCTGACTATATCAGCTCTGGATTATCAGAAGTGTGCTGAGAGGAGGCAGGAACTATGTGCAGTGATGTGATTAGATAATGGCATAGAGAGTACACTTATAAAGTTTGCAGACAATACCGAACTGGGAGGGGTTTCAAGTGCTTTGGAGGCTAGGATTAAAATTCAAAATGATCTGGACAAACTGGAGAGATGGTCTGAAGTAAATAGGATGAAATTCAATAAGGACAAATGCAAAGTACTTCACTTAAGCAGGAACAATCAATTGCACACATACGAAATGGGAAATGACTGCCTAAGAAGGAGTACTGTGGAAAGGGATCTAGGGATCACAGTGGAGCACAAGCTAAATATGACTCAGGCTAACACTGTTGGGGGAAAAAAAATCGTTCTGGGATGTATTAGTAGGAATGTTGCAAGCAAGACAAGTAGAAATTCTTCTGCTCTACTCCATGCTGATTAGTCTCAGCTGGAGTACTGTGTTCAGTTGTGTGTGCCAATTTCAGAAAAGATGTGGACATATTGGAGAAAGTCCAGAGAAGAGCAACAAAAACATGGCCTATGAGGGAAGATTAAACAAACTCAATTTTTTTAGTCTGGAGAAGAGAAGACTGGGAGGGGACATAACAGTTTAAGTACATAAAGGGTTGTTACAAGGAGGAGTGAGAACATTTGTTCTCCTTAATGTCTAAGGATAGGACAAGAAGCAATGGGCTTAAATTGCAGCACGGGCATTTTAGGTTAGACATTATGAAAAACTTCTTAACTGTCAGGGTGGTTAAGCACTGGAATAAATTGCCTAGGGAGGTTGTGGAATCTCTATTATTGGAGATTTGTAAGACAAAGTTAGACAAACACCTGTCAGGGATGGTCTAGATAATACTTAGTCCTGCCATGAGTGCAGGGGACTGGACTAGATGACCTCTGGAGGTCCCTTCCCATCTTGCGATTCTATGTGCATGTCCGAGTAGAACAATCTATAGCAGTTATGAAAAAAAAACAGAATAAAAGCCATACCACTATAAGGCCTGGCTTAAAGTGAGAGAGACACCTGCATACAAAGGCCCTAATCTATGACTGGAACCAAGATCGAACCAGAGCAGAGGAAAGAGAGAAACACTGAAACTTGCTCTGTGTCTCAACGTGCCATGCATGCTACATGTTGTTATAGTATTTAGGTTTCAGTTTGTGTCACTGTTTTCCCCAACAGACACTATGTTCCTGAGGACTTCCTGGGGAAATGTAAATTCCATAGACAGATGGATAGTCAGGCAATTGTTTTCTATGCCATCATTTTGTTGCTTCAGAACACAGCAAAATGCTGACTGATTTTCAATGAGTAAGAAAAATCACAGAAGGAGTCAAGATCATGCAACCAAAGCTTACTCCAGACAAAAAAAGAATATTTTCCCTATGCTCACATTTAATCTCAGCAAAAAAACCCACCAACACCTGACCTCACATGCTGTAAAGTCTTAGTCTTAGCCTGCATTAGTCAGATGTTTTTGTAAGCTAGTATCTGCTTCAAGTAGTGCTTAAATAATCATGGAAAGAATGTGACCCAACCGTGAGAAACATTTAATCCTCATGAAAAAATTCAAGTGCATACAATACTTCTGTACAGGATTTTAAGCACATCTTTCCCCTTACCACTTTTCTCTTCAGACCCATTTAATATAATTGGCTCCCTGTGCAATATATTACATTTCCAACAGCATAACAAATTAACTCCATGATTCTTAAGGTCCTGAGTTGCTGGGGAAATAGACAAAGTCTGTATTTTACTTAATTGTGATGAGAAAAAAAATTCTAGAGATTTCTATGAGGCACAACAGAAAAAAGGTGGCCATGCTGTGACATCATCTTTAATACAAAAATGTGGCCTATAGATGGTGCAGGTCACATGGATCAAGATGGAGCATCATATGCTAGGACCTGTAGGCCACACCTACATATTAGTAATGAGGCCAATTACCACCTTCTCTCTTCTATAAAAGCTCCTGACTTGTTACCTGAACAGTACAATAACCCTTTTTGGGATACGAGGGAGTGAGATATCAGTTTGCTTTCTCTCCTAACATGGCCACACTCCATTTCTCCAAGAATGCTATAATTTTGCCCCTAGTCATACTATTGTCTGGCTATCACTGCAGCAATTTAACCCTACTCCTGAAAAGGACAGCAGGAATGGCAGGATAAGTTGTCATTAAGTTATAAAGATTGCCTGGGTGTGGGGTTTCTTGGAGGATTGTACCTGGCACTTTTCTCCTATCTAGGAACCCCATTTCTCTTGAAAATGCTTTACTCCATTGTTAAGGAGAAAAGGAATAAAGAAATCCCACTGCTGCTTCTGAACAATTCTATATAACGATGTACCATCAGGCCAGCTTGCTGTCAAGCTTAATAGACCACTTTAGGACAAAGGATCCGATGGTACTATAGCCACCAGCATACTGAGAGATTTATTCAGAAGCCTGCATCTTTGTTCAATACAGATGGTGAGTGTGAATAGTCAGCCAAACCTGTCTCTCCATTGATCATAGCACCATACTAAAGCCTAGCAGGGTTATCATCCCTAATGGCTTCACTTCAAAAGTTTCTGTATCAGACTGAGTACTTTTGATCTATAAAATGTGTCAGGGTTTGGGATTAGAATCTCAGCCCCTCCCCCCAATCACCACATGTGTAACTTTAATGGGACTAGTCAGGGACTTAAAGTCAATAGGACTACCTACCTGCTTAAAGTTAATCACATTCATAACCACATTACTGGAGGGGGGTATAAGTAATATTTTGGCCCTTGACTGAGTTACAATCTAATTATTTTAAAGATGCATAAAAGGGAGTCACTCCAGTGACATCCTCAGTTTTCCTGATCCTCAAGTATTGCAGAGTTGCCAGTCAGGCTCCTGAAATGGATGAAACCTTTTTGAGAGCCTCCTAAAGATCAGCATAGATAGCATTCTGGCATCACACTCCCCCCACAAGGGAAGATACCCTAATGGCTGCCTGATGGAGAGCAGATGCAAAAAGAGGGAAGAAAACAGAAGAATAGGAATTTTGGGAAAAACTTAAGTTCCCCTACGATCTGGCCTTTGGATCATAGCCCAGCACACCAGCCTCAGAATAACCCCACCACACACTGATAGACAGAAAAAGAGTTGTAATTCTATTGAAGTAAATACTTGGACTAAACCAATTAAAAATACCTGATGTTGTTCACTGTACTAATTTCATATGCAAAGTAATATTTTAAGTCAGTTTCTGATGAAAGAATAAAATGGCTATCAATAAATCCTGGGACCAAATGATTAATTACAATGATCTATTGAATGAAGGAATCTGCTCAGTACATTATTAATCAACCTGTTGAAGAAAGTGATTTAGACTGAGTCTGTGAATTTAAAAGGCCTTCACTAGAAAATTTAAATTCCTGAAGTGATTTGATCTGGCAGGCCAAATAGAACAGCAGCCTGTTGAATCTGCCCTCTCCAACTACATCTTCCCCCTCTGTCTCTCATAAAGGAGGGCAGTTTAGCAAAATTGTCCTAGCTGCCTTGTCTAAATTTTTAGAGAGATTCATCAGACCTAGAACCTTTTCACTGAAGGGGAGAAAAACCAGAGGCAAATTCCAGCAAATTTCTAAAGGATGTATATTCCTGTCTGGAACAGAGACGCTCCTAAAATCCTCAGAGGAGGGAAGCTGCACATTCCCATGATCCTTCTCTGTTTCTAGGCACCATGTGAGCTGGGTTAAGGTTCACAACTCAATCTTAAGTAAAATTAAAGGATCTGAGCTGCCTGCAAGAGAAGCAGCTTGTGTTAGGGAGGGGGAAGAATACAGATGAAGAGAGGGGGAAAAAAGCATCTGGGCTGAGAGGAGAGAGCATGAAAGAGGTTCTTGGCTTAGGAGGTATATGTAATTTTGGAGGCTGCAGAGTGCTCGAGGACACCCAACTTCTAAGGTGCCGGTAGCATGCCAAGTGTACCACGATGTGGGGGGAAAGCACCACAGGTACTTCAGCAGCTAGGCTTTGTAGGTGCTGGCCTTGGTAGATCCCAATAACCACTCAGACATGTTCCAAGTGAAAGGGTATTTGAATAGGGCTAGTAGGAAAGGGAAAGGTTGCAAATACCCTAGGTACAGAGGCTTAAACAGTTACAGCTCAAAGCGAGCAATAATAGTAAATGTTCAGGCTGCTGGGGCACCCCAATTGAGAGTTAGGGCTCTTCAGACCTAGTATGTGGGGTGTCCTCTCTAGTGCAGTCTCTATTCAAACAACTAGGAGCTTGCAGGTTCCAGGCCAAACTCAGTGTCTTTCATTGGGGCACTTGTGTGCTGGCTCCATGCCCAGCCAGCGATGCTCCCCCATAAATTCCACACAGACCTGCCTCCAGCTGTAATCTCCAGCAGTCACAGCCTGTTCCACACACAGCTCTGCATTCAGTTCCTGGGGGTTTCTCTCTGCATCCATTTTCTCTGCAGCTGCTGCTTCCCCAAAAGAACCCAACCACTTCCTGGTTCAGGACCCTTCTTCCCTCCTGCTCGGGGGAAAGGGAAATACAAGGGGGAGAGGGCAGATGGAGTTTAAGACCCCTGGTTAGCAGGACTCTCACAAGTAGAAAGGGGAAAAGTGATCATTTATATTTAATCCTTCTTCCTTCTTTCTTCCCCAACCCCTGGCTAAGCCCAGAAACACTCAAGCAACAGGCTAATGGTTCTCTGCCCACTGTTAGCTGGGATTTTCTATTACATGCAATGAGGCCCTGATTTTGCCGAATTAGACGTGCTTGACTTCGCTATTGTGAGTAATCCCATTGACTTCAATAGGGCTACTTGCAGTTGCAAAGGTGAGCAAGCATTTTCAGAATCAGGGCCTAAATTCAGATCCATTCAATATTCCCAGTGTTTATTTATAGAAAATGTGTTGAAAAGGGCCACCAGCTGCTGAAGAAAAGTTCAGGAGTCTCCTGAGAGAACAAGAACAACATATCCTACGTATCTTACGGAACTTTTAAAAACATTATATTCACATTAGTAGAGAAACAGTATAGCTAAGCTTTTCCCTTCTATTTCCATACGTCTTTTGAATAGGAATTATTCTGTAGTGCATAAACCCCTGAAAAGTGCTATATATATATATATTATTAATACCAATGAGCTATGTCCAGGTATGTAGCTGTATGTTAGTGGGACAGTTTAAATGGCTAAAGGTATCAAAGCATCACCATGCACTCAGGAAGCTACTGGTGAATTTAAGAACATATGCCCTGTTGTGTTATATCTATAACAAACTAGTATAAACACCATCTTTTAAAGTGATTTGAATTTCCTAGAGTTTGGTTGAGCTGATTCTTTAGCATTTGAAAAGACCAGCTTGCTCCTCTCTTCTCCCAAGTGTAGAGTTATTCATACATTAGACACTTACTGATACAAACTGATATCTTAAGAACCCCCTTTTAGAGTTCCAGAAACCATTGTTAGAAGCATGAAACTGCAATATTGATTTGGCAGTATGCAGCTCTTTTCGCTAGCAACATGACATACAAGAGGGTAGGCAGCCCATTTGCTTCCTTTGTCAGCTCTTTTTACACAACCATCCATTTTAATCATTCCTTGGGTAAACCTGGCAGCTGGAAGGGCCAGATGTCAAAGCCTGGATTTTATTATCATTCTCCGGCACTGGCATTTGCTATGTCATTGGCTTATTTCTGGGTAATGTATTAGTTATTATGCAACAAGTTGGTCACTGTAGCCTCAGCCATCTAGCCAATTATTCACTGAGTGGGCTTTCTAGCTAAGAACTACGTGACTGCTATTAAAAAATCAACATTTTACACATTCTCCTCTTTGTCCTTATATTTAGGCTAAGTAGTAACTGTGATAGCTCAACTGCGTGGTGTGGTAACTCCTTAGTAATGTTCATTTGTTACTACTGTCACTGATTCTGAACACCCAAAACTATAGAGCAGGGGTTGGCAAACTCTGGCACGTGGCTCGCCAGGGTAAGCACTCTGGCAGGCCAGGCCAGTTTATTTATTAGCCACGTCGGCAGGTTCGGCGGATCGCGGCTCCCACTGGCCGCAGTTCGCCGTCGCAGGCCAATGGGGGTGGCGGGAAGCACCACGGGCCAAGAGGCGTACTGGCCATGGCTTCCTGTTGCCCCCATTGGCCTGGAACGGCAAACCACGGCCAGTGGGAGCCGTGATCAGCTGAACCTGCCGACACGGCAGATAAACAAACTGACCCGGCCTGCCAGGGTGCTTACCCTGGTGAGCCACATGCCAGAGGTTGCTGACCCCTGCTGTAGAGCAGGGCTGCCGGGGGGAGGGGGGGAGGGCAAGTGGGACAATTTGCCCCAGGCCCCGGCCTCCACAGGGGCCCCCACAAGAATGGCTGAGACTCCCTCCCCGGCCCCATCTCCGCCCCTCTCCCGGAGCCTCAGCCCATCCAGCAGCGTCACTTGACAGCTCCAGCGGGGCCCCTGAGTTCCGCCCTGCTCAGAGCCACGTGGTAAGGGGGCGGGGCTGCGAGCTCCAGGCTAAGGTCATCTCCCTCCGCTCAGCCTGGAGCTCACAGCCCCACCCCCCTTACCACGCAGCTCTGAGCGGGGCAGAGCTCAGGCCCCCCGCCGGAGCCATGCTGCAGCTGTTGAGGGATGCTCATGGATGGGCTGAGGCTCTGGGTGAGAGGGGAGCCAGGGGTAAAGGGCCAGGGGGGTTGGCTAAGGGGCAGGAAGTCCCAGGGACAGTCAGGGGACAGGGAGGGGGCAGAGGTTGGGGAGGCAGTCAGGACAGGAAATGGGGAGTTTGGATTGTGGGCGTTCCGGGGGTCTGTCAGGACTCAGTGGGGGGCGTGGATAGGGGTTGGGGCAGTCAGGGAGCCGGGGTGGGGTCCCAGGGTGGTGGTGGTGGTGGGGTCTCTGGGGGACGGTGAGGGGACAAGGAGCAGGATGGGTCGGAGATTCTGAGGGGGTGGACAGCCGGGGCAGGAAGTGGGTGGGGGTCAGATAGGGGGCAGGGCCAGGCTGTTTGGGAGGCACAGCCTTGCCTACCCTAAAGCTTATTCAGCAGTTTGAGGCTTGCAGAAGAGCCAAGCTGTTAGCTTTTCCATTAGGGCTACCATCCCTTTCACTTCTCAAATGCCAAATTATAGTCTATATTTAGTGCCATAGGGAGATTCATGTCAGGGGAGGGTAGCTTCATTTAAAATTAGCCACTAGGGGAGGGAATCACATGAGAAGAACAATATCCTTCCCAACCCTACCAAGGGAGACCCCCCTCCCCTACATTCCCTGAGGCTCCAGAGGGGTTAATTCAGTGGTTCTCAAACTTTCATACTGGTGATCCCTTTCACATAGCAAATCTCTGAGTGCGACCCCCCCCCTTATAAATTAAAAACACTTTTAAATATATTTAACTCTATTATAAATGCTGGTGGCAAAGTGGGGTTTGAGGTGGAGGCTGACAGCTCATGACCTCCAGTAATAACCTCGTAACCCCCTCAGGGGTCCTGACCTCCAGTTTGAGAACCCCTGGCTTAATTTAATTTTAGCACCCTGTGTCCATTCACATACATATGCAATTTTGAGCATTTCAGTTTTCACAACATAGGCTCATCCCAGATTCTGGAACAAGATCAAATGCTCAGTTCGTGGAGTATGTATATAAGCTATACTAAAGACAAACCCACAGTAACCGTCTCCAGTTTGTGAGGGACCCCATGGAGCCAGTCTCTAGGAAACAGATAAATGCATGGAGGTTAAGTCCATTAATGGCTATTAGCCAGGATGGGTAAGGAATGCTGTCCCTAGCCTCTGTTTGTCAGAGGGTGGAGATGGATGGCAGGAGAGAGATCACTTGATCATTACCAGTTAGGTTTACTCCCTCTGGGGCACTTGGCATCGGTCATTGTCGGTAGACAGGATACTGGGCTGGATGGACCTTTGGCCTGACCCAATATGGCTGTTCTTATGTTCTAACCTAAATGAACCCAAAGTTATGGAGACAGATATGAGTCAAGGAAGCCAGCAGAGTATCAGAAACCTGCAAAAATCTTTGACTGGATGGGCTCATGAGTTTGGTCACAAGCTGAGGTGGTTCAAAAGTTTTGGATTTTTTTTAAGCAGAATTTTTTTATTGTTTCTTTAAACAATCAAACACTGCAAGCAGCAAATATTTGGCCACACACTTCTGAAACCCCAAACCATATTCAGGTTTTGGCAGACTAATTTCAGCTTTTCAATTTAAAAAACCACAACAAATTTTGAAGGAAAGCAGACATTGTCCGTGATTTTTTTCTGCTTTTTAAAAACCCATAGTTTTCGATCCAGAAAAAGTTTTGACGGAAAATATTTGTCCAACCCTTTTAATGATCTGTAGTGCCTTTTAGCACTAGCTGATGCTGAGAACCATTGATATCTTGTAAAGAAGTTTTCTCAAAACTGGGTTTGTGCCGAGATGCAGAAGGTTTATTTTTCCCAGGGCCGCCCGTGGTGGGGAGCAAGTGGGGCAATTTGCACCAGGCCCTGCAGGGGTCCCCACAAGAATATAGTATTGTATAGTATTGCATTTTTTTATGGAAGGGGCCCCCGAAATTGTTTTTCCCCAGGTCCCCTGAATCCTCTGGGCGGCCTTGCTGTAGAGTATTCAAAGCATACACCCAAATCTGGATCTGTGTTTATGGATACACTAGATGTCTGTAAACAGTGTAGAAATGTCAGATGCCCAACATAATACCAGTGGCTTGAATTAAAGATTAGGGTGTATCTAAAAAACAGTGGAGCCACATAAATCTGATGTTTGGAATTGTTTTTTTTAAATAATTTGAAAGAATTGCAGTGAAGTGCTACTGAAATCGACAGTGACAAATATACAGCCACTTTTGCAACCCTTCCTCATGACTTTAGTGGAGCCCCAATACTCACATCAATGTTTTTCAACATGAATAAGGGATGCCGAATTGGGCCCTAGTAGAGAGTTTTGAATCTTGAACAAGCAGCATGTGTTTATAAAAGGTAGATCATGTCTGTTATGTTGTGCTGAATTTGGTAAGGATTGGTGAATAAGATATCAGAGCTGCGTAAGAGATGCACATTCCCCACCACACTAGTTTTCATGGGTAAATATGAGAATGGATGAAACATATTTTACCCACATACAAAGAAGGGTGAAGCCCTTGTATAGTCAGTTGGTTGTGGATTAGGTTAGTATACCTAGAGATCAGAAAGACACAGAGCCTCTAGAAAGAAAGAGGATCTTGTATTCACTATGGTCACAACCCTTATTTGACCATGCAGGGGAGAGGGTGGGTGTAAGTCCCGCCCCATATGGCCCAGCACAGGTTGTGACTCTGGCTAAGATAGAGAGGCAGAGTTACACACCTGGTGCTCCCTGCAATGACCAAATGAGTGGGGAGGTGGGCAGGGGGAAGAGTGAGGAAACCTTGCTCTACTCCCCACTGACTGGCCAAAGTAGCTGGCTGGGCACCTAGATGGGAGAGAGAGCTGCTCCATCAGAATGGTGGAAGTAACTTACTCCTCCCCCAGAACAAGTGGGGAGCAGAGGAGGACTGTGACTGAGTCCTCATGCATTATCTCTGCCTTGTGGTGGTGCAACTACACTGCCCCCTTTACTCAGGGCATGAGGTAAAGTTAAAATCTAGCCCAAAAGATCTTTATAAAGGTTTCACCGCAAAAGGGGCAGTTTGACAGGGCACAACTCACTGCTGCGGTACCTCCTGCTCGCTGTCTAAGGAATTAGCACTGCACCTTCTTTTGGTGGTGTCTTGCCCGCTGTCACCACTGTTCCCAGACCCATGTCACTCCCAGGACCCTGGTATCTTCAGTGACACTGCCCTCCAGCTGTGCCACACTCTATGTGCCCCCAACTTCCAGGCAGACTTGCAGTCTAATGTCCAGCCACTCCCTTCAGTAGCAAACTGTAGTCCACGGTCTAGGCACTTCCCACATGGCTCCAATCAGGGCCTCAGTCTCCAGACCCCTGCAGCCTGCCAGGGACTCTCTTTAGCTCTCTGGGTCTCTTCCTCCAGCACTGCTCTGTCCAGGGTGCCTACTGCCCTCTGCCTGCAAGGCAGCCAGTCCTCCTCCCTTCTCAAGCTCCAGGGAGTGACTGACCCTGCTCTTGTTCTGCATCCATGCTTATATGGGACAGCCTGGCCCTGATTGGCTGCCTCCTGCACAGCCTCCCCAGGGCTGCTTTTAACCCATTTTCTGCCAGTGTGGGGCAGATGCCCCATCACAGGCAGACACATGGATTTTATAGGAGCACAGCACATAAACTCTGCTTACAAAGATGGGAAGAAAGACAGAACTCTGAGGTACAAGGACTACCCACTACCTACCTGTGACCTTTTATAAATAGACTGCTCTAGCAAAGGTTTGTGCAGCCTTTGTCTAATTGTGACTGAGTAAATGTGGTATTTTCCCCTCTTTCTTAAGTAACTGATAGTTCATTAAAAAGCACCCATTTTTTGGATCTGGCTGTTAATAATGAGGAACAAGTGTTGACTGTGTCTTAGTGATGATTTTCTACCTTTGGGAGAGGAAAAGAAACAAGTGGGAAATCATAGTTTCCCTCTTCTTATCCCATCAACTGGGGGTCAGATCATTGTGCAAGTGTCCACCCCCTTTGTCTGCCCAAGGCAGCACTAAGGTCTTACCATGTTTGATGCAATCCATCCCTTGCTTCCTTGAGGTCTCTTTCCAACTACCTTCTCCTGTCATGCTATCTTCACCCACTCCTCTTCATTCATCCTCTGCCTGTGTCTGAACCAGTGAAGGTGCACTGCATGGATTTTGCCAGCCACCTCAGACTTGTAATGCTAATTACATCTCATCTCAAAGAGAGAGATTTTGAATTCACACCATAAGAGGAGTTACACAAACATCTCTAGGTGATGTATTTGCCATATCTTTATTGTCCATGCTTCTGCAACATACAGCGTTGTGGGGTGCACAATTGTTCTACCCAGTGCGGCTTTCAATCTCAGTGGCATATGTTTGTTATATACAACACATACAATGTTATTCCACTCTTCCAGCGCTTCCCAGTCTGGACTGTATCTCACATACCAGCTTGCTCCCTTCCACGACCCACTCACCAAGGTCCATCAGGTTTAGTCTCTCTCCATTAATTTCTATGTCCACTTTCCCTGTAGCACCTCTAGTGACCCACATGACTTCAGTCTTAGTAATGTTCATTTTCATCCCATGCCAGCTTAGCTGGACATACCACTGGGGAATCACAGTTTCCATTGTTTGCCAATAAGGGCAGGGATGGGAGGGCTGTGATTTTGACCCAACAAGGTACCACAAAAGGCAGATTTTGAGGAGGTCCCAGCTGGTACAGAGTGAGCTTTTAAGTCTTTGTGGTGCTGGGACCTGGTGACACACTATTACAGACATTCCCATAGGTTCTGCACATAGTTTTGTTTCACTTCTTTGGCTCCTTTCATATAGTGCAACACTCGAGCAGCCTGCTTGTAGCAGGGTGAGTCTGAAAGTCAGCTGTGGCCATGACTCCACAGTCATTTCAGTCTCTCCATTCTGGAGGGGGCCCTGCTGGGTCAAATACAGCAAGTCTCAGCCCCTCCTGCATGTTTTCTTTTCTCCCCTAGGGATTCTGTTGCTACAGAGGGGGTTGGGAGAGCAGGGTAGGGGGACCTAGGGTCCCAACCCAGAGCCATTAAGGAGGGGTTGTAGTATTTGCACCACCTGTTGGTCCACCCCAAATTACACTCCCCCCAAGATCTCTTTTTATTGGGCAGGCTGGAGCTTCTCCATTTGGGGTGTAGTAACAGTCTGAGTAGTGCATTTTAGTCAGCCTTGGCAGAGGGAAAAACATCCCACTTTTTGGGACCTCTCATGATTTCCCCACTCTGAAGGGGCAAGGGGACAGGGAAAAACACTGCTTCTGGAATGGTCTTACCAGTGCCATAGTCACTCTGCCCCCAGCTCCAGGTGTCAACCTCATTTCCTGGTGCAGCCCGTAGCTTCCCCCCACCCCCATCCTCTGGGCTTACAATGCCCTTTTAAAGTTGTCCCTTCACCTAAGGCATACCTCACAGTTGCTGAGGGACGAGCCCTCTCTAGTTGGGTACATCTCCATGCCTTGCTCGGGTTTAGTGTGGTGCTTATAAACCACTGCACACCACCTTTCTGATATATCTACGCAGTTACATATTCATGCCTAGATATCGGGGAGGGAGTCAGAGCAGATGTGTCATCACTGCAGTTTCTAAAAAAAGAATAAAAGCTATTAATCGGAAAAATAATTCCATTATTACTAAGAAGAATGAAGATTGCAGGGAAAATGCAATTGAAAGCAAATGCATCACCATGTATTTTGAAATATTCATTTCTATGAACTAAAGCTACTGTTCATTTATGTTGACTAAAGGTGCTTTAGATTAATATTGGAAACTTCTATATGAAATGTAGTACATTTTAATTATTTCTTGCCTTGCCTGGTATATGAATATTGTGATTACTCTTGAAAAGATATCTCCACAGGTGATTTATGCAAACTCAGTTAGCTCCATGACTCTATCAGTTTGAGTTAAAACAAGCAATGGAGGAAGTATGCTGCTATCATGTGAGCTGTAGATCATCATTATTTCAATAGCTAGTATGGTCAGTTTATTTAAAGCATTACCTTTAGTCAGTGTTCTGGAACCAGTCCTTTCACAGCGCAACAAATCACCGAGGGAGAAAAAAACTGAGAGATTTGGCACCATGGCCCTAGATTTAGGACTATAATAATGCCATAAAGTAATGTGTTTCATCTGCTGTGCTTTGTTTAGCTTCAACATATTTTGGCCCACACTTTTATAGCTGGACTGTTAATGGCTGAGCTGGCCAGAAAGTGTATATAATAGATACAATTTTCGGATTGTGTTAAGCTCTGTATGGTCCTTCTCCTGGAACTGTGGGCATTTGGATTTAAACATAAAGCATTTGTACTCACTGAAACTGAGTTAGTGGAGATGCTCAATAGGCTCATTTATCTCAATGACTTAAGATATCTGGAGGTCAGAGGTTTTTGTGGTGAATCCCAAGTATCCTGTTTCTCTAATTACTAATTTGGCTATGGTCATTTTAAATCTCATCTGGAGTTGGCAGCTCGTTCCTAAACCTAATCCAAAGCCTGTCAGAGTTTGCTTTCCTGGTCTGTGAGGAGCTGTTCTGTGATTTCCTGTACAATGAAAGGACAGGCACTAAAGCTGCTTTTACTGGCAGCTTCGATTTAACCTCTATTTCGAAACGCTCAATTATAACATTCCCTTGCTACTTCAATGTCTTAAACCAGGGTCATTCAATCTTTGCTCAACCCTGATAAACTTGCCAGTAGTCTCTGTGTAACATTTAATGTGTGCAGTGATGCAGAATATAGGCATCCTCTTCTTTTATATGGTGGTGGAACCTGCAGAGGCAGCAGATCATAGGAAGCGATGCTTTATCTTGAGCTCAAAGAACATCCACAACATGCTGGCAACTATTATTTTCACTGTGCCTCCACATTCCTGATGGCAGCTGGATGCTTTGTAGAACACATTTTGAACCGCCCTGTGTTAAGCCAACTGGAGGTATTAGTATTATGCCTGAATGTCAGAACTAGGGTCAAGCAGGAGGATACCATTTTATGACTTTTCACGTTGCCTGTGTTTTTCATATCTGTAACTCTACTGCCTGAATTTGGGTAAACAAGGTCGACACAGAGGGTCAAACACAGTAGCTCTATCCCACATACAGAGTCTAGTCCTTTCAATTTGCTCTCCAGGCAGCAGTAGACAAAGGCCAGCGTGAGCCCAGCTGATTGCTGTTGATGACCCTCTATCCAGCAGCAGATCTCCCTCAAAGTCTCTCCTACTCTGGCTTCTCCCTGCAGCCACTCCTGAGTGGCTGTCTTTAGGTATTATAGCTAGAGACACTGTTTAAGCAGCTGCAACAGTTAAGATTGGCATTGTGCAGGTAGGTGGAGCTTACAAAAAGGTACAGCAAAAAGTAGAAGTACCCCTTACTCATGGGGGGCTGAGAGGGAGGAAACTGAGTGATAAATTAAGAGACAAGAACAGAGCACAATAGGCTGCTTGAATTTAGGAAGAAGTCAATTTAGGACCAAGGATGAGAGTTTGTGTGTGCGCGCACAGTACTCCCAGTCACTCACTCATCTGGAAATGAATGTGTTGGGCTGGGAGGACAGGTCTGTCCGTTGTGGAGTCCGACCTCCTGACATTTAGCCCCTGTTTTGTCTAAATCTGCTGCTTAAAGGATATTCTTTAGATAGATGAAATTTTTGGTTATGCTGCTAGGGTAGCTCAGTAAAAGATGGCTACTGACATATTTGTATTTTACATCTGTCTGTAATTTGTGTTCCTGTAACTGGTATTAATGGTACCGAGTGAGTCACCTTCAAAAACATTTTTTTTTTAAATTATGCCATGCAAAGTGAGGGGCATGTTGTGGCTGAGCCATGCAGATGGGATTGGGGGCAGGGGGGCCTTGTCATTGGCCAGGCAGAAGAGAATCAGGCAGGGAAAAGGAAGTGGAAATGTGTCTCCCTCCATTGATTTTCGGGCTGTCAGTATGAGTTAGAGGCAGATAACTGGGCCTACTCACCATTTTGACAATGTGTTCTAGGGGGGTTGGGAGGAAGGACGGCAGCACTGGGCAAGGGAGAGAAGGAGGGAGGGACTGGAGGCTTGGAAAGGCTCTTAGCTCACATCCACCAAAAATGGCAGCTTCCATTGGGCACCCACAACAGAAGTTACCACACCTGTGCAGCATAACAATAAACTGTAGAGATAGACACTTACATTCCAAGCTTCCCTCAACAGGATCTTCATCCTGTGTCTTACACTGGGATTGGGGTCGGTTTCCTATATGGTTCCCCTCCAGGTCTTGAGCACGGACAAGATCCTGGCAGTTTGGGAAGATGTCCTCCTCAGTATTGTTCTCATCCTTCAAGTCCTGGTGGTCCTTGGGATGCACAGTTGGTGGCAGTGGTGGGAGGGTTGGTAGTGGCATGCCTGTAGAAAATCCTGTCCAGCTCCTCAAAAAATGGACAGGTTGCAGGCACACTGCCAGAGATGTTTTTACCATCCTTGGTGATCCTGTACATTTTTATGATTTCTTTGCTTTCAATATGGCACTGAATAGCATCCCAGTGGTGCCCCTTCATGGCCATCTCTTAAGCAATGCTCTTGAATATATTTTCATTGTGGAGGTTGCTGGCAAGAGCTTGCTTCACTGTCATTTCTCCCTAGATAGCAGAGACCCAGGATCTCTGCATGGGTCCATGTGGATATACAAGGCATGGTGTAATGGTGCTGGAATAATTTCCCTGTTATAATGATAGACTCAAAACCAGGCACAAATAGGCTGAACCTGGCTCCAGGCCAGATTCTAAAAAGGTACAGGCACAAACGGTCATTTTGACCCCAGAGCATTAGGGGGTACACAGATGCATAGGTCAGTCATGGCTGTCCACAAAGCAGTGTGGGATAGCAGCTGGAGGATTACCCAAGCAGTAAGCAGAAGAATTGCGTGCACATAAACACTAGTTCACACTAACTCAGTTTGCGGCAAACTTACTACACTTTGAAACTGCAGTACAGACTACACAGCAAAGGAGGAGTTAGTGAGCTTTAGGGGTTACACAGGCATTTTCAGTGTGCTCTAGCCCAGGTGAGTGTGAGCTAAGCCCTCAGGCAGGAAGCACCACTGAGCATTCACCCTTGCTCTCCACCTTCCTCTCCTTTAGAGTTTGATCCCAGTTTGGTTACATTCTATTCCTGAGGAAGTCAATTTCTGTTCCACAGAGGTCCAAGTTACAGAAAGAATCATTCAGAAATATAACTTGTGTGTCTAATAAAGCAGCCATGCTATAAAAAAGTAGAGATGTTTAATTAAAATCAAGTTGGCCTACTTCTTATTGATCATAATTACAGGTTAATGAACTAGTTTGAGCAAAATAAAAATAAACTCACATTTTTGTCAGTCCCTCTGCAAGGTCTGCATGGAACCTCTTGTTTGTCTCAGTGAGCTTCCCAGCCCTTCACTTATTTCTACTTCCATATCTGCTTTAGTAACAGCTAGATAGCTTCTTCCCCACCTACAGCTCCCTTTTCATTGGTGGCAGGAACCCTTGGGGAGGTGTCTGAAAGGGTCTTATCTCATCCAGCATCTGCCCCTGCCACTGCCTCAGTATCCCCACATTGGTCAACTCTCATGATTCTCAGTGATTTAGCCAAATCACAGAGTCTACATACTCTCAGGAAAGAGTATTAAAGAAGCCCAGCAAAACAAAGATAGACATGCAGCAACCTCACATAAGGTCCTCCCCTGTTCAGCCACACAAAGGTCACACAATGTTTTCACCCTCACTGGGGGATAGTGCCTCTCCTAGTTTCCTTAATACATTTGCCCTCTTGGACAGGACTGTAGAAGGGACTCATCAGGACCTCTGAGCAAATGCATGTCAGCTCCCTTCAGCACCACACTGCATGATCCCATCCAGCATGTTTCCTTCTAGAAATACCCTTCCTCAGGGCCTCCTAATTCCCTTTGTATCAAGGCTGCAAGCCCCAGCTCTCTAGTTCCCTCTGACGAGGAGAGCTAAGTTGGACACATACACCAGACTGCAGGTCTCTCTGGAGACTCATCTCCCACAAGAACCTCCCTGTAGGTTCCTCTCTAACTAAGTAGGTTCCCTCTTATAGGAAGCACCACTTCAGGCTACCAGCATATGATCACCTGACCCAACCAGCAGCCTAAACCCACACCTATCACCTGGGAGGCAGAATAACTAAGCACAGGATGGGCTGAGCCTAATTCTCCTTAAAAGGTCAGCCAACCCTGAGATAAACAGGAAGAGCTCCAAGGACCAGTATCTCCAGCTGGGGTGCAGAATCCAATAATCTCTCCACTAAGCCCTCACAGTTTTCAAAGCTAGTGCTACTTTGAGGCTTCTGCAGAACTTGAAACACAAAGGTCACTGCTCCAAAATGGGCAAAGCACTTCCTCCCCCCTTCCCCAGAAATTAGCAGGTCATGCAGAAAAGTATCTTCGAGTGTTTTGCGCACTTTGCAATGGCATGATAGGATTTCCCTCACAACTAATCAGAAAACCAAAATTCCATTCCCAAACTGAGACTACTCTTGGCAAATGTTAGCCCAGAGAGATTTTTTTTTACAGCCAAGTACATAGAAACCTTTGAAAACAGAGTTTATTGTGCCAAAGTCAGACAGACTTTGATAACAGTGCCTACCAGTCTATCAAAAACTCACTTAATGAAACCAATAGTAATATAGCAGAAATGTTAAATCTTGGCAACCCACAGACACTGAGTTTACACAGTCCTACTAATTCAGTATCTTTGTCTTTCATTCAGGCTATAGTAGCTTTCTTGCTAAGTGAACCCAATTTATGGATTGTGTAATTTATTTTTGACTACTTTGCTTGTAAGCTTTCCCCCACATCTTTCTGTGGGTGTATGCTGCCTCCCATGACCAAGCTGTCCATGTCTATAAGCATAGAAGAACCCATATTCAAGAGGCTGAGCAGCAAACACTGCAGTTTATTGAGGATGAGAATCAGGCTGACACATTATATTCTGAAAAGCAAACAAAAGAATTAATCAAAGAGCTGGCGGATATCAAAAGAGCTGTTTAACAGATAAAACACCAGACTGAATGAGAACAGTGCCATCAAGATTATTAAAGGTAAATGCATCTTCGTTAGCTCCCCCACCCACACAATTTGAAACTTTCTTTGTACCAATAGCATGCACAATGGAAACATACACTAATTCGCAAAACCCTGGACAGAAGTGAGGGGATACATTCATAAAGGGACTTAATGAGTTACCCAACTGCCTCTTTAGGAACCTAAGTCCGAGATCCAGGTGCCATTGATATTCACAAAGCCACTCACTCACCCTCTGCCTTTCCCTGTACATAAATTCCCATAGGTGCCTAAGTTTCTGCGAGTAGGCATGTGCAAAGCCATCTAAGTCCTGACACTGCTGAGTTGCTCAGCAGCCGCGCTCATGCCTAAGCCCCAGTGAGATTCCCCCACATATCTTCCCTACAGGGCCTGATCTGGTAGGTTGCTCAGCGCACCACCTAACCTGCACAGAAGACAGTCAAAGACAAGCAGGTTAGGAATTTTGAGGGCACACAAAGTATGTATGTGTGTCCAATTGCCCAGTGCCTAGGGCGCTGACATGAGCTATAAGAGACAGGTTTGAATCCCCCTCTGCCTGATTTGAAACAAGAACTTAGGTCTGGATCCACCAAAGTATTTAGCTGCCTACGTCCTGTTTTAGGCTCCACTGCGATCATAACACCCCGTTCAGCTGCTGCCTAACCCCATAGGCTCCTAAACTCAACCAGTGCCTGAATTTTGGCAGTAAAAGTTTCACCTAAGTTCCTGTCTCTGGACATGCACCCTGCTGCCTCCCTCTAGGTGTCCGGACATTTATCACGCACCTAGCCCCCAGCACAATCCAAAAACTAGGGAAATACAGGCAGAGGAGCATCTATCTCACCTGCAGAGTCTCATCCAAAGTGTGGCCAAAGGAGGCCTAGCTTTTAACTTTTGGTTGGTTGGTTAGAGAACTCCCTGGGGATGTGGAGGTTCAATTCCACCTCTCCTCCTGCTAGGCAGGGAGAAAGAAGACACAAGTCCAAATCCTATCTTGTAGGCAAGTACCCTAGCAACTGAGCTATGGGATATTCTGCAGCAGGGTCTTCCCTCAGTCTCTCCTGTTGAAGTTGTCTTACTTTGGCTAAATAATTACAGTCATTGGAACAGGGGGACTGAATGCTGGGTCTCCCATGTGGGCGCCCTAACAATGAGGATACAGAGTCTCTTGCTCACTGTGGCCCAATGACTCAGTAATTGTACACAGTAGAACAGCTTTGCCAAAGTGAAAGAGCTCCACATTGCAATATCCTATAGCTCGGTGGTTCAAACACCTGCCTCAGAGGTGTAGTTAGGCCCTGTACAATCCTTTCTCCCCTTTAGGCAAAGGGGGAATTGAACATGGGTCTCCCAGATGAGAGCTCTAACCACAGAGCTATAAGTTGAACCACCTCCTTCTCCAGCCATTTTGTGTGGAGCGAGGCAGGCTCCTAACCCATTCTCACAAGAAATGACTTGCATGCCCAAGTTTCCTGACTCCCAGAAAACATGCTGGCTTTTGTGGATTGCATTGTCAGGTGCCTGTCTCTCAATTCACTGTACTGGAGACCAGGTGCCCAACTCAGGCTTTGTAGATGGCCATGTTGTTCCTGTGATTTTCTAGGTAGCTAAAAGTTAGGCATTGTAGTGCTGAGTGTCACAATGCCTAAATTCCTTTGTGGATCCAAGCCTAAATCCCTTGAGGGGCAGGACTTAGGCCACACCCCTCTCCTTGCCATTTCTGATTGGCTAGCTTTGGCAGCTCCCTGCTCAGCTTACTGACTTTTTTGAAGTCCATTGTTAGGGACTTCACTTTCCCCATGCAGTGCACAGGGAGCCTCATTTAGGTCTCTGGATTCCACTACATGGCAAAGTGCCTAAATGTCAGGCACTGCAACACGGAGCTCAGTTCCCCTTTGGGGACCTAGCCTTTGTGTACTGTCCTCTCCTGTGCATCTATCTGGCCCTCAGTGTGTAATAGATGCCAATCTGTATTATTCCAGGCCAAGCACCCCAGGCATTCACGAGAGTTCTGAGTGAATTGTGTCCTGCCCCTCATAGGTCTGCCAGAACCCAAGTCAGGCAGCACTGATTAGAGTTAGGCCTTTTTGTTGGGACAAGCATTTGGTTGATTAATTTTTGTTTTGTCTTGTCTTGTTTCTTTTATTTTCACTAATTTATTTTTGGCAGCTGCCATGGTTTAGTAGGTACATTGTGGAAAATGTTATATGGCTTGGGCAAAGTTCATCCTTGGCACAACGTGGCTGAAATCAAGATAGTTACATCAGGGATGAACCTGGCCAATTATGTTTTTAATTTGTGTAAATGCCACTTCTAGCATTCGGTGCTCTAGCAACTATAAATCATTAAAAATAAACAGAGAGACAAGGTGGGTGAGGTAATTTCTTTTACTGGACCAACTTCTGTTGGTGAGATAGACAAGCTTATAGAGCTTTTTTTCAGGTCCTGAAACTCTGAGTAAGCTTGTCTCTCTCACCAACAGAAGTTGGTCCAGTTAAAAAATATTACCTCACCCACCTTATCCTGGGAGCAACAAGGCTACAACTACACTGCAAATAAAAATACATATTCGGGGCCAGATCCTCAGCTGGTATAAGTCAGCATAGCTCCATTGGAATGACATTTGATTTACCCCAGTTGAGGATTTGGCCCACAATACTTGGGCAAGACGACATGAACACTAACTTTTGACTATTTACCCAGTGTGTCCCATTTAGGTACTATCCAGGTCCTGGATTCTTCCTTTCTATGCCTTAAGGAAATTTTATATTGCTAGCAGCTCCCACTCTTGTCGTTCAATACAAAAAAAGGCATTTATTTTGCAGGATTACACAGTATTAGAAAAGTGACATTTTCATTTTTCCTCAAGTTCCATAAAATGTTTGTAGAACATGCCAAGCATTGCTCCCTTGGTTCTGAATGACAGGTAAGTTATAGTAACTGAAAGGAAAAGATACAGGTTAGATAACTATTTCTAGAAAACTTTTTTTCCCTGTAGAATTTTCTAGCAGCAGCTGGTATTTTATTTATTGTATTACCGGAAAGTTTGGGGCTTTCACTCTTCTTTCACCTGTTGCATCAATAAGGGGGGAAAGACGTCTATTTGACAAACATACTTCATTTTTTGTAAAATGATAAACTTTCATGGCATTTTTACATAATAATTCTCATTTAACACTAGTGTCACAATCCTGGCTGAGCTGCCTTTTGTGAATGTTCATCAGGCAGCTTTGTTTGGATCAACACACTAGACTGGAGTGCTTCTGAGTTCCCCAGATATGGGCACTGTCTCTGGCCTTTTGGGCATACAGCCCAGGCACAGGCTGCCTGGTATCTAGGGAATGGGAACCCACTGTCCAGCTGCCTTTTGTCCCAGTGCTAGTGCTGAATGATCCTCTTCCCTGAAATCTCCCCAGTAGACTAAGCACATCCTCTACCCCACCCCTAGATACTCCAATTTATAGTTTAACCCTTCAGGAACATACGATAGTTGAAGCAACTAACAGAGATTTTGCAGAGGGATTTCTAAACTAAACAAGCTTTATTCAAACAAGTCACAAGACATACACAGACCTAATAAACAATTGCATGCAAAAAACATGCCTCAGTTTCCTCACCACTCCTGAGCATTCTTTAGGATTTGGTCAATGTCTTTTCAGGGTCCCAGGACCCTCCTCATTCCTGCCCAGTCTTGCCTTTTTGTTCCAGTGGGTGAGGATATGACTAAGAGTAGATCTTGTTCTTATAAAACTTACAGTTCCCTAAGTCATGTGTCCCTCCTGGTCAGCCTCCAAGCCTCTATCAGGTGACCAAAGTCCTCTGACAGATGGTCAATTGCTTGTTCTGGCCACCTGGAGTCCTGACTGGAAAAACTGGTTTCTTGTAGCTTTGGCTACAGTCTTTAGCATACCCATTGTATTGCCAGGGTAAAGTCATTCAGTGATAACAGTCCTTCATTGCTCAGCATCGTTCACCTGGTGTCAACACCCCTTCGAATTTCTGTCCAAGATGTAGATAAAAAGACAACAGGGAAGTACAGGAAAGTCTTGCAATCAAAAGGCTATGCATATATCAAAATGGAGTTTGCAGTGCAATATAGGTACATATAGACAAACTGAATTGTCACAACTAGGTTACTAGTTCAGCAGAAAGTAAACAGCACTACAGCACTAACATCAACTCATTGGCCTTGTTTCTTCCTCTGAGTACAATCCTCCAAAGTGTTGTGCAACTCCCACATGAGACTGAATATCTTCATCTTCTAAGGCCACAACTCCGTGTGGATCCCAGGGATATTTTCATTGAAGCCAAAGTCCTCCCCAGAGGCACTCAGCACCGCAGCACTGACACAATGAATACTCTCCTTGTCAAACCATAAACCCCTTATCTTCTACAATCATAAATCATAGGACTGGAAGGGACCTTGAGAGGTCATCTAGTCCAGTCCCCTGCAATCATGGCAGGACTAGGTATTATCTTGACCATTCCTGGCAGGTATTTGTCTAACCTGGTCTTAAAAAACTCCATGACAGATTCAACAACCTCCCTAGGCAATTTATTTCAGTGCTTAACCACCCTGACAGTTAGGAAGTTTTTCCTAATGTCGAACCTAAACTGCCTTTGCTGCAATTTAAGCCCATTGCTTCTTGTCTTATCCTCAGAGATTAAGAAGAACAACTTTTCTCCCTCCTCCTTCTAACAACTATTATGTACTTGAAAACTGTTATCACGTCCCCTCTCGGTCTTCTCTTTTCCAGAAGAAACAAACCCAATTCTTTCAATCTTCCCTCATAGATCAGGTTTTCTAGAACTTTAATCATTTTGTTGCTCTTCTCTGGACCTTTTCCAATTTGTTCACATCTTTCCTAAAATGTGGCACCCAGAACTGGACACAGTATTCCAGTTGAGTCCTAATCAGAGCGGAGTAGAGCAGAAGAATTACTTCTCGTGTCTTGCTTACAACACTCCTGCTAATATATCCCAGAATGATGTTTGCTTTTTTTGCAACAATGTTACACTGTTGACTCATATTTAGCTTGTGATCCACTATGACCCCCAGATCCCTTTCCGCAGTACTCCTTCCTAGGCAGTCATTTCCCATTTTGTATGTGTGCAACTGATTGTTCCTTCCTAAGTGGAGTACTTTGCAGTTGTCCTTATTGAATTTCATCCTATTTACTTCAGATCATTTCTCCAGTTTGTCCAGATCATTTTGAATTTTAATCCTATCCTCCAAAGCACTTGAAACCCCTTCCAGCTTGGTATCACCTGCAAACTTTATAAGTATACTCTCCATGCCATTATCTAAATCATTGATGAAGATATTGAACAGAATCAGACCCAAAACTGATCCCTGCGGAACCCCACTCATTATGCCTGCCAGCATGAATGTGAACCACTGATTACTACTCTTTGGGAATGGTTTTCCAACCCACCTTATAGTAGCTCCATCTAGGTTGTATTTCCCTAGTTTATGAGAAGGTCACACGAGACACTATCGAAAGCCTTACTAAAGTCAAGATATACCACATCTACTGCTTTCCCCCAGCCACAAGACTTGTTACCCTATCAAAGAAAGCTATCAGGTTAGTTTGATATGATTTGTTCTTGATAAATCCATACTCACTATTATTTATCACCTTATTATCTTCTAGATGTTTGAAAATTGATCGCTTAATTATTTGCTCCATTATCTTTCCGGGTACAGAAGTTAAGCTGACTAGTCTGTAATTCCCAGGCTGTCCTTATTTCCCTTTTTATAGGTGGGCACTATATTTGACCTTTTCCAGTCTTCTGGAATCTCTCCCGTCTTCCATGACTTTTTGTAGATAATCACTAATGGCTCAGATATCTCCTCAGTCAGCTCCTTGAGTATTCTAGGATGCATTTCATCAAGTCCTGGTGACTTGAAGACATCTAACTTGGGACATGGAAGTGCTTACAATGTTGGAAGGAATATAAAGAATAATAGGACAACAGTGTGTTTTGGAGAAGAATTAGGTATGGGATTTTGCTGCTGTGAGTGTGGCATGCTATGATCTGAGCACTGCACCAGTCATTGGACTACATCCTTTAGAGCACATATATTTAGGACAGTAAGTCACTGGAGTCCAGGTGGATGCAGCTTTCTTTCCAAATGTAAGCCCTATAATTACCCAGAATAAAATCTTATAGAATGTGTTTTATACTCAAATTTGAAAAATTTGCTTCAAATGTTATCACTCCACTGACCCAGCACCCCAGTGACCTTGCTCTTCAAAGAATGGACTTCAGGGAGCAATGCTTTTAATTCAGGGCCCAAATCACAGTCCTCTGTTACCACAAGCAGAATGTCAAAGCACAAACTGAATGGTATTCTTTGTTCAGCTACAGCGTGTTTTCTACTGAAACACCCATTCCAGAAGTTTTAGCAATAAGAACAGAGTGTGTGGTGCTGGATGGCTACATACAGCCCTATGATATTGTCAGGAAAAGGATTTTCTATGGCTAAATAAAAAAATCCCAGTTCTCCTTTCAAATGCACCACAAGAGTGACTAAAGGTGCTACTTTATTCTTGTTCATTTTAATTTGCACTCTGTTTTTATCTGAATTATAGTGACACAAAAGAGAGGAAAATATAACAGTAGACAATGGCAACTTATGTCTCAGGGGTATTAATCTCTTGTAACCCTCACCTATGTTATAAGTGATTAGGATAAGAAGCACCAATCTGTTTCGTACTGGCCCTCCTGTGTGTTGCACGTTTATTACAAGTTATATCACATTATTCAATGTTTGTTACATGCAGACTTTTTGCATGCTAAAGGAAACCTGAGTTTTCTACTATGACTCCTCATACATTAAGTCCAATATTTCTAACATGACAAATGTTTTTCAATCAGATATGTTAGTTTTGTTAGATCAAAGATCACTCGATGATGACTTTCACTATTGACGTTAAAATTAGCTGTGTTTGAAACTGAAATGTTGCTTCCTGTTTAAAATGCAGTTTGTTAGGTAACTTTAAAAAATGTTTCAATGTAGTTTGATTTGTAGGATTCATGCTTTATTAATCAAAGAGGAATTAGAAGTTCATGAAATACCAGCTAAAGAAGGAAAGCATTCTTCATTAATAAAAGCAATTAGTGATTTATCCAGCTGTGTGACCAAGCAGCCGCCTTCTTCTAGGAGAGCCCCCTGGCATGTAAATATAGCTTGCTAATTGCAATACTCAAGGCAGGAGACTAAACTGCCTGTATTCTTTTAAATTGTCCTCTGTTCATAATTAAATATCAGTTTCAGATATACTTTGAAAGAAAATAAAAGTTTGATTTATTCCAAAGTCAGAGCTTGGCAGAAGCTTAGGTTACTCTAGATTCAAACATTTCTAAAAGATGATGTTAGTGAAAGCCTGTGAACAAACACAGAGTGATGGGACAAAACTCTTCCTAGCATTTGTGTTCCTTTAGTTTCTGGTGTGTGTCCCCACCCCCGCCCTCTCTGTTCCAGCTTTTGTGAAGAGACAAGCCAGTGCTATAGTGTACATTAGAGGTCTCCAACAAGCTATTGTAGCCCTATGACAACACTGTCAGAGTCAAATATACAGCTCAGGAGTTTCCTTTCAACCCCAGACAAGCCGCAGAAAGAACTCCCACCCAGTTGTTATTCAGGAATTCTATTCCCATTGACCCATAAGGCTCAGCTAGAATTTGGGTCAGGCTTCACTATGATGCATTCAAACTCCCTCCTGAGACCAGTTGTTGGTCTTTGGATCACTATACACGGCCTATGTACAGGCTATTTTTCAGTACAATATGGTTTGTCCTGGTGTAGAAATCAAGGCCAGATAATTATAGCACAACAGTTTACGTGTTGATCCCCAAAAACATTTCTACCACACCATCCAGTTGCACACTAACTTTGTTATATGCAGCGTTGTTGTGGCCATGTTGGTCCCAGGATATTAGAGAGACAAGGTGGGTGAGGTCCCTTGAAATGTGTTAACTACTTATGCTAAACAATCTGTTCCACCTTGTATTTGGCTGTGACACTCTGATTAAGTTTCCCAGACTTGAAGAGCTTTGTGTAAGCTTGAAAGCTTGTCTCTCTCAGTAAGGGCTAGAATACTCTAGAAGTGCTACCGTGGTGCAGCTGAACCAATGTAGCTGCACCACTGTAGCACATCTGTTGAAGACACTCTAAAGCCGATGGGAGAGAGAGCTTTCCTGTCGACTTAATTATTCCACCTCCACGAGAGGGGATAGCTATGTCAGCAGGAGAAGCCAACATAGTGTTGTCTACAGTGCTTAGGTCAGTATAACTTACATAGCTTGGGGAGGTGGCTTATTCATACCCCTGAGCAACGTAAGTTATAACAAAGTAAATGGCAGTGTAGACAAGCCCTAACTTTGGTGCTTATAGAGTGCATACAAACTAAGGAAAAGAGGCAAGGATTTATTAACACAGAAGCCCAACAGAGAACTTTACATGCTAAAAACATCCATTTTGACAGACTCCCATCAATTTCAGTGATATTATAGCATTGCCAAGGTGGAACCTGCAGCATAATCGAGTGCTTTCCTTTATTCTTTCTAGTTAATATACAGCTTGTGGGTGAGGGCAACCCAGCGTATCAACTCCCCTGCCTGCTAACTGTGAACCACAGTATACTTATGTTTTAATGCACCTTCTTCAGGGAGCATTTGAAAGTTACAGGCCACGTTCTCTGCTGACTTACATTATGTGCATCCCCATCATAGTGAACTGCATTGGATGCAAGTCAGCACAAAGTGTGGCCCTCTACCTTTCACTCAGGCAGACTTCTCCAGAAAGTCACAATCTGTACTTCTGAATACAGTTTCTTCCTAGCTATATTAGGCTTAAAGGGGAAGTGTCCTACAGCTCTGGGCTAGACAAAATTAATTTAAGTAACAGATCTTCACATAGTAGTTGTCCCAAACAGTATACAAAGTTAGACTATATCGCTATATATCTTAAATGTTACTTTATGTACAAATATCTTACAAGAACAAGGTTAAAATGGACAGCATGAAAAAAAATCATTAATGCTATAAACGCATATGCTAGACTAAACATTTTATAACACGTTGTTATAGGTCTTTCCACTGGAGAATCTCAAACAGCTTCTCAATTACGTCTCCCATTCATCCTTGAGAAATGAAGGCCAAAAGGGCTAGATATTAAAAAGTATTTAGGTTCCTGAAGATGCAGATATGTACTTGTATTTCAAAAGTGCATAGGCGCCTTACTCCCTTCCAACTAGGTTGCCTATCTGCATCTTTAAGCATTCAAATACTTTTAAAATCTGTCCCAAAGAGACCAAGATCACTGGGCACAACTCAGTACTTCTGGTGTAAAGCAGGGGTAACTTCCTTGTAATCAGTGGAGTTACACCAGTTTAAGTGAGAGTGCAAACAAGTCCATAAAGTCAGCATTAACACAAATTTCTCCAGCCTCTTGACTTGGAAATTCTTAGTCACAGACATTTCTCTCTTACAGTGTTTCCCGCTTCATGTTAGTCATTCCTTTGACTGGCAAACAGGAATCAGCTTAGGGCAAACCGAGAAAACGCCCTGTTTGACTAAACAATATTTTCCAAGCCAGACACCTGAGTAAACCTTAATCAGAAAAACTATTTGTCATAACCAAACATAGCACAATCTAAATATTAGATATTGACTATAAAGATCACCCTTGTAAATAACATTCTAGCAATTTTTTAAAAAAAGTCTGTTTGCATATTACTTGTACAGTATGGAAATCATCATCAATCCATTCAGGTCATATATAGGCAAACATCAAAACCATAGATCAAGGCTGAGACTGCAAATAGAGGGGAAATTGCATTTCAAATGATATACTGTACAGCATCAAGATTAACTTTGAACAAGCTAAGAGGACTTCAAGGCTGACGATTCATTAAGAATGTCCACATTATTTGTATTTTTTTTAGATTATATTTGGCATATTTTCCACCATGATTAGGTCTCTATTTCAGGTCCTAAAGTCTCTCCCTATCGTATTTTCCCTTACCATGCATAACCTGCTTCTGCAACTGCATTCATGAACTCCTTCTACAGTCATCCTTAACTAGTGAAAATATTTCTTATGCCATACTTCCCACTGTTATGAAGTGTCTCTTTATATTAAAATAAAACCTATTATGCTCCAGATGGTGAAATATATAGATTAATCTGAAATCTCTAAAGGATTAGTTCTGACCTTCATAGATACAGGTCAAACCTATCCATGAAAGGAAACAACTTAAACGTCTGAGGGAAAAAAAGCATAAACCCATTAAAGAATAAATTGAATGCACCCAGGCTGAGTATTTCAGATCTCTCTTGCATCAAATTGGATTACAATCAGAGCAAAACATTTTAAAGCACCGCAGCTGCTGGGGGAAGAACGGTTGTGCGTTGGTTGTAGCTTGGTGCAGAAATTCTCATAATACTATTCCACAGTAATGCTATTTACTCACTTTCCCTAGTGAAATGCAACCTGACAGCAATCTGGGCAAAGATATTTTTCCTAATTGCCTATTGTGATGGTTTGGGGGACCTAGCTATGTACAACATATGAATCCCAGTTTGATTTTATGCACTTTGTATTGTTATGCCTTATGTTTGCATCACACTTCTTGTGCTAAGGAGAGGGCGACTGGGGCCTGCGTGTATGCTTCTTGAAAGGAGAGTCCTTACGCATCATCAACAACTGGATACACCTTGCCCAAGCAGAATAAAGTGTAGCTGCAACTGCAACTTAAATAAAACCAGTTCTCAAGAGGAGAATGGAAAATCACGTAAATTGGAACAAAGAGACAAGTATCAGTATAAGCCTTTTAAAACCAGAGACTGAGAAGTTCAAGGAAAGGAAGACAAAGAGGCAAGCTTGCTAAAGAGGAAACTTTTGATTGCCAGGCCACCCAAAGCTGAAGGACGTTAGCTGTAGGGGCCCACGTTACAGAGGAGAAGCTAGGAATTGGAGGGGTGAGGTCCAGGAGACTGTACTTGGAACTCTGAAAGAATATTGACCCATATCCCAAAGAATGTTCAAGAGTGATGAGGAAACAGTCAGGAAATGCATAGAAGTGTATATTGTTTTCCACAGATTTGTATCTCTCTTGTCCTGTCTAAATTATAGAATGATTGTTTTAGAAATCCTTCTGCAAAGCCTGTGTGTCCATTTGCTTCTACTACCATGTATCTCTTGGAGCAGCTCTGGGAAGGAGCTTTGAGAAGGGTATGCTAAGCAACTGGGGAGTCTTGGGTAGGGAGGCCACTCACCCAGAAATAAACCAGACAGTCTTCTTTTTGAGAGGTTTGTCACCCATCCAGTACTGGGGCCAAACTGGGATGGTTTTGTCTGTTATCATATGGGGGATGCCACTCCACCTCTTAAAAAATGAGACACAGACCCCCAGGAGGCATGACCTGGTATGCACCATGCATACCAGGTCATGCCATCAGAGGCAGGCCCATGCATTTCCAGAAGTACCAGAATGTCAGTATTCCAGGAACATGTGAGTGGCCACCTAAGTCTGGGCAGGGGGAAGATGGGCAGCAGGACTGTGAGGTCCCAAATCCAAAGAGGAATAGTAGACAGAGAATCCATGCCTAGAGTGAGCCTAGAGACCAAGGAAAGACAGTGTTGGAGCCAGTCCAAACGAAAGGAACATTTAAAAGCACATGGATCCAGCATTGGGAACCAAACACAGCAATGAGTGTCCAGTGGGGAGAGCTCAACCAGGGTTTAACAACTTATAAAAATATCTTGAGGATCTAACAGAGGCCACTAAATGTTAAAGTCTGGCCCATAGCATTTAGCATTTATTTTATAGTCTGGCCTATGCTGGAAGTTGAGGTGAGCTCCTGAGGGTGGGTTTATGCCTGAGGAGGCATAATCCTTCTGCAAACTCTAACACTCAGAGAAATGAACTTGCTGTACTAGTCTTTAGGATGCCTGCTGTGTACTCATGTACAGTCAGCTCTGTGGGCTAGTGTGATGGAGAGGGCGGAGACCATGGCTTGTCTTCTTCCCCCCCCCCCAACACACACACACACACACACACACACAAATCTTCCTGACTTTTAGGGACAATTTGTGCTTCCAGGGGTACATAAAGGGTGCAGAATCTATGTTCTTCACAGTGCAGACCCTCCGGTTGACACTTCCCTTTCTGCAGGCTGCATAGTAGATATGGAAGGCTCCTTGTGCTCCCCCTCTGACATGCAAGAGCCAGGGACAATGTGATCATGTTGTACCAAATGAAAGTCTTGCTCTGGCAAAGGCTGGACCAAGTGGGCATTACAGTGGTGGGGTATTATAAGCTCCATACATATACGGGCTGACAAGGAAGGATTATCTGATGGTTAAGACTTCCTGTGTGGTCTTGGGCAAGTTACTTAATCACCTTGTGCTTTAGTTTCCCATCCCCATCTGTAAAGATGAGATAATCCTTCCTCACGCATCTGTCTGTCTTGTTTATTTAGATTATATGATCTTCAGGGCAGGGGCTGTCTCTTACTATGTTTTTACAGTGGCTAGGACGTGGGGCCATGATTTCAATTGGGGGCCACCAAGCATTACTGCAATACAAACAAGTGCTTCATCAGGTCTCTGCTGGGCTCTGACAATTTCTATCTGGAGAGCAATACTGGGAAGTGACTATGCAACATAAAGAGTTACCTGAAAGTAAGAGTGTATGTCTCCAGCAATGCAGAAGAAAGGCAAGTCTTGTCTGGAGTGTAGAAACCTACGATGGTGTCTGGAATGCAAAAACAACCAGTCCCCAGAACCCAGAATGTCATAAGATGCCCATAAAGTTAAATCACAGACCACAGCTGGAAACAGTGGGTTTAAACCTATTAGAAAAAGACTGTTAAGTGTAATTTTTGTAATCTAAATAATAATGCATTCTACCTTATTTTTTATCATTTTAATAGTAGAGGGGGAAATGATGCATCAGTAGCTATTTTACAGCTGATGGACATTGATCATATATAATTAAAAATGTTTTCTCCAAATGAAATGGATCTTAAACCAGTGCAAGAAGACGTTGGCATCTTTTCACATGAGCCTCTGTTATCATAATTCTGTTATACAGCAATGCAAGTTACAGAATTAAATGTTAAAGTTACACAGACCAGTGGATAAAGCATTTACCGCAAATGTATCTAGTAAAGTGGGCATGATTTGTTTAAAACATTGCTTGAGCAGATAGGGTCAACAAAAAAGATTTGTCTTCAGCTTAACTTCAGTACCCTAGTTTATTTTTTTTCTCCCCTTAACTTTTCCCTTAGTGAAATTTAGTGCACAGTAAAGGAACCAGATTAGCAACCCTCGGAGAATGAAATCCTGTATCCACTATGGCACAGTAGATTAAACACAGCAACACTTCAGTCTTTGCTATGCTGTTCCTCTAACAGGATTCAAAAAAATCATAGGGCCTGATTCTCAGTTCCTCAGTTTGGCAGGAATGAGCGGATTAGGAGGGATGTGAAGGGGAGAGGCAAATGTGACTTTAAGTTCCCCATATTCTATGGCTGTTCTAGCTGTCCTCGGATATAAATTAGAGCAATCTGATCCTCTTCCCATAGCCTCACATAGCCCAAACAAGCAGAGGACAGCCTTAATTTAGGATCTGCTGGCCACACCTCTTTTCTGCCCTTAACACATTCCCTTTGCTGATGACTAGAGTAGGACTGGTAGACCTCTTACTCCAGCTGTACACTGGGAGGAGGCCCCCTGTGCAGTGGATATTCTCGGGGGGCTGGTTTTGCCCCTTTAAGGCCTCTTATGCTGTCAGAGTGGCATTATGGGGCCTTAGTGTAAGAGAATCATGCCCATAGACTAGAGATGGAAAAGATTTTAGCTCAATTGTTCCCTAATGTCTGTAATCCTTCTGTCAGCTGCTGCAGGCAGCAACAGTATCTAGGGCAGGGATCGGCAACCTTTGGCACGCGGCTCGCCAGGGTAAGCACCCTAGCGGGCCAGGCCAGTTTGTTTACCTGCCGTGTCCACATGTTCAGCTGATCGCGGCTCCCACTGGCCACGGTTCACTGTCCCAGGTCGATGGAAGCTGCGGGAAGCGGCAGCCAGCACCGTTCCTGCAGCCCCCATTGGCCTGGGACAGCGAACCGTGGCCAGTGGGAGTCGCAATCGGCCGAACCTGTGGATGTGGCAGGTAAACGAACTGGCTCGGCCCGCCAGGGTAAGTACCATGGCAGGCTGTGGGCCAAAGGTAGCTGATCCCTGATCTAGAGGTTCCTCTTAACAACACAAAGTCAGCTTAACTTCAGTACCCAGAAAGATAATGGAACAAATAATCAAGCAATCAGTTTGCAAACAGCTAGAAGATATAAGGTGACAAGTAACAGTCAGCACGGATTTGTCAAGGACAAATTGTGTCAAACCAACAGAACAGCTTTCTTTGACAGGGTAATAAGCCTTGTGAGAGTGAGGGGGGAAGCAGTAGATGTGGTATATCTTGACTTTAGTAAGGCTTTTGATACCGCGTTGCATGACCTTCTCAAACTAGGGAAATACAACCTAGATGGAGCTACTATAAGGTGGAGGCATAACTGGTTGGAAAACCGTTCCCAAAGAGTAGTTATCAGTGGTTCACAGTCAAGCTGGAAGGGCAAGTGGGGTAGCACGTGTATCAGTTCTGGGTCCAGTTCTGTTGATATCTGATTGATATCTTCATCAATGATTTAGAGAATGGCACGGAGAGCACACTTAAAGTTTGTGGATGATACCAAGCTGGGACGGGTTGCAAGTGCTTTAGAGGATGGGATTAAAATTCAGAATGATCTAGAGAAATGGTCTGAAGTAAATAGGATGAAGCTCAATAAGGACAAATGCAAAGTACTCCACTTGGGAAGGAACAATCAGTTGCACACATGCAAAATGGGAAATGACTGCCTAGGAAGGAGTACTGCGGAAAGAGGTCTGGGGGTCATAGTGAATCACAAGCCAAATATCAGTCAACAGTGAAACACTGTTGCAAAAAAAACCAAACATAATTCTGGGATGTATTAGCAGGAGTGTTGTAAACAAGACACGAGAAGCAATTCTTCCGCTCTACTCTGCGCTGATTAGGCCTCAACTGGAGTACTGCGTCCAGTTGTGGGTGCCACATTTCAGGAAATATGTGGACAAACTGGAGAAAGTCTAGAGAAGAGCAACAAACATCATTAAAGATCTAGAAAGCATGACCTACAAGGGAAGATTGAAAAAACTGAGTTTGTTTAATCTGGAGAAGAGAAGACTGAGGGTATGTCTACACTACAAGAGTAGTTCGATTCAACTTAATTCGAATTTGTGGAATCGACCTTACGAAGTCGAATTTGTGTATCCACACTAAGGACAGTAATTCGACTTTGATTCCACACTAATGGGGCCAGCGTCGACTTTGGAAGCGGTGCACTGTGGGAAGCTATCCCACAGTTCCCGCAGTCCCCGCTGCCCATTGGAATGCTGGGTAGAGCCCCCAATGCCTGCTGGGGGAAAAAATGTGTCGAGGGTGGTTTTGGGTAACTGTCATCATTGAACCGTCAACCATGCCCTCCCTCCCTCCCCGGAAGCGCCTGCAGGCAATCTGTTCGTGCACTTTTCTGGTCAGTGACAGCGCGGACGCCACAGCACTGCGAGCATGGAGCCCGCTGCAGTTATGGCCGTTTTCACCTCCTCGCACCTTATCGTCCACCTCTTCCACAGTCAGCTGCTGAGAAATCGGGCTACTTTTCAATGGTGCTGCAAGCACTGGTGGACCATAGGGGACGTTTTACCAACATCAACGTCGGGTGGCCAGGCAAGATTCATGATGCGCGTGTTTTCAGGAACTGTGGTCTGTTTAGACACCTGCAGGAAGGTAGTTTCTTCCCGGACCACAAAATAACTGTTGGGGATGTGCAGATGCCTATAGTGATCCTCGGGGACCCAGCCTACCCGCTAATGCCCTGGCTCATGAAGCCCTATACAGGCGCCTTGGACAGCGACAAGGAACTCTTCAAGTACCAGCGAGCAGCGTGACCTGTGACTGTTCAGTTTCTTTACAGAGAAGCTGAACCTGCCCCTGTTTCTTTACCCAGTTACTGTTGACTATCCTCTGCAGTTACATACCCCGTTCACCCCGTTTCCCCCACTTCCAACACATGTGTAAAAATAAAATACATGTTCCATTGTTACTTAAGAAAGTTTCTTTATTAATGACTTTGCGTTAAAGGGTTGAAACTGGGACGCAGACTGTGCTAGGTAGGGTGTGCGGTGATGTAAAGACCACCTCTGAACTCGAGGAATGACAGGCTCCTGCTCCTAGAGTGGTCCGCAGTGCCGGACTGGTTGTTTCAACGAAGCCTGCCATCCCTCCTTTTTGGGATTCTGTGTGCGGGGGCTATGTGACCTTGTGGCGGAGGAGGACGGATACAGATTCCTCTGCTGCGTGACTCAGCGGTCCAGGACAAGGACCGCTGCATAAGATGTGTAACCGCCCTCCCCCGCTACAAAGTCACATCCCCCCCACCCACACAGAACCTGGAAACCACCTCCCATACCGACCAGGGTGCCTACTGACTGCACTCTGTGTGTGACCTGCTGCTGATCCTGCCCCCGTGTCTGTACCCTGGTAAAGGTGACTGTCCTGTCCAATTACCAACCCCCTTCCCCCCCTTCAAACACAGTCTCCTCTAAAAGAACATGACGGAAACAGTAATTAACAGAAAAGTATTTTTTATTATCAACTAGCCAGTTAGGGGATGAAACTGGGATGGGGGCTTGGGTGAGGCGGGAAGGAAAGGACTTCTCAAAATTTAGGGTATGAGAGCTTTTGGGTACTTGAGCACTCTGCTGGGGTGCAGTGACAGTTTTAACGCCCCCTGGCACCCCTCCTTCTGGTTATTTTGGGTGAGGGGGGTATGGGACTTTGTGGCGGGGGAGGGCGGTTGCAGATACACTGCAGGGGGGCTCTGTCCTCCTGCCTGCGGTCCTGCAGAACATGCACAAGGCGCCGGAGCGTGTCCGTTTGCTCCCTCATTAGTCCAAGCAGCGTTTGAGTCGCCTGCTTGTCTTCCTCACGCCACCTCTCCTCCCGTTCGCTGTGTGAGTGCTGGTACAGAGAGAGGGTCTCCCTCCACTGGCTCTGCTGGTCCGCCTCGTCTCGGGAGCAGCCCATAAGTTCAGCGAACATCTCGTCCCGTGTCTTTTTCTTTCGCCGCCTAATCTTTGCCAGCCTCTGTGAGGGGGATGCTGTGGCAGGTCTGGAGACAGTCGAAGCTGTGTGATGGGAAAAAGGGAGTGAATTCCTTGCAAAGATACATTTTTGTGAACAATGAACACAGTCTAGTCTGTGTCTGTGAACAAGAGCATGCACAGCAACTATCTCGTGCGCACTCCTGCTGCAGGCAATCTGGAAAGCCTAAACTCTGCCCCTGTTCCACCCCATTGCAGTGTCCCCCGACCCTTGGAATTCCGGGTTGAGATCCCAGTGCCTGATGGTGCAAATTTCATTGTCGCGGGTGGTTCTAGGTACATGTAGTCACTCATTCCTTCCTCCGGGAAAGCAACGGCAGACAATCATTTCGAGCCCGTTTTCCCTGGATTACCCTGGCAGACGCCATAGCGTGGCAACCATGGAGCCTGTTTTGCCTTTTGTCACTGTCACCATATGTGTACTAGATGCCGCGGACAGAGGCGATTCAGCAGCGCTACACAGCAGCATTCATTTGCTTTTGCATGACAGCAGAGATGGTTATCAGCCTTACTGTACCATCTACCATGCCATTGTAAATTGGCAAGGTGATGACGGTTACCAGCTGTATTGCATTATACCTTCTGCTGCTGTCATAGGTGCCCCTGGCCGAGATCAGCCGGGGGCGCAAAAGACAAAACTGGGAATGACTCCCCAAGTCAATCCCTCCTTTATGGTATCTAAAAATAGAATAATTCCTGCATAGAATATGGGGCTAGTGTAGTAGAGATCCAGTGTTTCAGAGAACCAGAGAGCACAGCCACTCCGTGTCAGATTATGCAGGAATGATGAGCTGCATGGTATTCACAGGGGGTGCTCCTGCAACAACCCCACCTGTTGCTTCCCTCCTCCCCCAGCCTTCCCAGGCTGCCGTAGCAGTGTCCCCTGATTTTTGTGCTGAAGTAATACAGAATGCAGGAATAAGAAACAGTGACTTGTTACTGAAATGAAATGAGGGGAAGGCAGCCTCCAGCTGCTATGATTGTCCAGACAGGACATTAAGCAGTGTGGGGGAGAGGAAAACAGCATCCTGCTGCTATGACAGTCCAGGCAGTACAGAATCTTTTCTTTACACATGAAGGGCGGGGGCTAATGGAGCTCAGCCCCCTGTTGCTATAATGAAGACGGTTAGCAGGCCGTCTACTTATGGGCTGATGACGAGGACGGGTACTAGTCGTATTGCACTACACCATCTACAGCAGGGCTGATGATGATGATAACGGATATCAGTCATACTGCACCATCAGCCACCCATGAGGCGGGGGGGGGGAGAGGATGCTACAGTACAGTGCCGCAGCATCGCGTCTACCAGCAGCATTCAGTACACATAGGGTGACATTTAAAAGAGTCAAGAGACGACTTTTTTTCCTTTTCCTTCTGGGGGTGGGGGAGGGGGGTACATTGACGAGCTATGCTCTGAACCGCCGCGGACAATGTGTTTGACCGTACAGGTATTGGGAGCTCAGCCAAGAATGCAAATGCTTTTCGGAGACTGCAGGAACTGTGGGATACCTTGCGTCCTCAGTCCCCCCTCCCTCCATGAGCGTCCATTTGATTCTTTGGCTTTCTGTTACGCTTGTCACGCAGCAGCGTGCTGAGTCTCTGCTACACCGTCTGTCCGGAGATTTTTTAAAAATACTTTGGACCAGGCGTAACATTACAGTAATTCCCCTAATTAGATGCAGGAGTCTCCGAGCGAGATCACCCTGAGGACGGTCACTGAAGGAGATAGAGAGCGCATGCTGCGTGAAAGCCGGCACAAACCAGGGGCCTATGCAGCCGTGCTCGGGGAGGCAATGCTCCCTGAGTACCTCATGAAAGCCTGGCGCGGAAAGGTGTGCTACCATGGAGCACCCAATAAGGAAGCTCTCCCCAGGAACCTCCTGCGGAGGCTTTTCGATTACCTCCAGGAGAGCTTCGTGGAGATCTCCCAGGAGGATTTCTGTTCTATCCCCATATATATAGACCTCCTTTTCACATAGTTCAGATTCCTGTTCCATTAATAATAAAAGTTTACATGTTTTAAGCACTTACTGACTGATCCTTCCCCTGATTCAGGGTCTGGGTTAACGGCCGGGAAGGGTTGGTAGGGGCTCTCCGTGAGGGTGATGAAAATATCCTGGCTGTCGGGGAAACCAGCATTGTAAGCGCTGTCGCCTGCCTCATCCTCCACAAACCCTTCCTCATCTTCCCTGTCCGCGAACATCGCCGAGGCACTGGCCGTCGACACTATCCCATCGTCAGAGTCCACGGTCACTGGTGGGGCAGTGGTGTCAGGCTCCGGAGTGTCCATTTGCCGCTTTGGTCTTCTGGTAGCCTTGTCTCAGGTCCTTGATTTTCAGGCGGCACTGCGTTGCATCCCAGCTGGATCCTCTGTCTGTCATGGCTTTGGAGACCTTCTCGTAGGTCTTTGCATTCTGTTTTTTGGAGCGCAGCTCCTAAAGCACAGACTCCTCACCCCACACACCGAGCAGAGCCAAGACTTCCCGGTCAGTCTATGCTGGGGCCCTCTTTCTATTCAGAGATTGCCTGGACTCCTCTGCTGGAGATCTCTGCATCGTTGCCGGTGCTGCTGAGCTCGCCCTGATGTCCAACCAGGAAATGAGATTCAAACTGGCCAGGCAGGAAAAGGAATTCAAATTTTCCCGGGGCTTTTCCTGTGTGGCTGATCAGAACATCCAAGCTCGGACTGCTGTCCAGAGCGTCAGAGTGGTGCAGTGTGGGATAGCTCCCGGAGCTACTAAGGTCGATTTCTGTCCACACCTAGCCTAATTCGACATGGCCATGTCGAATTTAGCGCTACTCCCCTCGTCGGGGAGGAGTACAGAATTCGAAATAAAGAGCCCTCTATGTCGAATTAAATGGCTTCCTGGTGTGGACGGGTGCACGGTTAATTCAAATTAACGCTGCTAAATTCGAATTAAAGTCCTAGTGTGGACCAGGCCTGAGAGGGGACATAAGCTTTCGAGTACCTAAAGATTGTTACAAGGAGGAGGAAGAAAAAATGTTCTTGTTAACCTCTGAGGACAGGACAAGAAGCAATGGGCTTAAATTGTAGCAAGGGATCTTTAGGTTGGACATTAACTATCCTGCCAGTTAGGAAGTTTTTCCTAAACACTGCAAATGTTGCCTAAGGAGGTTATAGAATCTCTGTCACTGGAGATTTTTAAGAGCAGCTTAGACAAACACCTGTCAGGGATGGTCTAGATAACACTTAGTCCTGCCATGAATGCATGGGACTGGACTAGATGACCTCTCCCAGTCCCATCCAGTCCTACACTTCTACGAAAACAAAGCTGGCTTGAGCCCCCGCCCAGTAATCTGGAAAAACTAACCACTTCTGGGCACCTCTAAGAGGCAGCACTTCCCCACTCACAACCACTGTGTCTAACAGAAGGCAAACATAGCATTTATTTTTTGGGGGAAAACTGTGCAATAGTGATTTGAAAGTACACAACCAATATAGTATAGACCAGGGGTAGGCAACCTATGGCACGCATGCCGAAGGCGGCACGTGAGCTGATTTTCAGTAGAACTCACACTGCCTGGATCCTGGCCACCGGTCTGGAGGGCTCTGCATTTTAATTTAATTTTAAATGAAGCTTTTTAAACATTTTGAAACCTTATTTACTTTACATACAACAATAGTTTAGTTTTATATTTTAGACTTATAGAAAGAGACCTTCTAAAAACGTTAAAATGTATTACTGGTACGCAAAACCTTAAATTAGAGTGAATAAATGAAGACCCAGCACACCACTTCTGAAAGATTTCCAACCTCTGGTATAGACTAACAGACTTAAAGGCCTGAAGGGACCATCTTGATCATCTAGTCTGACCTCCTGCACGTTGCAGGCCACAGAACCTCACCCACCCACCCCTAACCTCTGGCTGAGTTACTGAAGTCCTCAAATCATGATTTAAAGACTTCAAGTTACAGAGAATCTGCCATTTACACTAGTTTAAACCTGAAGGTGACCCATGCCCCATACTGCAGAGGAAGGTGAAAAAAACCCCACAGTCTCTGCCAATCTGGCCCAAGGGAATTAGACTGAGAACAGTCACTTCACAAAGGTCACAGAACAGCCATGAGATAGAAACAATTTGTAGTGATTACTGGCCTAAGTTGGATGTAAACAGATGACCCAGAATTAGGAGGCCCCATTTCATTACAAAATCCTTCTACCATTTAGTCCCCCAGTATATGCAAGTTCAGGTTAAATTATACTCTTATTCTCATCAATAACAAATCAGCAGGGATATGTCTGATAGCAAGTACAGACAGCCATCTGTCGAACATACATACCTATCATGAAACTTAACTTTGAAATAGTGATAGACCCCTCAACACCATTTATCAAATTCCACCCTGAACTTCAGAGGTTTGACTTATACCTATTCCATATCTCTTCTGGTTTGGAGTTTTCCAACTTTTTAATAGCGCACTCAACTGTGAGACCACCTCAGGGTGCAGTATCACAGTCCTTTTTTCACCTCTAGTGCCTCCTGCAGCCCAATCTTGTTGGGTCTTCAGAGGGTTGGCCTCTGGCCAAGTCACAAACTATAAATGGATTCCTTCCGAGGTATTAAGGAGTTCAGTAAATAAACTATCTACCCTCATTAGGGTCTTCAGCCCCTGCTCTGGGCCCTTTAAATTCAGGGTCCCAGATAAACCCTGTCCCCTTCTTGGGGTTTATGCCACTTCACCTGTGGCAGTAGAAGAACTCAGACCACCCACTACTCTAGGTTTTAGTCCAGGAACCCTATAAACAGCCACATGCTGCTCAATTCAATTAATTGACGCTCCTTCTCTGGACCTCTTTAGCTTCACCCTTGCCTTAGGTTTAAGGTTCTTAGGTTCTCTCTCTCCTTTTATTTGACCCAGAATGGCCCTGATTGGCTATTGCTACCCCTTCTAGCCTTTGGAGGACCAGGTTTCTGTGGTTTCCAAAATGGTTGCTCTGGAGAGTCCTTTCTAGGTGACCTTGGAGGACCTACCTTCGCTAATCTTTTTTCTTTCAGCTTGAGGTGGGGTATGGCAGAGAAACCAACATGGGATTTTGTCTGATCACAGCACTGGAAGCCAGGAACTTCTGAGATATAATGCCTAACTTTGATTCCCTCTATTATTGTTATTTATAATTTTAGAGAACCCATGTGTGTGTGGAGTGTTTCAGAGAGCATGCATTCAAGCCAGAGAAGTTTACGATAAAGGCTAGATCATGGTATGTAGGCACAACCCTGAACTGGGGGTGATAGAGCCTCCCAGAGCTCTCTGATGGTACGCTGAAGGAACAAAAACATTGCTATGTCCCTTTAAATAGTGCAGTATACTCCTCCCTGCCCCTCTATGCAACTGGCCAGCTCTGCTGATTATCACATGGAGGTGGGAGGAGGATGGCTGAAGCCATGGCTCCAGCTATTCCTGTCCCTCATCACTCCACACAAAGGTTTATTTTTTACCTCAAGTTAATGGATTGCTAACACACGCATTAAGGCTAGTGTGGATACTCCTCAAGTATTTGTTCCAGGCTACTAATGGTTGTGATTTATGCTAGGGATTAACATTGACAATTAATAAACTTGAGGTAAAAAAAACTCTAGTGAAGACCAAAGCCAGATTCTCAGTTATTGCAGTTCATGTGCGCAATGCGGGAACCACATGGGATAGGAGCAGAGGGAGTAGGGGTCGGTAGGAGAGTAAAGATGGCTTTACACCACTTTTGTGCCTACTGTATTCTGGGCCCTACTGGGGTATAACCTAAGGTTGCTAATTTACCCTCAGCATCTCACGGCCCGTAAAATAGCCAGCGTTCAGCAGCAGTCTGGTCACATTCTCTCCTGGCCTCCCTTGGCACAACCCCTGTGAGTTGAGCTGTGAAGGAAAGCCATTACAACAGCTTTGTGCCAGAAAGGTGCCATTTTCCAAAGAGAGGACTGCCTGTGGACAACAAAAAAATGGATCCTCATTATTTTACCCCTTTGCAAAATCAAAATGTTAAGATGAAAGTAAACTTATCCTAGGCGCCCACTGCTATATCACTTCACCTCAGTGCATTTCAATAGGTAAATCTTAGCAATGGAAGAAAAATTGGAACTGACTAGGCCTATGGCCTGCAAAGCACAGTTATGAACTACAATTGCCTATATCTTTAATAAGTCCAAGCATTATTTTTCTCTGCCACATATGCTTGATGAAGAGAGCCCTAGGATATAGTGTAAGATTTTTCTCTGCATCTCACTCTTATTATAAACAATTTTCCCCAGGTATTGATGGATGTTTGTAGAGTACTATATTCCATGTCTCCATTACCAATAGATCTCTAACGAATTTCTGGGGTGGTATCAGGCCAGAATTTTCCCTTCTCTTGTCTTTTCTTCAAGGATCTGAAGCAAAATCAATCTCAGATGTTGTGGTGAAATTTACAGAAACATAAATATTCAAGACTCATTTGTTTTGAGGAAAACGTCTCACACGCACGGAGTAAGATTCTGTTTTGAGGCAGCATATGAGAAGGACTAAACTGCCTGCAGATAAATACATATATTTAATCACACACTTGATACAAAATTAGGGATTAGGCATACATTCGCTGTAACTGTTAATTAAGAATGAAACACAGATGTCTTTCCAGGCATGAGTTTCTATGAGAAAGGAATGTGTGAATCTAATATGCAAGTTATGGTCTTGTGCGCAACAAAAGCTGGCACAGCCTTAATTAGTCTTGTTAAAAAAACTGTTATATAAGATCCATTATTATTATTCATGATTATTATGCTACTTATCAGGCCTATACTTAGATATAGAACTATGTACTGGCATAAAAATTTGTTTTCATGCATTATTCTGACTATATTTTGTATATTCTGTGTACAGAATTCTGCAAAGTTACTGTGTGAGAGAATCATTGCCTAGACTCAGATTGAGAGAGAGAGCGAGAGAGAAAGGAATGGCAGTTGTTTATATCTTTTTCACCAAGGTCAATCCCAAGGCCCCCATCTCCCCCTTTGGGGCATAGATAAGTTAAATGGAAGGAAAAAGTCAACAAGAAATAGAGGACCCTTCAATTGATAGCTAAAGCAAACTCACTGGTGAGCAATTCTGAACAATGATCTATGTTAATGAGCAATTCGTGTAATATAACTGAACAAATGAGAGAGAGATTTCCAAAGGCACACAGGAGAGCTAGCCAGCACCCAAGCCCCATGGGCTTTCACAGGAGGGTCCCAAATTTCCTTTTGTGCCTTTGAACATCTCCTATTAAGTTCCTGGGACAGTCTCCACTACAGAGTTTTAGAAAAAGAATTTGTGAGAATTAAAGTTACAATCCAGACTCCTAAGTTGGGGAAACTGTATAATATGCCATTAAAAAACAGGAAGGCAAAAAAACCCTACAAGACTGTAACGATGCAAGACTCACCCCTATGGCGCCTCCACTCAGGGAATTAGCTTCCAGCCTCCGGAGCACCCTCTGTCAGCCAGTGTCTTGCTACCGCTGGGCCCCCGTGTCCCTCCCAGACTCCGGTGCCCCTTTCCACTGGGGTGCTGCCCCCTGGCAGTAACCCCACAGTCTCTGGTTCTCCCCCTTCCAGGGGAACCCCCACCCCCTATCACCACCTAGCCTCAGTATACGGCTACTGCCCCATCCCCATCTAGCCCCCATTCACTGGGGCAGACTGCAGTATATAAGCCACTCATCACAGGCAAGTAGGGTTTGGACCTGCTGCCTCTGTCTACTGCTTTGGGCTGCCCCCTGCAACCCCAGTACCTATTCGGCCTTCCCCTAGGCCGCAGCCTGGAGGTTTCCAGGCCGGAGCTCCCCAGCTCCCTGGGCCTTCCCCCAGCCCTGCTCCAGCTCAGGTACCCTCGTACACTCCTAGCAGCCAGGTCCCTCCCTCTCAACACGCTAGAGAGAGTGTCTGTGTGCCTGGCCCACTGCCCTCTTATAAGGGCCAGCTGAGCCCTGATTGGGGCGTGGCCTCAGCTGAGCTTACTTTCCCACTCAGCCTGGGAACTGCTTGCTCCCAGCCACAGCCCTCTCCTGGGCTGTTTTAAGCCCTTTAAGGCCGGAGCGGGTGACCACCCCACTACAAAGACATATACAAAAATGTATCTCCCTATCTTAAGTTCCCCATTCTCCAGTTATTTAGAATGGAAGTACCTAACAAAACAGAGCAGCTGTTGTTTGATCCAGTTGTGAGAGGTGCACCTGAAGACCAGATAGTGGTGAACTGAAAATGCAAGACTTCACCACAGAAGAGAGAGATAAGCCCTCCAAAATAAAATGGACCCCTCCATCAATACACTGGCTTAGCTAGGGGAATGTCATAGGACCAGATTCAGAGCCCACTGAAGACAAGAGAAAGGTTCCCATTAATTTTAGGGGGCTTTGGATCAGGCCCTATTATTTTGAATCAGTTGCTCACCATAAATCCAGACAACAGTTCTGAAGACCAGGTGAAGACTCAGCGATAGGACTCAATGAGATAGACAGTAGTGAAAAACACACTGCCACTCATCACATTCAGGGCAGTCCCTCGAGACAATTGTGCTTGTTTCCAAACAAGCAACTGTTCCCACCTACTCACAGTTTATTTTCTTTATCTCTGTGTGAATGGTACCTTTGTCTTACCTAATATTCCTAGTTTACCTAACATTATTACTGTGTCTAAGTGCTAAAGAATCCTTAAGTAATCAAATTACTATCTAATCTGATGGTAACTGATACTAGGTTGATTAATAATTTTTCAAATTAATTAGGAAGTCTTTTAAACAGTCTGCAAAATTTAAGCTTTTTTCAACCACATAGTACCTTTTTGAGGCCCAGAGCTGTCAGAGGGTTGAGTGTAATTGATAATCCATAAAGTTAATTGTTCCCATATGATCGGTGATCAACCACAACTTGAGTGCATAAGAGCATAGTAATGGATGTTTAGATGGGTTTCTGTGCTAAATGCAATTTGCCTTGAACAAGCCAACTCCTCTCTTCTGTTGGACGGTAAATATAGATTTAAGCTCTCCCCTAGGGTTTTACATAGAAAGGGAGAACATATTTAATATTCTATGTTCAGTTAAAACCCGGGTTTAACAAAATTCATAGTTTAACTGCACACAATATAGTAATAATACTACTTCACATGTACATAGTACCTTCCATATCAAAGATCCTTACAAATGATTAAGCCTCAGAACACCTCTTTGAGATAAATAATTATTATCCCCATTTCACAGATGAGGAAATCATAAGTACCACTCCCAGGTGTTTAAAAATCATGAGATTCACTTAGAAATACTGAGATATTTTTAAAAGAACTGAACAGTTAATTTTTTTATTTGCCTTTTGGTTTTTCATCATTTAAGGTGAACTTGGGACACATTTTCAAGCTTTTCTCCACAACCATGAGAGCTAGAAATGAAAACAAAAACAAAATGATTCTCCCATAATGGTACAATTCCAGGAGCTGGGGCTTTAAGAAAATACTAACATAATGAGACTCATAATAAAATCATGAGGGTTGACAAAAGAAGGTATGGAAAGGTTTAGGTCCTGATTTTTAAAGGTATTTAGGCACCTAACTCCCACTGAATTAAATAGGCATCTAAATAGCTTTAGAAATTTGGGCCTACATAACTTGCCAAAGGTCATTCAATTAATGTATGGCAAAGTAGCAGAAGCTAGAATCCCAGCTTCCAGTTACATGCCTTAACCACAAGACCATCTTTCAGAGAGCTTTCTGAAGATAGATGAGAACATAGATTGCCGCCTGCTGCAGCCTCACAGGCGAATTTCATCCATAGTGCTTAATTTTTGAGGTTTAAAAAAAACCCTAACTTTTCAAATGTAGAATTCATCAAGCATATGTGATAACATTATAATATGTTATCAGATCTATGTCCTTTCTATATCCTTAAGTAGGTCCAGCTCCAAGCCCTACCTCTTTGTATTTAGACACTCATTAGCAGGGCCGGCTCCAGGCACCAGCCAAGCAAGCTCTTGCTTGGGGCGGCAGATTCTACGGGGCGGCATTCCGCCCAAAGCCAGGGCGGCACGTTGTTTCCTGCTCTGGCCGCCCTGTAGGGGGCGGCAGTGCAGAGGAGGGGAGCGCCCTGCAGCAAACTCGGCAGGGCAGCCTGCGTCCTTCCCTCTCCACGGACCGGAGCAGTGCGGAGCCCTCCCGGCAGGCGGCGCGGCGATCGGGGCCCCGGGATGAGCGCCCCGCTGAAGCCCTGGCCGCCCCCTTCTCTCTCTGCCCCCCGCTCCCTCCCCATTAGACCAGGCGTGCACTGCAGCACAGGGAGTCCCCTGGCTCCGGCCGCCCTGTAGGGTTTTGTTTTGTTTTGTTTTTTCGCCTGCTTTGCAGGCCGCGCTGTTCCCCCCTCACCCCGCTTTGCCTCTCCAGCCGCTCCACAGGTTGTTTTTTTTTCACCTGCTTTGCGGCTCCAGCCGTGCAGTTTTTTTTGTTTCCCCCCCCCCCGCTTTACCGCTCCAGCTGTGCTGCAGGTTTCTTTTTTTCCCCCTGCTTTGCCGTTTCAGCCGCGCCGTTTTTTTGTTCCCCCCACTCTGCTTTACCGCTCCGGCCGCACCGTGGTTTTTTGTTGTTGTTTTTTTTCCCTTGCTTTGCTGCTCCGGCTTTGCTGCATTTCCCCCCACACACTTTGCCGTTCCAGACGCGCCGTTTTTTTGTTCCCCCCACCCCACTTTGCTGCTCTGGCCGTGCTGTGGTTTTTTTTCCCCCTGCTTTGCAGCTCTGGCGGCCACCCCCCCCTTTTTTTTTTTGCTTAGGGCTGCAAAAAAGCCAGAGCCAGCCCTGCTCATTAGTCTTAGTGGGGCACTAAGTGGGGTTTCCAGGAACTCTTGCTGAAGAGGTGCTCCTTTACACTACTCCCTGGTGTGACGTAGAGTGTACTGGGACAATTAGTGAAGCTATTTTCCTTTAAGGGACTCTGGGAGATTATGGCAGTTTTGAGAGGGGCAATGCCATTTAAATCACTTGAGAATGCTTCCTGTTTATGAAGATAATAACCATAAGCGAGCACAGAAAAGGCCACTAGCCCAGGACACAGTTATCAAAAGAACTGGAATTGCCCTCAGATTATTACCATTGTACTGAAAATTTAAAATATTTTTATTTTAAATTTAAGGGGAAAAAACTGACATGAAACAGGCAGTCAAACTACTGAAAATAAATTGCTTTTGGCAAAAAGCTTTTGTTCCTCTCTTCCTAGTCCTACAGGGGGTCCCCTGTATATACTGGGGTTGCGTTCTTGAAAAGGGCGATGGATACCAAAATGACATATACAGGGGAATTTTTCCCCATAAGAAATAATGGAATAAGGGGGGGATTCATTCACAACTTCACCACACTCGCCTATTTTTGCCTCAACAGTGTATCTTTTTACAATAACAGGTTATATAGTACACATTTTACACATAAAACATTGAAAAAAAATGTAGAACCATACTAACACCGTTCAAAATATAGAATATTTTAATACAGTAAATACAGTACAGTAAGACAGTAAAAAACAGTGTCAATTACACTAAACTTAGGTAGGGATTGTGGCTGGGTTTTTTTGGGCTGGCTTTTCAGAAGTCTTAAAAAAGGATTTTATCGATTTCTGCTCTCCTGCATGAATTTTTGAACAAAAGATCTCCCTGTAGCAAGCCACTGCATCATTGAGAACCCTGGAGATCCTGGCAGACCATTCAAGAAAAGGATCACCGCTCTGTATGATTTCCGTCATCTCATCCAGCAATTCAAAGAAATGGGAGAGATTCTTGGCTTTCTGCCTTATGTCATCGTCATCCTTGCTTTCTTTGTATATCCATTGTTGGTCCAGCTCAATCAGTTCTTCATCTGTCAGTTGCTCAGCGTGAGATTCCAACAGATCCTGTACATCATATTCCTCCACCTCCTCAAAGCCAACATCCTTCACCAACTTGACAATTTCTTGCTTGAGAGCAGAAATGGCATCAAATCCCATGAAGCTGTGGACAGCATCTGGCCATGCACGAGGCCAAACACCGTTCATACATTGCAAAGTGACTTCTTCCCATGATGCGTCAATATTTTCCATGCCCTTCAAGATGTTGTAGGACTTCCAAAAGTCCTTTACACTGGGCTTTCCTTCATCTGCCGTCTCCTTAATCAGCATGGAGAATATCCTCTGTAGGTAATAAGCCTTGAATGTGGCCGGCGGACGCAAGTACAGTACTGTACAATAGGGGAACGTGTTCCAATTCACGGTGGTCCCAATCCGTGCAAATGATGGCTATGTGGATCAGGATCAATGTAAAGTGGAACATGTTGATGAGCGACAGATATCCAAAAGAATAGATAAGGGGGAGATGTATACCGGGGAACCCCGCTACAGCTTTTTCCTGTCACCCTACACCTCTCTCTCCTCATTTGCATCTTGAGATATCGCAAGGAAATTTATTTTTTGCCTAGAGTACGCTCAATATGGAGAAAAAAAGTTCCATTTGATTCCAGATATCTGGTTGAAATCCTGACCCCACTGAAGTCCATGGGAGTTTTTCACCCCTTATGAATCTTTCTCACCTCATGCTCCCTATGGGCAAGGTAAAGTATGTCTACATTGAGATAACAAAAACCAAGGCACAGAGTATCAGAGCCAGGGACAGATGATTTGTGCTGCAGGGCTAAAAATTGCAGTGTAGAGGTTCATGCTCAGGTTCCGAGACCATCCCCTTAGCATGGTCCCAGAGCCTAGGCTCCAGCCCCAGCCCAAACTTCTACACTGCAATTTTAGAGCCCCACTGCCTGAGTCAGCTGAGCCGGGCCAGCTGTGGCCCTGCTGCAGGTCTTCTATTGCAGTCTTGATGTACAAATAAGCTCCTCTCTCTGGAATAAATTTTTGTTACATTTTGTTTACGTATTTTATCAAAAATCCTTCAGTGCTATCAGTCAGGTGTGGCATAGACTTCCACCACTGGGGCTTTACTTGTGTTCTATCCTGCTCCAGAATGTTGCAGGTCATCTCTAATCCATGGAAATTTATGAGGATGAAGAGGAGACTCATGGACACCTACCAGCCAATTCACTGATAGTTGAGGACCAAAAATTGTGACATTCTATTAGGCCATTGATTGAGTGGTCTGTTGAAGGAACAAGATTCTTCCACAGACCACCTTTGAAACTTTCAAGTTCCATTAAAAAACAAGTGTGGAGAATCATAATTGATCCTCACACCACCAGGAAAGCTGTACCCCATCCCAGAATTGCAAGAGGTACTCAGCAGTCTTCAATGTGGGTAAAATTTCCAGATATCTCCATCTCTAATCTCAACCCAAACACCAGATCAAGAGTGTGCCCAGTGTTGAGCCAGAAGACACCTGGGATAGTTCCATGGTTGTCACATGCCTACAAAATCCTACACTGTTTTGTTACCCTCACATGCATAATATCTAAAATTAGGCTTTAAGCTGTCCAAAGAAGGTGTTATGTCTTTTTATTCATTCCACAGTGTGATTAGCACACTTGGGGTGCTGCAACAACAAGAAGCAGGTGGTGATTTGTATATTTGTTGGTGTTTTATCTGTTAAAAATAAAAGGGAAATGCTTTTTGGCTTATTTTAGCAGCACTGTGCACATTTTTCCCTGCTTTGAAACCGCACTACCATGCATCTTTGAATTATGTTGCCTTCAATACATAGAAGAGATTTTAGGCTGAGTAATCACAGGGGGAAAAAATCCACAAAAGTAAGTGTCAGATTTGAACTAATTAGGACTGAAAATATGACTTGCAATATTCCCCAGTGCTGTCACCTTTCTGCTTTTCAGGATATAAACCTCTTTAATTGCAAGTCAAATATTAAGGAAGCCTTCTGACTATTGTATTCTGAACATCTATTGTAAACCTCCTTGCTTATTTATTCATAGATTTAAAAAAAGGAAATGCTGTAGGAAACTAGTCTCTGACTTACATTTACTTTGAATATTTAGAATCAAAAGGAACCCTTCTCCCCTACTACTACAATAGTGCACAATATCTAGGGGAAAAAATAAATTTTCTTGCAATATTGCAATATGCGCAAAGGTGAAAGTCCGATATTTTAAATTAACAGTATAATGAAAACACATTAGGATATTTACTTATTTATTTAATCCCTGGTTCCTGTTAGAAAGTTTGGTATTTTCTAGGCACCTTGGTATAACAGCGTGCTAATGCAATTCTCTGCAATGTTATGGACCAAAAAACAAATAAACCCCATGTCCTAAAGGGCTCGCTAAGCAAGTGAGGAGAGGCTTAACGAAAACCAATGTCTGGAAGCTGAACCCAGACAAATTCAAATTAGAAATCAGATACACATTGTTAGCAGTGACGGTAATTAACTGCTGGGACAAACTAGCATGGGAAGTGGTGGATTCTCCATCTCTTGACATTTTCAAATCAAGACAGGATGGCTTTCAGGAAGATATTCTTTAGTCAAACAAGCTATTATGCTTAATATAGGATTGGATCAGACTCTGGCCTTAAAATTTATTAATCTATTTTTCAGCACCCAGCTCAACTAAAGCTACCTTGCCATGAAGAAAACTCTAATTATTGCCTTTTAAGATCTCCATATATTTCTGTTGTTTGAGTATTTTATGTTTCAAAGTCTCATCTCCAGTCCTTAGCCCATTGTTCTGGGCTATTGATTAGAAATAAAGCACACACGCACATGCCCTCTCTCATTATATTAATTACATTTATATAGAATCATAGAATCATAGAAGATTAGGGTTGGAAGAGACCTGAGGAGGTCATCTAGTCCAATCCCCTGCTCAAAGCAGGACCAACACCAACTAAATCATCCCAGCCAGGGCTTTGTCAAGCTGGGCCTTAAAAACCTCTAAGGATGGAGATTCCACCGCTTCCCTAGGTAACCCATTCCAGTGCTTCACCACTCTCCTAGTGAAATAGTGTTTTCTAATACCCAACCTAGACCTCCCCCACTGCAACTTGAGACTATTGCTCCTTGTTCTGTCATCTGGTACCACTGAGAACAGCCAAGCTCCATCCTCTTTGGAACCCCCTTTCAGGTCACTCTTCTCTTCTGCAGACTAAATAACCCCAGTTCCTTCAGCCTCTCCTTGTAAGTCATGTGCCCCAGCCCTCTGATCATTTTCGTTGTCCTCTGCTGGATTCTCTCCAATTTGTCCATATCCTTTCTGTAGTGGGGGGCCCAAAACTGGGCACAATACTCCAGATGAGGCCTCCCCAATGTCGAACAGAGGGGAATAATCACTTCTCTCGATCTGCTGGCAATGCTCTTACTAATGCAGCCCAATATGCTGTTTGCCTTGGCAACAAGGGCACACTGCTGACTCATATCCAGCTTCTCGTCCACTGTAATCCCCAGGTCCTTTTCTGCAGAACTGCTGCTTAGCCATTCGGTCCCCAGCCTGTAGCAGTGCATGGGATTCTTCTGTCCTAAGTGCAGGACTCTGCACTTGTCCTTGTTGAACCTCGTCAGATTTCTTGTGGCCCAATCCTCCAATTTGTCTAGGTCACGCTGGACCCTATCCCTACCCTCCAGTGTGTGTATATATATATATATACACACACACTAAAAATCTCAGTACTGGAGAATCCAGAAAAAAAGTTTTCTTCTTCTGTAAAAAGTGAAACATTGACACTTCTCTCTTTTCCAAGAACAAAATTCCTAAAGGAGGAGGGGACAGCATTTTCCTGGTGAATATTTAGATTTGCTTCCAAAAAAAAATCAGAATTTTGCACAAATACCATCTTTACCCTGTTCCCTGTATTTAGACAGATATGACAAAATGCCACCCTGGATTATGATTTATTAAAGACATTTGCTGAGGGAGAAGTCTCATTGTAACAAAGAGCTGTGCACTGAAATTGATCTTAATTTAACGTAATCAACAAGGCATTTATTATTTTAGTGTGCACACTTCTTCCAGAAAAGCTACAAAATATAGCTGGTCAGGAATGTCACACAAGAAGTTGATATTGAACCAGGAATTGAACCCAGGTCTTTTTACACCCACAGTAGTATCCAGTGTATTAGCCCACCCTTCCTTCTTACAAGGTCTGCCTGACCTGCATTTTAACCATTATAGTGCTCCCCCAAGACTAGATAGCTTGGAAAAGGAAAGGGGTACATCAGAATGGGAAGAATATAAAGGAAGGACAACAATCTTACTGCAGAAGGATGCTCCCATAATACAAGATAGAAATATTTGATGGGGACACTCCTTTTATCTTTAATAGTATGCTCTAAGGAGGTTATTTTACCAGGTGGTGAACAGCAACAACTCCACTGACTTCAGCAGGAGCTGCAAATACTCAGCACATCTGGCTATCAGACCCTAGGGATGTTCCTACTCCTTGATAAAGAATCTACAGATTGCTGGTGGGTAGAGGGGCTGGTACATTATATCACTTCTGAATTAGAATGCAGATCCTCCACAAAAAAGCACTTAATCAAACCCATTGTCACAAATTAACCTTTAGAAAAGGAGTAGTTTTTACTGTACTGAACAAAAGCCCTTCATGAAATGAGGGAAGAAAGTCTGAACCATAACGCTCTAAATCTCCAGCTAAGATTGTGACCTTTGGGTTCTAATTACATGAGAGCTTAATATGACATGTGGCATTTTTTAACCTTTGAGGTTTTATCATAATAAAATTCCTGCAATATGTTAAAGATGCAGGATTTTACAGGTTAAAAAGCTTTACTGGGAAATTGCATATTCCAAATTTAACTGTCTGCAAGCACCACAGTATGGAGTAGGGAATTACTTTATAATGATTCAGCCACATGAACTGCTACCTCTGGGTTATGCAAATTATTTTTGAGACTGGTGTTTATTATTACCATAGCACTGTTCAGACCTTTTTAGTTAAGGCTGTACATATATTTTTATTATAAAACCTGTTTTTAAAGGCTGAATTATTTTATTTGGTTCTAGAAAGTTGGTAAAGGCGTAAAAATGGGCATGTGGGTCCTACCTTGAAAGATATTTTTGTTTCAATATGTAATCCAGAAGATCACTGATTTACGACTGCCTAGTGTGTATGTAAACTTCAAAGACCTGGCTGAGGACTCCCTTTGGAGCCTGTCCGTACAGCTCATTAATAAGACATGGGAGTTATCCTAGGGGATGAATACTCCCACAGACTATCAAACTGATCCAAAGCCGGTTTTTTAATGAGCTACTTCTTGTACTATATTTAGGAATTCTGTTGAATTTAAAGATCAATTTTATGCCAAAATTTGGAGAATTCTATAGTATGTTTACGTGTGTTCTGCACAGTACACACGTACTGAGATATGGAACATCCAACGTTCCATATCTCAGCAGAGTTCACTGTTAGCTGCAGAATGCCAAGATCCCTGGCTTTTCAAAGTGTCATAGTTCTTAAATGACCCTATTAAATTTTTAACACCACGAATGAAAGAGCTTCTGCCTCCCTGCCAAAAACATATTGAGTGGAAACAATAGGGGACGAACTGTTCTTGAAAAGGTGTCTAAATTAAGTAGCTCAGACAATTTCTTACACTGTCATGTAATAGCTTTCTTATCAGAAGGGCAGTTCCTTCCAATACTCTCATGGCAGACACATCTGAGGGAACGGAGGCCTGATCTTTAGAGCTCTTTCAATGATGTTATTAATAAATACAGCCATAAGCTACAACGTGTATTTTAATGATCCTTTAAATATGCTCCTCAGGAGAATTGCCAGGCTTCATGGCCAACTTTGTCATGAATGTCCTAGAGCATATGAACTAAGAGAAATATGAATAAAGAACCTTGTCCTCTATTAAATCTGTGCCTTGCACAATGGCATTCTTTCTATTTTTCATCCTATAATTTGCAGAACACAGAGTATTGTTCAGTTTCACTATTGCTTTCTTCCTGCTCCTGGGCTGGCTCTAAAAAACAGCTGGCAAAGATGTTAAACGAGGCTATATCCACTCATGATGCTGATATCTAGGAAAACAGCCTGAAGCATACACAATAAAGCAGCTTCAGTAGCATACTGCAAACATGATAAAGGTGGAAGTCAAGTCACTACCCCCAACTGAAATATTGTTTGTGACCCATGTTCTAACCTATAGACAACTTTGTTTAATTGGAGAAATAATTAAATAGCCACCATACCTAAGATTAGCTCTAGACTATTCTGCACAGACAGAAGTTTAGAAGTGAAAAGGCTGCATACAATTAGTAAAACTCATTATGACCTGGCTGTCTGATCCAGTGAGTCAAGTTTTATATAAACTGTCAAGGAGGAGAAGAACAAATTGATCAGCAGCCCACAGGTAAGTATAAAAAATGGTTTCCACAACAGAGAGTTAGATGTTTGGGGTGGAGGACATGGAAAATTACATGTAACCCTTCTGCCAGGTGAAGCCAGCAGCAACAAGGGCCATATTCAATACCTAGGGGTTCCTTTCCATCGATACAATACAGAACTGGCTTGAGCCCCCACCTAGTAACGTGGGAAAATTACACACCATCCCTGGGTGCCTCTGAGAGGCAATACTTCCCCTCTTGCAAGCACAGAGTCTGAGTGTAGAAAAGAAACTTTTAATGAAAGGAGGGAAGTCGCCCGACATTAATTAGGGAAAATGCCACAAGCGAGATTCATAATCATAGAACTGAGCAGGGCAACCACCCCACAGTGCATGGCATAGTGCCTTCTGCCCAGGGCCGGCTCCAGGCACCAGCCGAGCAAGCTCGTGCTTGGGGCGGCAGATTCCAAGGAGCGGCATTCGCTGCTTCGGCCGCCCCCGCAGGTTTTTTTCTTTTTGGTTCGCTGCTCCAGCCGCCCTGTAGGGGGCAGCAGTGCAGAGGAGAGGAGCACCCTGCTGGGAGCCGTGCCAGGTCTGTAGCAAGTGCGGCAGGGCAGCCCGTGTCCTTCCCTGCCTGCCGACCGGAGCAGCACGGAGCCCTCCTGGCAGGAAGCGTGGCGAGCGCCCTGCTGAAGGAAGCCCTGGCTACCCCCCTTCTCTCCCCCCGCCCACTGCCCAGGGCACATCTGCAGGGCCAGGAGTCCCCCTGCACCTGCGCTCCGTCCGCCTTGCAGGTTTGTTTGTCCCCACCGCACACTTCGCTGCTCCGTCCGGCCCGCAGGTTTGTTTGTGTCCCCCCCTCCTTCGCTGCTCTGGCCGGCCCACAGATTTGTTTGTCGTCCCCCACTTCGCTGCTCTGGCCGCCCCGCAGGTTTGTTTGTCCCCCGCTCCCCTTCGCTGCTCCGGCCAGCCCACAGGTGTTTTTTTGCTTGGGGCGGCATAAAAGCCAGAGCCGGCCCTGCTTCTGCCTCATGTTCTTGAGTTATACAATCAAAGGCTCCTTTTCTGTGCCTCTCTGCTCCCTCACCTTGCTTGTTCCACCAGCTGAACACTTGCTTTGGCTGGCCGCCCCGCCAGCTGCTGCTCCTGGCTGCCCTGCCAGCCCCTGCTGCTCCTCACCGCCTGGCCGCCCCACCAGGCACAGTTCCTCACTGCCTCACCAGCCACTCATTTGCCAGCTGCCTGCCAGTCACCTTCTGCTGCCACCCACCTCTCTGCTGTGACCTCTGCACATCAGTCTCTGAGTAATTTTCAGCTCTTTGCAGGCTGGGCAGAAACACAGTCCCACCAAAAGTGATTTCAGCTCTGCTTGAGCATTTAAAATAACAAAGAAGCTCCTAAAGAAGCCTATTTAGCTCTTTCTTTAACAGTAAGGAAGAACAGATTAAACCAGTTGGGGGACCCTTAGAGAGAGTCCACACCTCCTGGCTAAGACACCTGTCCCTAGCCCTCTTACTTTCACAGGGCTCTGGCATTCAAACCCCTGGCTTAATGAGGTCCTTTCAGCTGAGGGTGACCATTTGGGACAGGTTAAGCACAGTTCTGCTCCCTGTCATTCATACAATAATGACAACACATTGATAACAGCATTTCACTACCCCTGCATTCAAGAACAGATTTAAAAATTTTATTAAAGCTAATGTTAAAAAATGATAGAATACATAGGTTGGGAAAAGAGTGTCTGTACATCTGGGTATAGTGCTTAGATTATCCACAAATATAAAGTTAGTTTTTAAAAGTCATATGATACATAGAGTACATGATCAGCAACAACCCAAATGTAGGTGAATAGATTTAACAATACAGTTTAGATATTAGAATCCAAATACTTATAAAATACATCACTCATGAAAAGTTGTACAGAGATTTGGTTGTGCAAAGCAAAATATATCAATGAGTGAAGATTGTCCCTCAGTAATTGAGAATTAGGTTGGTTGTCCATTTAGAAAATACAATCCATGAGGAAAGTATTAATTACTTTCCTGACTGCGCTTCTCATCAGCACTCCAGCTCATCCCTCCTGATATTGCCAATGTCCGTTGATGTGTTCTATGGCATCTGACACCAGGAGTTGCCGCATCAACCAAACATAGCATTGACCGATTCCACATTCCCTCAGCACTCGCTCATTACTGGGGGGTCCCATGAGCCTAAGGCTCCAATGATCAGTGTGTGTGTGGAGATGCTAAAGTGATTTGTAACCCAGCACCAGCCAAAGTTGATTACTTTGAGCAACACCCACTCCATCTCCTGGATATCTAAGCAGAGTAGGTGTGTTCATGTAAATACAGTTTGCTCCTGATGTCTCTCCCTCTCCCAGCTAGCTATCAGGGGAGAATTCATTCAGTTCGTTTAGATCAGTGGTGGACAACCTGCAGCCTGCAGGCCCCACGTGGCCTTTCAGGGTAATCTGCTGGCAGGTCGTGAGATAGTGTTTACATTGACCATCTGCAGGCACAGCCGTCCTCAGCTCCCAGTGGCTGCGGTTCGCTGTTCCTGGCCAATGGGAGCTGCGGGAAATCAGTGGGGGAATCTGATCAACAGTTTAGATGTCTTTACACATTCACAGGGAGTATGGGAAATAAACTGGAAGAACTAGAAGTATTGGTACATAAGCTAAATTATGATTTAGTTGGCATCACAGAGACTTGGTGTGATAAGTCTCATGACTGGAATATTGGTATAGAGTGGTACAGCTTGTTCAGAAAGGACAAGCAGGGAAAAAAGGGAGGAGGGGTTGCATTATAAATAAAGGATATATACATTTGTTGTGGAATCCAGAAGGAGGTGGAAAGCAGACCAGTTGAGAGTCTCTGGGTAAAGATAAAAGATTTAAAAAAATAGGGGTAATGTCATTGTGGAAGTCTACTGTAGACCACCAAATCAGGAAAAGGAGGTAGATGAGGCATTTCTTTAAAAAAAAAGAAAAGAAAACACAACAACAAAAATTCAAAACACAGAACTGCCAGGATTTTTGTTTGTTTGTTTGTTTTGTTTGCCGGCAGTGTTGTACGGCAGTGAAACATGGGCACTGACAAAGATAGACGAGCAACAACTGTCTGTCACGGAGAGGGCGATGGAAAGAAGAACTCTGGAGATTTCAATCTGTGACCAAGTCTCCAATGAAGTGATCAGACAGGAGAGTGGAGTACAGGATGTCGTTGTTGAAAGCAGGTACAGTAAAATGCGATGGGCTGGGCATATAGCTAGGGTCACTGACAATCAATGGACTACTACAGCTGTTGTCAAGTGGTACCCACAGGAACTGAAACAACCACTCGGCCAACCTCCAAATCTGTGGGAAGATTTTATCATGAAAAGACATGGCCGCACATGGAGAAGGAAGGCTGTCAGGGTTCTTTCCCCACTCTGAACTCTAGGGTACAGATGTGGGGACCTGCATGAAAGCCCCCTAAGCTTATTTCTACCAGCTTAGGTTAAACCTGGTATGCTGCCATCACCAAGTGATTTAACAAGAAACAGGGAAAGGACCACTTGGAGTTCCTCTTCCCCCAAGATATTCTCCCAAGCCCTTACATCCCCTTTCCTGGGAAGGCTTGAGAATAATATCCTAACCAACTGGTTACAAAGTGATCAAAGACCCAAACCCCTGGGTCTTTGGATAATGGAAAAATCAGTCAGGTTCTTAAAAGAAGGATTTTATTAAAAAGAAAATGTAAAAATCATCTCTGTAAAATCAGGATGGAAAATAACTTTACAGGGTAATCAGATTCAAAGAGCACAGAGGAACCCCCTCTAGCCTTAGTTTCAAAGTTACAACAAAACAGGGATAAATCTCCCTCTAGCAAAGGGAACATTCACAAGTTGAGAAAACAAAGATAAACTAACACGCCTTGCCTGGCTGTTACTTACAAGTTGAAATATGAGATACTTGTTCAGAAAGATTTGGAGAACATGGATTGATGTCCGGTCCCTCTTAGGCCCTAGAGTGAACACCACCAAATCAAAGAGCACAAACAAAAGCCTCCCCTCCCCCCGCAAGATTTGAAAGTATTTTGTCCCCTTATTGGTCCTTTGGGTCAGATGTCATGTTACCTGAGCTTCTTAACCCGTTACAGGTAAAAGGATTTTGGTGCCTCTGGCCAGGAAGGATTTTATAGTATTGTATACAGGAGGGTTGTTACCCTTCCCTTTATAGTTATGACAAAGGCCATGATAAGAGAAGAATGGAAGATGTGTTGTGATCAGCACAATCTATATGAGGGCCAGGGGCGGCTCTACAAATTTGGCCGCCCCAAGCAATCATGCCCGGGAGGCGCCCCCGAGCCGCGGGAGCAGCGGACCTGCCGCGGGCATGACTGCGGAGGGTCCGCCGTCGTCGCGCTGCTCAGCTGGACCTCCCGCAGCTGTGGACTGTCGGTCCGGTCCGGGGTGAGCGAGCTGCGTCATCATGCCATGCAGTCAGCCAGCCGAGCCGAGCCGCGGAGCCAGCCGCGCGCAGCGCGCGCCGCGCGCGTCGTCCCGCCCGGCGTCGGTGGACCGCCCCCATGCATGACTGATCAGGCAGGCGCAGGCCCCCCAGCCTGCCGCCCCCCTGGGAAAGGGCCGCCCCAGGCGGGTGCTTGCCCCGCTGGGCTCTAGAGCCGCCCCTGATGAGGGCTGAAGGACCAATCAAAGGTGATCCAAAACACAGGACCTGGTAGTAACGGGGGACTGTAACTACCCAGACATCTGTTGAGAAAGTAATATGGCAAAAGACAAAATCACCAATAACTTCTTGGAATGTATTGGGGACAACTTTTTGTTCCAGAAAGCGCAGGAAGTAACCAGGGGGACAGACATTTTAGACTTGATTCTGACCAACAGGAAAAAATTGGTAGCAAATCTGAAGGTGAAATGCAATTTGAGGGACAATGATCATGAAATGCTCTTACTCCTTCCTTTCCTTAGGATCATGAAATGATAGATTTCATGATTCTAAGGAAGGAAAGAGTGAGAGCAGCAGAATAAGGATAATGAACTTCAGAAAAAGCAGACTTTAACAAACTCAGAGAGCTGGTAGATCAGGTCCCCTGGGAAAAAAATCTAAGGGAAAAATGAGTTCAGGATAGATGGCAGTTCCTCATGGAGACAATATGAAAGGCACAACTGCATACTATTCCAGTGCAAAATCAAAAGAGGAAGAATAATAAGAGGCTAATATGACTCTGTCAGGAGCTCTTTAATGACCTGAAAATCAAAAAGGAATCTTACCACCAGTGGAAACATGCTTACATTGATAAGGAGTAGTACATTGATAAGAACAACATAAGTATTTAGGGACAAAATCAGAAAGACTAAGGAACAAAATGAGTTACAGCTGGCAAGGGACATAAAAGGCAATACAAAGAGTCTCCTCAACAGCCTGCTACCTATATGTTACTTTGTCCTTGGTCCTGCATCATACATCCTTCCACTGACATTGCTTTACAACAATCAATAAATAAATATGATTGTGATGTTTTGGATTCCATCACTGCCTGCTCTTTAACACTGGGGGCTTTGTGCTGTGTAGCTATGATTCAGATCTCTGACCCCCACCAGTAGCCTGCCCACAAGTATAAGGTCTCACCCTGGCTCTCATTAATGAAGATATACTTTGAAGGGTGATACCAACAGCCTTTCCAGTTCCGGATCTCCCCAAATATGTCCTCCCCAAGCTCTTAATTACCAGATACTCAGACTGTTCCCCTCTGCTCCCTCACCCTCCCCCCCCCCGAAGGTGTGAAACCAGCCCCCCAGTTATCAGCTCACTTTAGCACACTCACTTCATTCAGTTTGTATAACAGATACCTACTTGGGATGAAAATTTTAAAAAGTGTATTTAACAGAAAAATCTCAGATTCAAAGATGAAATAGTAAGGGAAAGCAAATATACGCGTTACACAGAAAACAAACTTAAAGATACAGCCTCAGGCTTTGCATGTTTATACTACATAAAATCTCTTTTCTAATAAGAGTTACCTATTACCTTATAACAGTTTCTGAGCACACCCTCTACCTATAGGAGGGATCCAGTATTCTCAGACAACCTCCTGTCTCGAGATTATCCCCTCAACTTCTAGATGCTCTACAGTTCAAACCCCTTCCATTTTAAAAGGGCTTGCTCTTTTTTCATCAGTCACCATAATATTCAAAGTAGGGAAAACTTCCTCCTTTTCTTAGTTTTTGAAGTCTTAGTTCCTTTCAATTTCAAGCTGTTCCCATTTCCTTTGATGGTTCCTCACTGTTTTTTCCTCGGCTGGTCAATGGCTAGGTGCTTGAAGCCAGTTTCGTCTGGTTGAAGAAGTAGCCCCCAGGGCCAGATTAGGAGGGAGGTGATCCAGGCGACTGCCTGAGATGCCGGGCTTGGGGGGCGCTGGGCTCAGATGCTGTTTTTGTTGTTAGTGACAAAAGAGAAAATGGAATGTTTGAAGTAAAAACTTCAGGTATTCCATATATGGATTCATTTTTCACTAATCTCCTAGAATGTTCTGGACCTTTGTAGAATCTCATTGAACCTTCCAGACTTTCTGAGAACTACATTTTCCTCAAACCTCCTAGAATGTTGTCAACCATGCCCTCGCGGATATATAAGGGGTAGGGTGTTGCCAGTCAGTCTTATATGACAGGGATAAATCATGCATACAAATCATGCATCCAAGTTTTGACATGGGCTACAAATGCAATAAAAAAGGGTATTCAAAAGTTTAACAAATGGAGGGGGAGCCGAAGATGCTCCTTGCCTGGGGCACCATTTAGTCTAGGGCCAGCCCTGATAGCCCCTCCCTGCCTGATTACTTCACCACTCTATTGTGAAGTGGTGTTGAAATTGTACCACAGTTACAATTTTCTATGTATGTATTCATACATACATAACCATAACCTGTACAGATACCTCATGACAGCTATTAAGTTCCATGCATTACAAGCTTTTAAAAGAGATCTAACTCAATATCCTCTTACAGTAAAACATAGCATGCAAATTGCTTATTTTTCAGTGTTTGAACCTTCTGTTCTTCCCTTAGGGTGTCTGGGCCTTGATTGTCACAATGTTGAGGAGCCAAAACTCCATAAGACTGAATGCCTGTGCTAGCTAGGTAAGATAGAAGGACTAGGTGCCATCATTTTAAAGTCTAAATTACTGGTACATAAAATCCAGAGTTAACAACGATATAAATCTGGTGAGAACAGAGAATGAAATTGTTTTAGCCGTCTTCTCTCTCTAGCTTTGTTAGAGTCAATACAAAATCTGTACATTTCCCCTTGTGGAAGAAAATCTTGAATAATCTGTAGAAGTAACTGGATTTTATTATTTGTATTATAGCAGCACCAATAGAATCCCCAACTGGGATTGGAACCACTGAGCTAGGCATTGTACAAACAGCCAGATTCAGCCTGTCTTACCATATGTTTGTACATTGTCTGGCACAACTGAACTGGGCTCAATCTTGACTGGGGCTATTAAGTGCTATCAAAATATAAATAATGATAATGGTATGGTTTCAAACCTTGATTCAGATGTGCAAAACATGAAGGCAATTTGAAAAAACAAAATAAAAAAATTTCCACTCTGTGAAAATTAAAAATCCCCCAAACAGAATGTATTTAATGGATTTGACATCAAAGGAGGACTGTTCTGTTTTTCAGTTTTAAATCCATCTTTTAAAAAACCCACTAGGTCTGCAGACATCCAAGCAAGCATGTGTCAGATTCCCTGCTACCTCTAGGTTATGTTAAAGTCCAGTTTTGTTTTATTCCCCATGATTATGATCAGAGCTTTCTTCATGTCTCTCAGGAGATTTCCAATTATATTTCTTGTATTGCACTTTGGGCCACAGGTAGAAGTAAATGATGGAAAGATAAGAGTTCTGGGGAAAATTCAATTCAGGATATAGAAGACATAGATATAATAGTTGGAAGTAATTCTTTTTTGAGAATTCTTGATGAAGAAATTCCTACTAAGAAGGGAAAATTCTGAAAAATGAAGAGCTGGGAAGCTGTCTTCCCAGAGCACCACATTAGCATTAGCCTCAGAATTATATAAATATTTGTAAAGGATTTCAAATTCTTTTCAGATTTCAGTGGACTAGTAATAGGCTTAGATTCCTTATGCTGAAATAAAGCAAGCGTGTTAGTGTTCTTCCTTTACTTAAGCTTATTTTGCCAGCATTTTATTTGTACCTGTTTCTGTCTTCTTCAGTATAATACTGCTGTTTCATTCTGAGAGGAGAGGTGTTCATATTGCAGACAAAATACATATATACACACATGAAATCAATACAAAAATCATAGAAGTGACACAACACAAGCTTAAAATTATCATTCAGTTGCACTGCACACAGAGGTGAGAGTAAGCCGGTCCGATCCAGTCCAGCATACTGGCAAGTGCTGGTACACCGCCAACCGTACCGGCAGGGGGCAGCTTCCCCAGGCTGGCAATTTAAAAGGGCTCTGGGCTCCGGGCAATGGCCCGAGCCCCATGGCCTTTAAATTGCCACCAGAGCCCCACTGCTGGAGCCCTGGGGCAGTGACTGTGAGCCCTGGGGCTCAAGCGGCAATTTAAAGGGCCTGGGGCTCCTGGCCACTGCTACTGCAGTGAAGCCCCAGGCTCTTTAAATCATCGTCAGAACCCCAGAGCTCCCAGCCCTTTAAATTGCTGCTGGAGCCCTGGGGTAGTGGCAGCAGCCAGGAGCCCCAGGGCTCTGGCGGTGATTTAAAGGTCCCAGGGCTTCCAGCAGCCACTACTGCAGCAGAGCCCCGGGGTAGCGCGATGGCTGGGAGCCCCAGGGCTCCAGTGGTGATTTAAAGGGCCAGGGTTCCTTTTCCCCAGGTCGTCTTTGTTATTGTTTATCTAGGGCCCACTCTTGCAACTTGAAATACACAAGCAGACTGCTACCCCTACCTAGAACCCCAGGGCAGCCCCACCAGAGCCTTAGTTTGTGCGGTCTTCAAGGTCTGGACCTTATCTTCATACCTGTCTATAAAGTACATAGAGAGACAAGATGGGTGAGATAATATCTTTTATTGGACCAACTTCTGTGGGTGACAGAGACAAGCTTTAGCCACACAGAGCTCTTCTTCAGGGCTGGGAACCCACAGAAGTTGGTCCAATAAAAGATATTACCTCACCCATCTTGTCTCTAATATCCTGGGACTGACATGGCTACAATGACAATGCATATAAAGTACGTAGCACACAGTTAGTACATACAAATATATAAAACATAATAACAATTCCCACATATAAACTATGTTAACTTAGAGTTAAAGTTGTTCAAATATATTCCATCACAATGGGCAAGCAAATAATAGGCTAAGGCAACATTCCCCACCCCCCACAGGAAAAGTCTCCAAGCACTAGCCCACTACCATCACAATTCTCACCCACACTAATACCTTCTCTAACATATACACTTATAGTTCAATAATGTTAGCACCTCAGTGCACATATCAAATAGCTGTAAAGAACCTGCTAGTCATCAATATATAAATATCTTTTGTGGCATCTGCTTGGGTAATGGAGCACCTAATTCTGGCACTACTTCTAAGGTGATAAAAGCGATGTATTGAGTAAAATAAAGCTCCAGGTCAAGAAACAGCAAGATTCTTTATAGAATTTGCTGAATTCAATTAATCCCATGGAACTGCTAAAAAGCAAGGAGCTGATCTAGTTCAATCTATGCCTGGGGCCAAGTAGGAGAAACTCAGAGATTGAGACCAAACCAATTACTTGTCAGCCAGGTCTGAATTTTCAAGACACACCTGGACAACATAGAGGCTGCTGGGCCAGCTTTAAAATTGTCAATTTATTGAGCACCATCAGTAGGCTTGGTGCTGCACAAAATGTAGAAGAAAACTAATCCCTTCCCAAAGATCTTAAAGCCTGCATTTTACTCCCACTTTTAGGCCTCTTTACACTGCTAGAGTGGTGTAAAAAGGCCTTAGTTTAAATGAGAATCAGGCTGTGACATTCTAAATGAGACAGATAATGTATCAGACAGGCAATAAAATGGATGACCATGGTGATACAAGTGATGAGTGTATTCATCATATTTGGGCCCAATTCATTACAATGGAATTACACCATCGTAAAACTGGAGTGCCCCATTGGCCATCAGGCCACCTATATTTGCATTCACTTCTTATTTATACCAGTATAAATCTAGAGTAACTCCACCAAAGTCCATGAAATTACACCAGAATAAAAGTGGCATGAGTGATAGCAGAATGGGACCAATGTGCAAATGGAACATTTTATTGGGCAATGTGCAAATGGAATTGTGGAATTGTGCAATGTGCTAATGTGCAAATGGAACACTTTATTGCATGCCACTTAGATTTATTATTCTGGCCAAGGTATAATTTTTAACCAAACGTTTATTTAGAAATCTGATTTTTATATACATAAATGTTGGGCTTATATTATTGGTACACAAAATGACAAGAAGTGGAACTCTATGAAATAAATGGGGGTAATGTACTCAAATATTTATAGTTAATTACAATACAAATTTTTCCAATATATAAGTTCAGATTGTGAACCTCTCATAAAAATGTTACAGTACAGTTATACAAAAGAGAATTCTATTGTGGGTTTATTCATAGCCCGAGAAACTAGGGGTTTTATATAAAACAGAATGAACACAACCATGTCACTTGGCTCTCCTATTCAAACTACATAAATTCTTTGGAGAACTTAGGGTTACACTGGGCTATTGGTTGGTCTAGATGTGAGATCGGAACATATTCAAATACAGTCAGAAGAAAATAGAAAAGGACTGGTGAATTGCAACCAGAGATAAGTGAAATTCATAATTTCAATCCCACAGGAAATTTTAATATTTCAACATTTGTTTTCATCCCAAATCAGCACAAAAAACTCATAATGAAATTTTCCCAAAAAACATTTATTCAGAAAGAGTGAAATATTTCACAAAACATTTCAACAGTCCAAAAATCAAAATATTTTGTTATGTTCAACTGAGATAAAACACTGAGATAAACATTGAGTCAGTCCAACATTAAACTATTTGCTCATTGTGGTACTTGACCTCACTGAAGTTGTAGTTCAAGATCCTGAATCCCCCATTCTCCCCTATGGCCCAGGCTCCCCAGTCTTCATCTCCTTTGATGCACCCAGAGTTATGCAACTCTCCTAGTGCACCACACAGGCTGGACAGAGGGGAGTTGACATCAAATTATGGGAAATGTAGTCTTCCAGGGAGTCTGGCCTATGGCAGAGAATCAGGGCCCCACAAGGCAATACCCCACAAAAGGGAAACCCAACTTTTGTTGAACTGACCGATTCAGGTCAAACCAGCCTAAAACAGAATATTTCATTTCCATTTTCCCTGATTTAAAAAAAAATAAAAATTTCAACAAACTATATTATTACAACTAATTGGAACTGGATATGCCCCAGACAGATGGCTTCCCCAACAAACCATCTGACAGAAGTGTTCCTAACTCATGTGCAGTTACTATATGATTCTAATATGTTGGGCCATATTTACAGGACAGTGGGTAAAGCCTACCGACTAATGCAAAAATTTGTAGGAAATTCTGTGAGGATGCTATGAAGTGTTTGTCTACCCTGATTTTTTTCCCATGGACTTTTCCTGCAGGAGGGCATGATCTGGACAATGAAGACAGAGTTTAATTGCACATTTATGCAGTGTACATCTTCTCTTTAAACAGAATAGTTTGTGGCCAATACACCTGTCCTTGCCTTGACATATCTGTTTAGTATATTTTACATAAGTGTTTCAACTATATTATGTACAACCACTTTCACAGTAGTTCACCTGAGTCAATATGTAGGCCATACTTATAGGACAGGGGTCTCTATCCTGGGAAAAAATGACTCTGAAAAAGACCTGAGGTCATGGTTTATACTCAGCTGAATATGAGCTCCTAGAGCTATGCTGTGACCACATGGGCTAATATAACCCTGGGATGTATAAATAGGTGAATCTTGAGTATGAATAGAGAAGTTATATTACCCCTGTATTTGGCACTGATGCAACCACTACCGGAACACTGTATCCAGGTCCGGTGTCAGCAATTCAGCAAGGCTGTTGATAAATGGGAGAGGGTTCAGAGAAAGATTAAAGGATTAGAATCAGGAAACTCAATCTATTTAGTTTAACAAAGAAGGTTAAGGGGTGAGGTGATCACATTCTATACATATTTACATGGGGAACAGAAATTTGATAATAGGCTCTTCAACCTGGCAGACAATGGTCTAACAAGATCATAGAATCATAGACTATCAGGGTTGGAAAGGACCTCAGGAGGTCATCTAGTCCAAACCCCTGCTCAAAGCAGGACCAATCCCCAACTAAATCATCCCAGCCAGGCTTTGTCAAGCCAATGACTGGAAGTTGAAGCTAGACAAATTCAATTTGGAAATGAGGAATACATTTTTAACTGTGAGAGGAATTAACCACTGGAACAATTCACCTAGTATCATGGTGAATTTTCCATTACTGGCGATTTTTATATCAAGATTGGATGTTTTTCTTAAAAGATATTCTCTAGTTCAAACAGTAATTAATTTGGGGAAGTCCTGTGGCCTGTGTTATACAGGAGGTTGGACTATATGAGCAGAGTAGTCCCTTCTGACCTTAGAATATCTGAATCTATAGCCTTTGACTCAGGAGACCCAGATTCAATTTTTTATTATGCTGCCAACTTCCTGTGTGACCTACGGCAAGTTGTTTATTCTTTCTGTACCTCAGTTCCCAATTAGGACAATGGGGATGTTGTGAAGATAAATACTTTATGGTTTGTGGAACTAAAGATACTATAGTGATGGGGCCATTTCTAAACAGAATTGGCTGCATGATTCATGGCCGGGGCTGAACTCTGTCCACCTCTAAACGCCATTGGCTTCTCTAGCACACAGCCCATTTATTTGAGTTGAGTGCTGGAGCTAGGATTTAGCCCTTTGCCAACTGAAAAAAGATGGTATAAATTTCAGTGGTACCTCAACATGTGAGAGGAAGAAATCTTGTTATATTGCACTTCAGATAGTTCAGTCCATTCAAGACAATCTAATTTATATTTATTAAATGAGACAGCATTCTCAAAATGACAGCGTTTCAGCCAAAGACATAAACAATGTTTCTCAAGACATAGTCCAGAAGCAACACGGTGCTTTAAATAATGCTTCCTGTTTTTTCAGAATCATCATTCCCAGTTCCTAATTATCTATAATAGGAAGATTTACTGATATACATTCACAGTGATCTCCAAGTCACTTCCAGGTATGAATTAGTTTCTTCAAATAACAAACCTTTCATTTTCACTAGTTACAATGTTGCTTTAGGTAAATGTCTTTTTCAATCATGTAAACATAATATGAAGGTGAGATATTAAAAATCCAAGTTAGACTTTCCAAGTATGTCATCCAGTCCTGAAGATGAAAGAGATCACACCCTAGACTACCAGATTAATATCAAATATGCTTTTAAACGTTTACTCTTCAAATATAACTTATACTGGTAATATAGATTTAGATCAATTGTTTTTGCTAATTCTTTAAATCATTAATAGTAGCAGGAAGTAGATGTAATAGCCTGGCTGTGGGTTTGATTTGGATATTAATTGAAAGGATTTGAGGAACCAGCATATAGTCACGTTTTCTTTGGGTACAAAATATTGCAATGAACACAAACTTTCTTTCAAAACAAGAAAGAAGCTAAATTGAGAGAGCAAAACCAAAGGGGTTCTCTCTCTTATTAATAGGCTGAGTGCCAAGAGGTAGGAGAAAAGAATTTGTTTTGATCTCATTTGAGAAATAGCAAACATATCAATTTTAAAAGAAACACATTAGCTTACATTTGAAACTGCCAGTATTGCAAGGATATCAAACACACGTAGCATTGTAGATACATGTTGAACCAGACATTAACATTTTTTAGATTTACCCCTGTTTATCCATTAAAGCCCCGATCCTGCAAATACATAAGTATGTATGTGTAGTGGTCTCTCGCCCTCAAGTGGGGAGGGAGGCCACTCCACCTCACTGTGTCAGGTCGGAGCACTCGGGTTTGGGCCCCGCTGCCGGGGCCAAGCAATAAGCAGCCTCTAGGTCTGTAGCCCCCAGCAGAGGTAAACAACAATTAATAGCCTGGTGCTCTAGCCAAGTGGTTCTCAGCTGAGGGTCTGCAGTCCCCTGGGGGTCTGCGAGCCCTGGGAGTCTGTGGCTGAAACCCAGAGCCAGAATCCTAGTGCCCCTGCGGAGTTGAAGCCAGGAGGCGCGGGGCTGAAGCCCCAGTCCCCGGCGCCCCCCTGGGGCTGAAGCCGGGAGGCACAGGGCTGAATCCCAGAGCCCTGGTGCTCCCTATGGGGCAGTAGCTCTGAGCCCATTGGCAGAGTTGGGCACAGGCTGGAGGCAGGGCCAGTGCAAGGATGTTTCGCGCCCGAGGCGAAACTTCCACCTTGTGCCCTCCCCCCTCCCCGAGCCCTGAGGCAGCTCCCCGCCCTGAGGTGCCCCCGCCACGGCAGCTCCCTACCCCCTCCCATGGCAGCTCCCCACCCTCCCCCCAGCCCAGGGAGCCGTGCAGCAGCTCCCCACCCCCGTGTGGTAGCTCCCCTCCACACACCCTGAGGCGCTCTCCTGCGGCAGCTCCCCACCCTCCCACTCCGCCCTGAGGTGGCCCCCTGTGGCAGATCCCCACCCCCCCCGGCCTGGGGAGCCATGTGGCAGCTCCCCACCCCAGCTCACCTCTGCTCCGCCCCCTCCCCGAGCACGCCATCGCTGCTCCACTTCTCCCGCCTCCCAGGCTTGTGGCGCCAATCAGCTGTTTGGTGCCGCAAGCCTGGAAGGAAGCGGGGCGGCGTGCTCAGGGGAGGAGGTGGAGCAGAGGTGAGCTGGGGCGGGGAGTTCACCTGCGTGCTGCCCCCACCTTACTTGCTGCAGGTGGCCCTTCCCCCCGCCCCAGCTCCCTCTGCCTAAATGCCTACGATGACTGGGGTGGCCGAAGATCCGGCCACCGCGGTTACCGCCGAAGAAAATGTCGCCCCCCAAATGCTAGCGCCCTAGGCGACTGCCTAGGTCACCTAATAAGTTGCACCGGCCCTGGTTGGAGGTGGGACACCAGAGCCAGGCAGTGCAGGGTAGCTGCTGCTCTGGCTGGTGCCATGCATTCCCTCGTCTCCTGCTGGTGCCCTGGACTGAAGCTGCCTCTCAGCTCCCAGCCCCCTTTGCTCCTGCAGAGGCAGCCGGTAAGAGCTGCCTGGGTGGGGAGACCTGGCTCCGTGGCTGTCAGATCCCTCCAGGAAGAGGGACTGCAGGGGAGCCCTCCCAGCCAGCACATGGCCCCTAATACTCCTCTCCCTATACCCTGAGGCTACGCCCTCTCTGTACCCCCTGCCCACACACAGCCCCTAGCTACCCCCTCCCTGCACCCTGAGCTACCCCACTGCCCACACACAGCCCCTAGCTACCCCCTCCCTGCACCCTGAGCTACCACCCTGCCCACACACAGCCCCTAGGTATCCCTTCCCTGCCCCCTGAGCGACCACCCTGCCCACACACAGCCCCTAGGTATCCCTTCCCTGCACCCTGAGCTACTCCATCACTGCACACAGCCCCTAGGTACCCCCTCCCTGCACCCTGAGCTACTCCATGCCCACACACAGACCCTAGCTATCCCCCTCCTGCACCCTGAGCTACCCCCTGCCTGCACACAGCCCCCAGCTAACCCCTCCCTGCACCCTGAGCTACCCCCAGCCCACACACAGCCCCTAGCTACCCCGTCCCTTCACCCTGAGCTACCCCATCACTGCACACAGACCCTAGCTATCCTGTCCCTGCATCCTGAGCTACTTCATCACTGCACACAGCCCCTAGCTACCCCCTCCCTGCACCCTGAGCTACCCCCTGCCTGCACACAGCTCCTAGCTACCCCCTCCCTGCACCCTGAGCTACTTCATCACTGCACACAGACCCTAGCTACCCCCTCCCTGCACGCTAAACTGTTTTCAAACTTTTTGAGCTAAGTTATAATTTTTGGTTGCAACCCCCACCCCAAACCCAGACAGGCTGGGTGGCCCGCTGGGGTGAGTCAGGGGGTGGAGTGACATTGCCTTCCTGGACCCCGCCATGTGGAGGTGGCTTGAGCCCCACTGGCCCCTTGCCCCCCCCCACCCCCGCCAAAAAATAGAAGTTAAAATACGCCTATGCCCAAGGCCTCTGCCCCGAGGCCCTCCCACCCCCACTGGGCCCTGGAATTTTTATAGCATGAGAGGGGCCTCAGAGAGAAAAAGGTTGAGAACCCCTGTTCTAGCTTCCTCGGGCGGGGAGAGCAGTAAGCAGTCTCTAGCCCAGAGTCTCCCAGCTTGGGCTGCTGCAATCAAGAGGGTACAACTCTGGCCCTCTACATGAGGCAGAGCATAAACAGTCTTTAGTCCACAGCATCCTGGCTGGAGCAGACAGCAAGTAACAGTCTGAGGCTCTGGCCTTTGAGTGGGTCGGAACAGGGAGTGGGCTTTAGTCTAAGCCTCCTGGCTAAGGCAGCCAGCAAACACACAGTCTAAATGGTCACCATCTTGTGACAGGGGCAAGCCACAAGCCAAGCTCAGGCTTTCTGGCCTAGGGGTGAATAGGCTGCCACCCAGGGGTAGGGTTGGCAGCGGGAGGTAGGTGGACCTGGGCCCACGCAATTCCACTGGGTCCTAGCTCAAGGCCCTAAAAGTGGTGGAGTGTTCAACCACTGGGTCAGTGAGGAATCCAGCCGCAACATACTGACCCCTGCTCTGGCAACAATACTGGACTAAAGTCTGGTTTCCCTGGGCTAATTCCTACCACAGTCTGGAGAAGGGGTTCCATAGTCCAAGGGTCCTCTGTCTCCTCAGTGTATATTGCGGACAGCAGTTCTGGCAACTCCTCCCCAGGGTTAGTCTCCTCTGGAAGTAAGGTAGGGTGCTGTGCTGTCCTGCATTGTGCAGGCTCAGCTGCAGCAGTCAGCAGCAGACTGGAGAGGTTTGTCTCCTTCTGTGGCTCCCATTCACCTGAGCTCCAGGGCCCTCCCTTTGTACTGCCTGTTCTGCCTCGGTACTTATGGCGAGGTAGGAGGGACGAGTCTGGTTCCACCCACCATGGTGGGAGGCCACTCTGCCTCATTACAGTATGTAACTTTACCCCTATAAGTCATCTCCCCACTTAGTCCTCATGTGAGTAAAGTTGCACTTAAATGTTTTCAGGATCAGAGCCATAGGCCCAGATCCAACAAAGCACATAAGCAGATGCTTGACTTTAACCATGTAAATATGTCCACTTAAGCCTGACTTAAGTGCTTTTGTGAATAAGAAGGAACATAAGCATGAACTTCGAGGCTCAGATTCATAGGCGCTGTCTCTGTGGGTGCTCCGGGGCTGGAGCATCCAAGGGCATAGGCATCGACTTCTGCTCCTGCCAGTGGTTGCTCGACCCACCTCTGCCCCCGGCCCCGCCCAGATTCTACACCTGTCCTGCCCTCTTTCCAACCCCTTCCCCAAAGTCCCTTCCCCAACTCCGCCCCCTTCCTGCCCCTATTCTGACTCCTTCCCCAAATCCCTGCCCCGGCCCTGCCTCCTCTCCTCAGCTTGCCATGTTCCCACTCTTCCCCCTCCCTCCAAGCACACCGCCAAACAGCGGGGGAAGTGCTGGGAGGTAGGTGGAGGAGCTGGGACGCGGCACGCTCAAGGGAGGAGGTAGGCATGGGGGAGGGGAACTTGGCTGCTGGTGGGTGCAGAGCACCCACTAATTTTTCCCCGTGGGTACTCCAGCCCCAGAGCACCCACGGAGTCAGCGCCTATGCCCACAGGAAAAAAACTGTGGGTGCTCAGCACCTACCAGCGACCCTACTGATCAGCTCCTCCCCACCCCACAGTGCCTCCCGCTCGCCAGTGATCAGCTGTTCAGTGGCATGCAGGAGATGCTGGGACGGAGCGGGAGGAGCATGGGCAGGAAGAGGTGGAGCGAGGGTGCAGTGTGCTCAGGGGAGGGGACAGAACAGGTCGGGAAGAGGCAGGGTGGAGGTGGAGCAGGGAAGAGGAGGGTCATAGGTGAGGCCTTGAGCAAAGGGGTGGCCTGAGTGGAACAGGGGTTGAGCACCTGGGGGAACCAGAAAGTCAGCGCCACTGCTCAGATTTTAAGCTCTTTAGGGCAAGGGCTTATATTTATGTATCTTCTGAGAAATGGATCTTAAAGTGCCCATAAACCAATATCATGTTTTAATGTCTCAAAAGAGATTGTAGAATATGTTTGAAGCATTTTTACTTCAGACAAACACCTTTGCCCTTGAAACAAGCATGGAAAATTTCAGCCCACAAGGAATTTGAGGAAATTAGGAGCAGTTAAACAAGGGAGGTTAGTCTGGAAGCTGGAACTCAGCCTGAGCTACAGCATGTGTTCAGCAAAGCATGTTATAATAACCATTAAAATACTGAAGTCAGCACTGCCTCCACACCACCATAACACTGGGTGTAGACTATCAATGCACAGTAATGCCAGAAGTCACTGAGTGAAGCAAAATACCTCAGCATGCGGTTGTTTTAATTAAAGTTGTAAGCAAAAAGATCATACTTAAGAGGCTCATTAAATGACAAGGAGGGGTCTAGACTGAAGATTTTTATGTCAAGATGCCTTCCTGTTTTTTCTGGTATTTTACATATCAAAACATTTTTTCTCTTTCTAGCCTTTGAGCACTAATTCTTCCTATATTTTGACGAAGCTTCCAAGAAAGACAGGCCATTGTAGTTAGCGTGCAGTTTCAGGACTCTAATATGCTCTGATGGGTAAAACATTTCTGCTGTCTTACTGCAAGAGACATTTATTAATGGATGGGCTGATAATGCTTATTATGTGCCTGAGATAGCCTCAAAAGAGCCAGAGAATACAACTGTAGGTGAACAATGTCTGTTCTTGTGAGCGTTTCTTAGCAATAAATTGGATTTTCAATTCAAAATGTATCTCATTTTATGGAGAAAAAGCAATCAGCCCTTTGAGAGTCTACTAGCAATAGAAAGAATTAGGAAAATAAGCAAAGACAGACAGCAAGTTTTCAAAGTCACACAATGCATCAAAGGGAAAAGAAATCAGAATCTAATTGAGGCCCAGCCTTCTGTATCGTTTAGTTCTGGTTCACCTGAGGAGAGGAATGCTAGTTTTCTAGTATTAAGTGCTATGGTAACTGGGACTGAAAAAAATACAGTCACATCGGTAGGTCAGGTACAGTCTGGTAATTCATTTTTTATTTACCTCAGTATTAAAACATGTATTCCATTAAATACATTTGAAAATATAATAGTCTCTAGTATTCTAGAATCTTAAGGATAAAGTCACAGATACTGTTTTATGTTAAAACTTGTTAAGTTGTATCTGAATAGATGGATGTAAACAAAATTATTCTTCAGGGCTTAGTTCTGAGACAACTGCTATTTCTCCTGTATGAAAACTACTCCCTAAGGAGATGCAAATTATTTGGTGGTACTTAATGGCCTTGTGGTAATTACTATGCCATTTGAGTTCTCAAAATTGCAATATCTAGTGTATAGCTGTGGCATCAAAAATTCATATGGCTGCATCTGAAATAAGATGCTAAGACAGGGAATTGTAAAATGACATAATTTGATATATATAATTGTAGCATGAAGTCAGCTACAAGCCTTAGGCCACTACGAGTTCAATAAGGGATCAGACACAGGTCAGTTAGATGCTCTGAACATTTTATTAGTAGAGAACTGCAAGTCTTTAGTTCGGTTTAGAGGAGTACTGATGCTCACAGTTATAAATAATGTACTGGTATACTATTACCAGTTATAAAATGAAAATAGTTTTAGCCCAGATAAAGCCAAAGGGAAATAATTTAAAGGTAGGATCAGATTCTGCAAATCCTACATATGTTGAATAGCATTTATTCACAAGTAGTCCTGAAGGACCACTTGCATGAGTAAGTGCCATTTGGCATGATTAAGCGTTGCAGATTCTGGCCCTAAATAAAGAGGAAATGGAGATCTAACCAGTATATATTACAGAGTTATTTTGGCCAATCGCTCATTCTGGCATGGATGAGGAGCAATCCAAAGCCCTGAATCAACAAAGCACATACTGAACTCTAAGCACTTGCTTAAGTCCCATTGACTTAGAATTTGAGCACATGCCCAAGTGCTTTGCTGAATGAGGACTCAAATAGGGTGATTGTGTTTCTCTTTGCTGAATACAAAGGCCCATTCCTTCTCCCATTGAAATCAGTAGGAGTTTTGCCATTGACTTCTATGGGAGCGGGATTTGGCTGTTACTTCTTACCGCTATATGCAAGTTTACCTGGATTGTACAACATATGTAAGAATAAAAGAATAATATTTAACTCCTTGGATAATTCCAATGGCATCTTAAAGGCAGTGGGTGGGATATTAAGTTTGTTAAACACCTCACACCAGCACTTTTAAGATAGCACTGGAAAGGGTCCAACACATATAGTGGCCTTTCTGATGCCCTATCCTCCTCCTAGCACCACAGTTCATATTTTGTGTGCTCTTGGGCTGCAGTGCAATCTGAGGCATAATGCCCCAGATCATGGAAATGTAGGACTGGAAGGGACCTCAAGAAGTCATCTAACTCATCCCTTCACACTGAGGCAGATTTAAATATACCTAGACCATCCCTGACAGATGTTTGTTCTTAAAAACCTCCAGTGACAGAGATTCCGCAACGTCCCTGGGCAATGTCCCTGTTCTACTGCTTAGCTATCCCGATAGTGAGAAAGTTTTTCCTTATATCCAACCTAAATCTCCCTTCCTGCAAACTAAGCCCAGTACTTTTTTTTCTAACCCTTAGTGGACATGGAGAACAATTGATCACCATCTTCTTTATAACAACCTTTACATATTTGAAGACTGTTATCATGGCCCTCCTCAGCCTTCTCCTCTCCAAACTGAATATGCCCAGTTCTTTCAGCTTTTCCTCATAGGTCAGGTTTTCTAACACTCATCATTTTTGTGCTCTCCTCTTGACTCTCTCCAGTTTGCCCACATTTATCTTAAAATGTGCTGCCCAGAACTGGACACAGTACTGAAGCTGGGGCCTCACTAGTGCAGAGCAGAACAATTACCTTCTGTATCTTACATATGACATTCCTATTAATATATCTCAGTATGATATTTGCCTTTTTTTGCAATAGCATCACATTTTTGCTTCATATTCAATCTGTAATCCACTATAACTAAGGCTGCAATTCTTTCATGGAGGTGGCAGAAGTCACGGATTCCGAGACTTTCCACAAACTCTGTGACTTCCAAAGCAGCTGACTTCAGGGCCACTGCTGGAGCAGCCACAGCTGGAGCGACCCGAGGCCAGCCGCACCAACCACTGCTCAGGAGGCCCCGGGCAGCTGGCTCCTGGGACCACCCGAGCAGCAGCCAGTGCAGCTGGTCCCACAGACCGCCTGAGCAGGAGTCCTGGGGAACATCTGAGCAGCAGTCCCAGGGGGCTGCCCTGGGGCCAGCCGCAATAACCACTGTTCGGCTGGTTCCAGTCAGCTGACCAAGTAGCGGCGGTCCCGGGGCACCGGGAAGCCATCCGGAGAGCGGTCCCCAGGAGCAGTGGCTGGGGGGAAGTCAACCCGCAGCACTAGAGCAGAGCCCCCCAGGCGGGACCCCAGAAGTAGAGTTTTAGTCATGGGTATTTTTGGTAAAAATCATGGGCAGTTTCACAGGCTGTGAATTTTTATTTATTGCCCGTGACCTAAATATTGACTAAATACTAGCCTTAACATAACCCCCAGATCTTTTCCTGCAATATTACCACCTCGCCAATTATTCCCCTTCTGTAATTGTGCGCTTAATTTTTTTCCTTCCTAAGTGCAGTACTTCACTTTTGTCTTTATTAAATTTCATCTTGTTGATTTCAGACCAGTTCTCCAACTTATCAAGATCATTTTAAATTCTAAACATGTCCTTCAAATTGCTTGCAACCCCGGCCAGCTTGATGTCATCTGCAAATTTTATAAGCAAGCTTTTCACTCCATTATTCAAGTCTCAGTAAAAATATGGAATAGTACCAGAACCAGGATAGACCCCAGCAGGACCCCTGTCATAGGGCCCTCAGTGGCCAGGGAGCTTAGTAGCTAGATCGTTGGTTAGGGGGGCTGTAGGGGGACTTGACTCCTCCTTCTCCCTCAGGTCCTGGCCCAGGGTCCTGTGTCGCTCAACCCCTAAACAGGGGAGATGGATCTTTCTCCCAGCCATGAGGGGGTGTCTAGGACCTGTTTTCCTGGCCTGCTCCCTATGCAAGTCCTTTTAGTCTGGGACATGGCCCTGCTAGTCCAATTGCCCCATGGTTGGGGCTTATCTGTAGGTTCCCCTTGGCAAGGGAAGATTTACTTGCCTCCAGTGACTGTGCTGACAGGCAGGTTGCTGGTCTGTGCCTTCAGGCAGGCATACAGAGATCTCCTGCCTCTTTGCCAGTCAGCCCCTGACTGAGCCAGGCTCCCTTCTTTTCTCCCCCATCCAGGCCTGGTATTGGCTGCAGGTACAATGGGGTGAGGTTAGCTGAACCCACAGGTGTTCTTTAACCCCTGCTGTGCCCAACTGCAGTCTCTCTGCTCCTTCACAACCCCCCTTATGTCCTCCCAGTTTGACAACAAACCATTGATAACTAGTGTTTGAAATGGTCTTTCAACCAGTTATGCACCCATCTTAAAGTAATTTCATCTAGACTACATTTCCCTAGTTTGCTTATGAGAATGTCATGTGGAACAGTGTCAAAAGCCTTACTAAAGTCCAGGTATCTCACTTCTGCTGTTCCCTTTTATCCACTAAGCTAGTTACACTATCGAAGAAAATTATACACCGTTCACATTTTCCTTCCCCTGCTTCTTTTCTATTGTCTCCCATTTTTAGTGTTTTTAAAAGGAAATTCAATGCAAAACAACTATATAAAAGCAAGTTTCAGAACAAAATTAATGCAAATTGAGAATTAAAATGTACAAAAGCTGAGTATATTATTTTTGAAAGCCTCCCAATGTGCTGGGTGCCTCACAAAAACAATTATGGACCTTGTCCCTACTCTGAAGAACATACAGTCAAAATTACGGTTCCTCCAAGCAACAGTAACTCAGCCACTCAGCACATGTATAGTCATGCATGCATATATTACAACTGTTAGTATAAATAGGTCATCTTTATCACCAACCACATTTCAGGGCTGAAAACCAGTGCTTTGGCTTTGCAGGAATAAAAAGTTTGATGTTTGTGCAATACCTCATCACGTGAAGTCTCATAATAGAATTTTATTTCCAGTCTCCTGAGGCACAATGCTTTGCTGTAGCGTCACCTTCCCACTGTTACAGGAGCGGGCAGAGGAAGGATTACTAAAATAAAATAAAAACAGCATTTTTGAAAGAGGACAAACTTAATTAATTCATAAAGAAGATTGAAGGAAAGAAAGTCCTGAAAATATGTCATAAGTTTTCTCCATTTGATCAGAGACGTACCATAGTCCAACACAGCACTACTGAAGCTTCTACATTTAAATAACTACTGGCTCACGCGCTCAGGATTTGGAGCAATTTCATCATGAAGAAGTGTGAAGGAAGAGAACGTACAAGGCCAGGGTGGCTGCAGGTTTGTTTCAGTGAACAAACAGGCTGTTCTGCACAATTTACAAAACAAACTATATTAATAGGCCACATTTTCAAATCTGATGTAACAGAGTGCTATCTCGGGGCACACCCCGTTGGGGCACAGCATGGTCCTGCATGCACCCTGCCCTCAGCTCCCTCATGGTTCTTACAATTACTTACTCACAGGTCAGAATACTTAAGTAAGAACCCCCTTTGTGGGACCATATTTATTAAGTATTTTTCAGAATACAGGCACTTTGGTCCCTCAGTCCCAAAACTTTCTTCTCTTGGTTCAGGAGTCTCACAGCCCTCTTCCCTGAGGCCTTTCCTGGTAGGTATTTTCCTCTACAAACTATCCACTCTCTCTCCTCCTCTAAGGCTCTCAGAAGACTTATCTCTCATCTCCAACTCATACCTTGATTTAGCCACATGACGTGCCTGTCATGTGACTGTGATATTTGTCCCCACGTGGGGGAGAGAGCTGAGTGAGTCACAGGTTGGGCTGGACCCACTACCTCTTAAAGGGGCCAGTTACCCTGTGATACCTAGGTGCTCAAAGTTAGGTTCTTAGATTCATATTAATCATTGAAATATAAGTAGCCTAATTTTTAGTAGAACTGAGCACTCACAAATCATAGTGAAATCGATGTGAGGCTGACGCTATTCAGCATCTTTGAAAATCAGACCGTTTATATTTATAGAGAGTCAAAAAATCATAGAAATGTAGGGCTGGAAGGGACCTCAAAAGGTCATCAAGTCCAGCCATCTGCACTGAGACAGGACCAAATAAACCTAGACCATCCCTAACAGGTGTTTGTCCAACCTGTTTTTAAAACTTCCAATAATGGGGATTCCACAACCTCTCTTGGGGTATGGCTACACTGGCGAGTTGCAGCGCTGGAAAGCCTCCACCAGCGCTGCAATTAGTAAGTGGCCACACCTGCAGGGCACTTCCAGCGCTGCAACTCCCTGGCTGCAGCGCTGGCTGTACACCTCACTCAGCATGGGGAATAAGGATTGCAGCGCTGGTGCTGCAGCGCTGGTCATCAGGTGTGGCCACACACCAGCGCTGTGATTGGCCTCCAGGGAATAAGGATGTATCCCAGAATGCTTTTATAAATTACTCTCTTTGTTTTGTTATGCAGCCTTTCTTTGTTTTGTTATGAACGAGCTCCGATCGGAGCTCCGGAGCTCCGTTGCTTATCTAAAAAACAAACAGAGCTCCTGTTTGCTGTGATCATCTGTACCTGGCTGTAAACAATCAAATGAGAGGCAGGCAGGCAGTGAATGAAACAGCGGGGAGTCGTGTTGGCTGCAGGCTGTTTGCAATTAAGAGTTAAGACTAAGGGGTCGGAAACATGTTCTGATTTTTCAAGTCAGGAAGCTAAACACACAGTGTTGGCTCCAAAAATCCCCTCTCTCTTTCCCCCCGCTCCCTGTCACACTAGACCCCACTCCACCCCCCTCTTTTGAAAAGCACGTTGTGGCCACTTGAATGCTGGGATAGCTGCCCGTAATGCATCACTCCCAACAGCACTGGAAATACTGCAAATGTGGCCACACACCAGCGCTGGTAGCTGTGAGTGTGGCCACACACCAGCGCTGGCCCTGCACAGCTGGATGACCAGCGCTGCAAACTACCAGCGCTGCAAACCGTAAGTGTAGCCATACCCTTGGAAACCTATCCCAGCAGTTAACTACATATATAGTTAGCAAATGTTTCCTAATATCTAACCTAAATCTCCATTGTGGCAGATTAAGCCTATTACTTCTTGTCCTACCTTCAGCGGACATGGAGAACAATTGATCACTTCGCACTTCATAGCAGCCTTTAACATATTTGAAGACTGTTATCAGGTACCTCCCTCTCCCACGCCTTCTTTTCTCAAGACTAGGACTTAGGTCCTAGTCAACTAAATATGGACCTAGGAGCCCAACTCTGAGCACTCTGCTTTGAAAATTTTGCTAAAATGCATAAATTAGCATATTCTTAACATAAAGTATTAATAAGCCAAAGGGGTTGATACCAGGCTCAGGCCTGGTTACACTGTCTCTAAAGAGATGCAGCAGAACAAGAAAGGATTCAAAGACAGGTAGTAGAAATAATGAAAAACTTGGAAAGATTTCCATTTGGGAGAGACCAAAAATTATTATGATTATTATTTGCATTATGGTAAGCGTGACTTTAGAGCCACTTTTGTGCTACAGTTTACAGTCTAAAAGCAGATTAGTAAATTTTGTTTAGAAAGCAGAGCCCAGATAAACAAAGGGACTCAGTGTTGCAGTGCCTATATTGTAAGGGCCTTGAAAGTCACTGGAATCCATAAACCCTGAGTGAGGTACCTTGGCTCCCTGTACAATGAATTGACGGGGAGAGGACAGGTACCTCAGAATAGGGTCTGCAAAAGTCAGTATGCTAGGCAGGAAGCCGCATAAACTAGCCAATGGGAAGTGCTACTGAGAGGATGTGCTGAACCCTGCCCTTCTTGCAGAGTAAAGCACCTAAGTCTGAGCTAGAGGGAGGTGGCTATCTCTGTTTGCGATCCACAGCAGGGAACCCCTCTCCTGGAGTCAGGTGGCTCAGGCATCTACGACATTTCTTGCGAGAATGGTTTAGGCGCCTGCCTTGCTCCACACAAAATGGCTAGGAGTGGAGGTAAAGAGGAGGAGGAGGTGGCCTTCCTGATAATTTTTAGCCCAGTAGTAAATGTATTCATCCAGAATGTTGGAGACTCTTGTACAATTCCCCCTTCTCCCTGATGAGAGGGATTTAAGCAGGGGTCTCCCACTTCTCCATGAATGTCCTAACTACTATGTACCCAATAATGAGACACTGTAGTCATCTAGTCCAGCCCCCTAAGCTGATACAGGACAAAATATATCTATTACTTCTTCTACCTTCAGTGGACATGGACAACAATCGATCACCATCCTCTTTATAACAGTCTTTTACATACTTGAAGACTGCTAGCAGGTCCATGCTCAGTCTTCTTTTCTCAAAACTAAACATGCCCTGTTTTTTTAACCTTTCCTCATAGGTCAGGTTTTATTAACCTTTTTTTTCATTTTTGTTGCTCTCCTCTGGACTATCTCCACATTGTCCATATCTTTCCTATATTGCAGCGCTCAGAATTGGACACCGTACTCCAGCTGAGGCCTCGCCAGTGCCGAGTAGAGTGGGATAATTACCTCCCATGTCTGACATACGACACTCCTGTTAATACATCCCAGAATTATATTATATTTGTAACTGCATCACATTTTTGTCTATGAGCCACTATAACCCCCGATCCTGTCCCGCAGTACAATGATCACTTCTTTGGAGCCTGATCCTGCATGGTACTGAGCACTTCCAGAGAGGAGTTGAGTGCCCTCAACTCCCATTAATTTCAGTGGGAATTGAGCGTACTCAGCATCTCAGGATCAGGCCCAAACACAGCTCCTGTTGAAATCAGTCACTTTATATACACTCAGGAATTTGGCATGTCGACCACCATGTGGTCCCTCTCACAAGCCTATTACACACCTCACATCCACGTACAAAAGTGCTCCCAATGGCATCACTACTAGAGCTGTATGAGTCATTGATTTTTTTGGTTCGCTGGACAAATTGCCAGTAAAATAAAAAAAGAAATTAAAATAAAGAACAATAAGATTTAAGAACAACAAGGCTGAATAAAGATGGAGTGGGAGAAAGAAAGAAAATGAACCATTGGCTGTGAGAAGTGAAAGATGGAAGAAGGATGGAGTGGGAGAAAATGAGAACAATCACAGAGAATTAAAAATAAACCCCACCAATTTTTCATGTCAAAAACTCACAACTAACAAGCTGATTAAAATCTAACAACTCTGCTCAAGTACTATACAAAGAGCATTTGATGTTACCATCATGTGTTTTATGCATTTAATAATCACATTTTTAATTGGAAGTTGCATAATTTAATATGTACTAAGGTCTACTACTTTACCACTAGAGTCTAATTAGTAAATCTTGGAAAGGAAGGAATGCAAGCTGATGCTTTGCTCAACAAGCTTGTAACAGTGCTGGAAGAATATCCCTAGGATTAAATGCCAAGTAAAACTAAAGCTTTATTAATTTTCAGTTAACTCTGCCACAACATATTAACCATGCAATTATTTTAAAAGCTGAGTGGCATTAATCTCCCCACCACCACCTCTTACCTCTCCCACACTTCTCCTTTCACCCAAAGTAACAGAGAGAACCTCATCCCATTAATCAATAATATACTCTCTTCGCAACATCCTGGAGAAGGAGCTCTGCTTAAACTTAAAAAAGTAAATGAGACAAGACTGATATTAATAAAATAGGCCAGGCAAATTGTTCAGTGTTACAACCTGAATTCAGCCCATCAGGGGAATTATAAGAAATTCCCTTCTAGTTAAATTGACTGAAACACTATGCAGCACTGGAAAATAATAAAGCACAATTAAAAGTGAAAGTGACCTGAGGCTTTAAGTACCCAAGTCTTGTTTTAATGGAACATGAAGACCATTTAAAGGTCAATGCCTTAGGAACAATCTCCTCAGTACAATTTCTAAAAGGAAAATCTCTGATAGCTTTAAATGGACCTACCTTGTAGTTTATAAAAGTGAAATGTTCTCTTTTCTGAAGGAAACCAAGAAAATAAATATACAGTGCTGAACAGCCCAGTTTTCCTAAGACACTCTCCCAGAGTTTCAAGTCCTCGGTTCAAGAAGAGCAGCTAACTTTTGTAAATGGCATGACAGTTAGACAAGGGAGGTCTAAGAGTATCGTGCTTGTCAGGTATCATAGTTTACAAAACCCTTTTTTCTTTGGATGAAATGATGACTGGCCCAGTACAGATGGGGTAGGGGGTACAAGGAGCCAGTACTTCTCAGTACTCCTACACAGAAAGCAGCAATTAGATGGCTGTCTTCCCTCACTATGTGTGAGAGGGAGAGCGCACGATTGATGCTGGCAGTATTCAGGGGGCATTTCTGGGTGAGACTGGGGGTGGTCTACACTAGGGGGGGATCGATCTAAGATACGCAACTTCAGCTACGTGAATAGCGTAGCTGAAGTTGAAGTATCTTAGATCGATTTACCTCTCTTCTTCACGGTGCGGGATCGACGTCCGCAGTTCCCGCTGTCGACTTCACTACCGCCGTTCGCGCTGGTGGAGTTCCGGAGTCAACGGGAGCGCTTTCGGGGATCGATATATCGCGTCTAGATGAGACGCGATATATCGATCCCCGAGAAATCGATCGCTACTCGCCGATACGGCGGGTAGTCTAGACATACCCTGTGAGTGGCCACTATCTGTCCCTTCTGTCCTCTGTGCCCCAGACAGTACAAAGGAGCACTCACAGAGTGCAAGCTACAGCTTTTCTATAGGAGTTGCAAAGGCCTCTGGTGAGTGTACATCACACAACGCACATCAGGGCATGATACCTGGTCCTGCCCTACCTGGGTAATAACGTCTCCAGACACTGCACCTCTTTTTCTCAGCCATGTGCACAGCTCTGCATCTAGAATCTTAATTTCATCCCTTCTCCCTAGAGACCAGCTGTCTTGACTATACTTGGGTTGGGACTTGTAAGACTAGGACTTGGGAGTCAGAAGCACAAAGATACAGCTGTGAAAGTGGAGTATTTCACTTGTATTTGACATTATACTGCATCTCTCTACTGGAAATAATCCTTCTGCAGCTGAAGTCTTCTCAGTCCAATCCAATCCAATGCATTTTCTCTCACTGGTGTGAACTCTGGACTACTGTACTGTGTTCTGCATGGGGTTACCCTTGAAAATCACTTAGAAATAACCATTGGTGGAGAATGTGGCTGTTCTCTGACTTTGTGTTGTTAACCAATGGAGACATAATACTCCAGCTGTTCTCTTTTCCAGTTCTGGCTCCCAAAGAAACCAGCATTTACTGGGAGAGTAGCTAACCTGGTGGAGTGTGAAGGGTGCAGACGTCTCAAGCTAGGATCCAATCCTGCAAAGCTATGTTCATATGAGTAGACCTATGTCAAGAACTATTTCTATGCCGTATTTAATGTTTCATTATTTTTCTCACCGCTTAGCTAAGTGCTCTACAAGCACACAGGGAGACGCAGCCTCTGCCCTGAAAGTTTATAATCCAGTTGACTACTCAGGAGAAGAAGGCCTGCTCCCATGAATATCCATTCCCTGTTTACTAGGTTCACAACCTTCTTGATCTTCACAAACCTTGGTCCTGACCATTCCGCTATGTCTGTCAGAAAAAGTTCTTTCTCACACAAACATGCCTATTGACTATAGTGGGCCTATAGCCATGAGTAAGGACTATTGGTCTGTGAAAATGTTTACAAGATCAAGTCATTTGTTTCCTATTATTTAAATCTATATTGATTAAAAAAAATAAACCTAAATTTGTATCTAGCTCAAGGGAAGCCTATGCTGTGTATTAGCCAGAGTAGAATTCCCCATTATCTCACCCCCCAAAAAAGCTAGGCTCGCACAAGGAGCCACTGTACATATAAGACATAGTTGAAACCTTTCTTAAACCATTCCTTAAGAGATGGACAAAATCAGTAGCTTAAGACAAGAGGCCTCCTAAAAATGGTGGATCAGAATTTTACTCAATACATTTGGGAATTCTTTGGGTGGTCTCTTAATACTGGAATTTGTCTAATAAACACGGCTGCTACTCTGAAACCTCTAATAAAGTTGTTGTCCTGTACAATACAGGTTTCAGGTCTATCCAGAATCTATTATTTCACCATGTCTGTTTGTCTGTCTCTCTCTCTCTGTGCCTTTCTTCTGCTTTCACAGTCATGCTGTATTTGTTTTTCACTCTGTTTACTCTCTTCCATTTCATATGCTGTGAATTCATTGGATTGACTCCCTGCCCCTTCTCTGATCTTTTTTCCCCACAATTTATCCCAAGCAGAATAACACCCTGGCTTGAACTTTAGAACCCAGGATGTTCAAGTCTGTCCAAAAATAGACAAAATTCTTTTGACATTATTGTAAAATGCCATGAGGTTCTTGATAGCTATTTGATGGTATTATTGATATTTTAAGATAAAGAATCTCCTCTATTTTTTCTGCAAGTACAATTCATTCATGGTACATTGGACATGCACTCTGTGCACTGATAGTTGAGTATCAGACACAGATGATCAAATAAAACCAACAAGTTAAATTCAACTCAGTACTTTTCTCATTGCCTGTAAAGGAAATGAGATTTTTATAGATTTTATCTGGGTATTTCTTCTGAGCTACAAACATAGGAATAAAACAGGAAGCTGGGTTGATTTACTTCCATCAGAACTGTAAAACAGCTTGTAACAGGGGCCTGTCTCTGACCAGAAACTGCACGGACTCCATGGGGTGTGCTCTCAGTGAAACTTTATTTGGATACCCTTCCACCAATATCACCACAGTTCCCCATGCTCCTGCCTATTTACAGCATTTACCGAGCTTTAGGCTGTCTCAGCAGGACCTGTGGGGAACAGAGATCTCCCTGTTCTGGAGCCTCTGTATGACTAGACTCAGCTAGCCCTGTTCATCTTCCCCTCCCCCTACTCTCTCCACCTGTGCTTCCTTCCTGTGCTTCTTTTATCAGCCCTGGGCTGATGGGGCCAACTGAGTTCTTATCCCACCCAGCCCACCAGCTTGATCAGATAATTACCCCCAATCAGTTTCTCCTTGAGCACTAATTAGCATCCAGGTGATCAGACTGCAGGCTCACCTACTCACTCCCTGCACTGTCACACAGCTCAATAAACTTACTTCTGTAGTAAAACAAGTACCAACCCGTAAAAGGATTGGTGAAATTCTTACTCCATGGAAGTGAATGATAAAACTCCCCTTGACTTCAGTGGGGCCAGGACTTCACCCTACATCTCCACTGATCTCCCCAACCACTAACAGCTCCAAAACTACCACACCTAATATGCTAGCTTATGGTTCCATATAATACATAAGTATAAATGATGTACTTTTCATCAGAAAAGTCCCCAAAACATTTGACTAACCTTATGAAAACAAAAATTGTTTCATCCACCATTAAAATGGTGAGAATTAAGAGTGCACAGCAACACTACGCAGCAGTTTAGGACAGGAAATTGTGAAGAATAACATGTTCATTTGAAGGGTCAGGATTGCCTTGTTTTTGCTGAAAGATGATACATCTACAAACAAACTACACCACTGTAGTTCAGCAGTGACCTGCAGAAACGTGTGGCATTACCAGCACAAATTCCTGCTGTATAAAAGTTTAGGAACAACTTTCCATTTTTTAGTGGGATGTGTGCTTGATTTGGTTAGTCTGTGACCTAATGTATATATTATAACCTCCCAGACAGGTATGTCTAAAAACATTTGCAGGCACACCCCAATTTTGCCAATTACAAATATGCCAGAGTAAATGGATTTTGGAGAGAATGCCATTCTGTGTTCCCCTTACTTATTCTCAACATGCATGAATGTACCTCAGGCTAGAGTTTCATCTGTTACGTGTATTGCAACTGAGTGACCTTTTTGAGCTACCACAGTAATGAGTCAAATGACTACATGGATTACGGTGATCAGATAACAAGCGTGAAAAATCAGGACAGGGAAGGGGGGGAATATGCACCTAAATAAGACAAGCCCCAAATATTGGGTCTGGCCCTATAAAACCAGGACATCTGGTCACCCCAACACAGATAGATATACAAGCCAAGAAAATAATCACCTCCAGACTCCACAGAGCTTGTCTACAACTGGAAATTTACAACACAACAAGGTTACAACATGACCTTGAAGACTCATGATAATAAACACGCTATTCAAAACTCAATGTAGACAGTTAACATGGTTAACCCTGTGGTTCTCTTTAGGGTTTACCGTGACCAGCTGACACGGTGATAAACAAAACAACAGTCCCTGCCTATAGGGAGTGCTATGTTGTGTTTAGCATCATGTTAGTTACTGTGACTCCTTGGGGTCATATTCTAACAAAAAGTACTCTCCTAATGTGAACAAGCCCGCAGACAGCAGAGCAGAAGCACTTGAAGAAGAATGAAAAATCAACTACAGAAACATGACTTTTAGCAGGCAATTTTAGGGCCAGGTTGTGCCTGGCCCTTGTAGCAGTGTGTGGGTAGAAAGGAGGAGGTAATGAGCCTTTCCTTCCTTCAGAACTTTTATACAGGAGCCTGGTATTATAGCAGTCCCTCTGCACAGGGAGGGCCCCCTAAAGTGCAAAGCACTCAAAAGGAGACAGGGAGGAGGAGATGTCAGAATTGCAGTATGCACATGACCCCTGCATGGTGGATAACTGAGGGAGGGTTTGGGCTTCCTGAATAATAATCTTTCTGGCTCTTGCGTTGGGGTGCTGTGACTCTGCAGCACCCCAACACATCCCATTCGTAAACTACATTAGCAGGCCACTTGTGTTTGATCTACGCTGGCTTCAAATATGTATTTTCAAGGTATACGGTGGTAAGGGTCTTTAAAATAAAAGCATTCTTCTCTTTACAATGGACTCTTCATGGCAAACATGTAACATTTATCTTCGCTGTCCCCCAGCTCAGCAAATGAGATCACCTTGTTCTAGAGTGCAACTTCCAAAACAGCAAACTTTCTATAACTTTTCATCTGCCCAGATACATTGCAAAAGAAGAAAAATATCTTTTTACAGACAGATGGCTGGAAGGATTTTCCATGAGTGCTGCTACATTTGTGCTCAGTGTTCATGGAACAGGGTTATTTCACACTGACTTGTCTACCGTTACCTGTAAGTTAATATGAGATATAACAAAGTAGAAGATAGGAGTATAGACTAGCTTATTTTAAGCAGCATGCCAAGTAATGATAATATAGGCTATATTTTCTCAGCACCAAGATACCCTAGGTGCAAAAAGAGTTGGAGGACCATCAGACAGCCATTTATGGTTTCCTGATTCTCAAGCGGCATGGCCCTGACTCCACTGACAGCTGGCTATTTCCCTTGTGACCATACAGCAGATGAGAAATGGTTCTAGTGGAGCGCTGCTCTGGTTTCTTCTCCCAACTCCCAGTACTTAAATTCCCTATGTCGGGACAGCACCAGCTATGGCACCTCCTCAACTGGCTAGCTGCAGCCAGATTAGGTCCCCTTTGCACCACTCACATGCAAAGGGGACAGAACTGGGGCTGAGAATCAAGCCCACAGAATACACTAGATCTCAACACACTTTGCAAAGATGGCTAACCATTATTTCCTTCATTTTGTGGGTCGGGTAACTGAGACACTTTGGGTATGTCTGCACAGCGAGTGGCAGCCCATGGCAGCAAGTCTCAGGGTATGTCTACACTGAAGTTAAAAACCTGCAGCTGGCTCATGACAACTCACTCAGGCTCATGGGGCTTAGGCTAAGGGACTATTTAATTGTGCTGTAGAAGTTCGGGCTCCAGCTCTAGCTCAGGTTCTATAACCCTGCTAGAGGTGGGAGGGTCCCAGGCTCAGACTGCAGCTTGAGCCCAAACATCTATGCTGCAATTAAACAACCCCTTAGCCCAAGCCCCACAAGCCTGAGTCAGCAGGCACGGGCCAGCCATGCCATGTAGACATACCCTCGGAGACTGGGTCCACAGATTCAGGTGCGCGGGGCTCATGCTACAGCGCTCAACATAGCTGTGTAGACATTGTGGCTTGGGCTGAAGCTTGGGCTCTGAAACCTACCTCCTCCCTAGGCTTCAGAGCCTGAGCTTCAGCCTGATCCACAACATCTACAAAGCTATTTTTAGTGCCTTAAGGCAGGCCATAGCCTGTTGACCCAGATTCGGAGACTCACTGCGGCAGGCTGCTGCTTGATGTGTAGATGTACCCAAAGAGAGAGAAGGCTCAAATATGCAAAAATGCCTTCTAGTTTGGGATGCCTCAGGGCAGGGTTCCAGACTTCGGACACCCCAGATGTGTAATACTAAGTATACAAAGATGGGGACCCAAAACATTTAGAAAATTTGCACTGTGAGAATACCATGCCTGTAGAGTAAGTCAGCACCAGAGTGAGAAATAGAATCCAGAGTTAGAGCTTGTTGGGAATTTTCTGTCAGATAGAAAAATGCCCTTTTTGCAAATTCAAATTTTTCAGCAGGAAAGGTTCAATTCTGACTAATTATTTTTCCTTTGGAGGCTTTTCCTTCCAGGGCTTCCAGAAAACCCCCTCGCTGCCTACAGGGATAAAAAGTAGAAGCTGGGCACAAAAAGGGCACTTGCAGCAAACATCCCTGGAGGCTGCAATATTTTTTTTTCATGAAGAGTTAAAAGCTTATGAGAAGAGCTGTTTATTTTAAAGTATGCAAAGAATGATGATATTGGTCAAGGAAGTGATTCATAATCTCTGGGCTGAAGCACATGGTATTGCTTGAAACATGAATCTCAATTATTGCTCCAGTCTCCTCCTCCTCCTCTTGCTGCTTCTGCTGCTGCTTTTTATGCCAGTTGAGTGATGTCAGTTTATTAACCTCACTTGTAAAATCTAGCCCTTGAGTGTAATGAAGGTCTCTCCTTTATCTGCATATAAAGAAGATTATATTGCTACATTAGCTAACAGACTCTTCCACTGTAAGCTCTGTTTTAGGTCCTCCTGATCCTGCACTGAGATACACACAGGCACACATCTCATTGCAGGTTTGGTGCCTTACCAGGAACCTATCTACTGATATGCTGGTGCAGCACCTAGCACAATGGGGCTCCTGATTCTGACTGGCGCCTCTTGGCATTACCAAAACAGGAATAAATCAAGCAATAGTAAATCATATTGAGGTGATATGAATGCTTAATCAATAACTCTTCTTAATAAGTTCAAGTTGTTTAACTTATTGTCAGCATCTCAGTTCTGCCCCCCCCCACATATATCATTCACCATTCTCTCAAAGTATCCTTCAGCAGAGCTAACAAAAGAGACTGGTGTTTGAATGGGGTTGGTTGGGTGGTAGGGGAGGATGTCATTGTGCTCAACGGCAAAATATGTGAAAAGCCGACTCTCGTAACATGTACAGATAAAGGCCTAAAATTTCAACCTTGTCCACCCATTTTTGGAGGTCTCCAATTTTTGGAGTACACCATGGGACACCTAGGGCTTGACGTTCCATGCATGAAGGGCAGAGGAGAGAAAGGCAGGAGAAAGGGGAGGCTGGGAGAGCAATATACCTCAGCAATACGGAGTAGGGAAGAGTATTATGTAGATGCTCAGGGCTGATGCAAGGATGTTTCGCGCCCTAGGCGAAACTTCTACCTTGCGCTCTCCCCCGTCCCCAAGCCCCCGCCCTCCACCCTGAGGCGCCCCCTCCGTGGAAGCTCCCCCCCTCCACTCTGAGGTGCCCCCCCTGCGGCAGCTCCCCACCCTGCACCCTCCGCCCTGAGGCACACACCCCCCAGCTCACCCCCGCCCCACCTCCTCCCCGAGCACGCCGTGGCTGGTTCACTTCTCTCGCCTCCCAGGCTTGCGGTGCCAATCAGCTTAAGAGCCGCAAGCCTGGAAGGCGGGAGAAGTGAAGCGGCCACGGCATGCTCGGGGAGGAGGTGGGGCGGGGGTGAGCTGGGTGGGAGTTCCCTGCGCCGCCTCCCCTTACTTGCTGCAGACAGCCCTCCCCATGCCCCCCCTGCCCCAGCTCCCTCCGCCTAAATGCCGGCAGCGACTGGGGCAGCCGAAGATCTGGCCGCCACAGTCACTGCTGAAGAAAATGCGCCCCGCAAATCCTAGTGCCCTAGGCGACTGCCTAGGTCGCCTAAATGGTTGCACCGGCCCTGCAGATGCTCCAAAGGAATTAAAGAAAGAGAGCCTGGAAATGGTAGGAATGAGATAGATGCCATGAGGCCACCACAGTCACAACTGGGTCAGTGGGTGACTAAGAGATGGAGGAGAAGACTCCATGGGCTAGAGTCACAAGGGGGACTTAGGTGCCTAAAGGAGCAGTTAGGCACCAGAGGCATTCACAAACCCACCTAACCCTGCCACCTAACCCTGTAAGTACCCAATTTGCCAGTGGTAAAGACACCTAAATTTCATCCAGTGGGCATCTACAAAGCCATCTAAGTACTTACGGCACAGAGCAGCTTCGCAGCTAAATCATGCCTAAACTCCAACAGGATTCTCAAACTAGATGTTCCCCTGCTATGTCCCCTGTGAAGTCTGATCCGGCAGGCGTGTTCTGAGCTCACCTAACCCATACTACCAGAGAAGAAGGTGACGGTAGTCATCCTTCATACCAAATAGCCCCATGGTTAGAGCATTCATATGGGATGTGAGAAACCCACATTCAAATCCCCACTCTGCCCAAGTAGGAGCAGGGATTGGGGGGGTGGGGAGGAGTGCAGGTCCATTTCATGGGACAAGACTGATATAACTTAGGTGCCTAGCTCCAGATGAGGGATCATAGCTGTGAATCCCAACCAGAGATAAGTGTTTCCCTCCAGCCTGGAGTTAGGTGTCTAACTGCTTGAGGAGCAGAGCTTTGGCCACACCGTTCTACTCAGCATTTCCTACTGGCTAAATTAGGAGGTACCCTGCTCAGTGTGCTGGCTTCAGTGAATCTCTTGTTTAGGTGCTTAACTCTCCCCAGACCTGCTATACAGTGCCTGGTGCCTACCAAGGGGCTGCAAATTCCATTAGGAAGCAGGGCCCCTAAAAGTAAAGGGCTGCAATGCTCGGTGTTGTGACACCAAAGTCCCCCTTGTGACTATCGCCCCACGTGAGAGGGCAAGAGCAAAGATGGAGTCTGGAGAAGAGGTTGTTTTAGTGGAAATAGGTGACAGCAGTGGGAAATGTTGAGAAGGCAAGAGGAACTGGAGGTGAAGAAGGTAGGACAGAGAGGAATCATGGCTTCTCCTAACCACTAATAAATATTACTTCAATAAGTAATTAATTAATTCAATTGAATCCTTGAAGAAATGGGTGTTTTCCATAGAAACGGATGTATTTTCCGTGCATCAGAGTGCGACGATGAATCTGGCTTCACGCCGGACTAGTCTGTGGCTTTGTAACCTGCTGTGGCAAGATTCTTTCCCTGCTCCTGCCTTGCTCCAGGGGTGGTTATAATCTGCTGTCTGTACCTATGGCCACTACACTGGTGAGGGTAGAGCCCATACTTCACCCACCCACTTACTTGGGTGGGGAGGAGGGAAACCCTAGCAGTGGACATTGTACACCCTCTTGTTCCTCTTCACCTGGACTCAAAATATGGGAAGGCCACATGGCAGATAAAGTCTTACTTATACCCCTGCATAATCATGTAGCCTGGCCTATATTCTGGCCCTTAAGGATTTAGGATGACATTTGGTCATGGTTTCTTTGGAAGGAATGCTCTGATTATTCACTCACTCACACCCCTAACTCCCACAATCACCTGAAGATTACTCATTGCCTTGACCAAAGAGCCTCCCTCCCCCAAAACAACACCCCGCAAGACCTAACCCACATTTATAAATGACTGTACATACTTTACCGCATTCTCTGCCGAGCAAATCTTTCATTTTGTCGGCTAATTTCTTTTTAATGTACTGGCTGCTATTATTGCTTGATAGTGATAAAAGACCTGAAGCAATTCAGAGAATTCAAGAGGAAAAAAAATCTTTGTTGGATGGGGGAGCATATTGAATGCATACAGAAGGTGTTAATTAAAAATCCCTACAGCTGACATTATAGCTCTCAAATCATGAATACTTTGAGTCCTGAATGTCTCAGTTATCATCATAGAATATATCTGCCATGGCACACATTTCTTTCCCTTCAGGCATAAGTATAAAATTAAAAATAGGCATTTGGAACTAGAATGCTTTGATCTAATTGAATTCGTTGCCGGATCAAATCCTAATGTACCCACAATTTGCTGATCTCATCCCTCCCTTCTGGCAAATGATACTAATGGACACTTTAACCTACTAAGAGATTAGCTATAAAGTAAGCTGCTTGTTCAGTGTGTAACATATCGTCATACTAGTCCCAGCAAAAAGTCAAATCTGCATGTATTGTAAATGACACAAAAAGAATCAACACCATTAAATTTGGAAGGTATTTTGGCCTCATGTTTTTCTTTTGCTGGTTGGTGCACACTGCATTGTCTAAAATTGCAAATCAATTAGTTTGGAAACGATTTCTTTTTAATCCCTCTCCTCTGTGGATCCAATTTCTCTTCTGTTCGGAGAATTCTTTTGTCATGAGAATAGTTTGCAGTGGAGAAATGCTGAATATTAAGTCTGCAATGTAATAAAGAGCAACACATATCTGGGTTACATTGAAACAAAAATATACATGTTTTTCAAAACAGGAAATTTGTAAAAGAGGATGGATCTAGACTGTTCCAAAGAGGATGGATCTAGACTGTTCTCAGTGATAGCAGATGACAGAACAAGGAGTAATGGTCTCAAGTTGCAGTGGGGGAGGTTTAGGTTGGATATTAGGAAAAACTTTTTCACTAGGAGGGTGGTGAAGCACTGGAATGGGTTACCTAGGGAGGTGGTGGAATCTCCTTCCTTAGAGGTTTTTAAGGTTAGGCTTGACAAATCCCTGGCTGGTATGATTTAGTTGGGGACTGGTCCTGCTTTGAGCAGGGGTTTGGACTAGATGACCTCCTGAGGTCCCTTCCAACCCTGTTATTCTATGATTCTATGATTTTTTAAAGCAAAAATTGTATTTGTGTTTTTTCACCTCAAAGATTTTTACTAGGAAACAGTGAATTCTGCAAATGAAAATAGGCACCAGTCATCAGTGGAAGAAACATATGGATTCTGAAATAGCAAAGCAAAGGAACATTAAAAGTTTGGCATAGAAAATATGGGTGAGTAATTTAAGCCCACTCAGGAACAAGTGTGATTTGTTCATAAAACTGTTATGAAAAAAATTGCTACAATTGTTCCTCTGGTAAATAAAAATTACCATAGCAATGCCATCTTCAAATAAGACATGCATATATTTTAGCTGAGAAAAGTTTCTCTACAATGTTTTTCTCTTACAGTTCACTTCTCTACAATACTATTCTCTTTTTAAAATAAATTGTATATACAATCCTATGAGTTTTCTGGTATTCATTCTACACATTGCTCTTTGGACTATCCCTTAGCCTCGACCTGAACGGACTGCCTAGAGCAGGGGTGGCCAACCTGTGGCTCCAGAGCCACATGCAGCTCTTCAGAAATTAATATGCTGCTCCTTGCATAGGGGGCTGGAGCTACAGGCGCCAACTTTCCAATGTGCCAGGAAGTGCTCACTGCTCAACCCCTGGCTCTGCTCCAGGCCCTGACCCCACTCCACCCCTTCCTGCGCCCTTCCCTGAGCCTGCCATGCCCTCGCTCCTCCCTCTCTCCCCAGAACCTTCTGTCCACCACAAAACAGCTGATTGGGAGGTGTGGGGAGGGAGGGGGAGGCGCTGACCGGCGGGGCTGCCGGTGGGTAGGAGGCACTGGGAGCAGGGGGTGGGGAGCTGATGGGGGGCTGCTGACATATTACTGTGGCTCTTTGGCAATGTAGACCGGTAAATTCTGGCTCCTTCTCAGGCTCAGGTTGGCCACCCCTGGCCTAGAGGGTGAGAATATAGCTCAGTCTTCATAGTTAATAATCCCTAGTCATCTTCACTGACACAGTTAAACTGGGCCAGTTCTGACGGTGATTTTTGTGATGTGGACAATTAGTAAACAGTTATCCAACAGTCATAAAGCCATCCAATACTCACTTGTGGGCTGGATTCTAAATGGTGTTTTAGAAGCGAATGGCTTTATAGCCAATTATAAATACTGAATATATGTGCTTGTACATTCCATTTTTTTAAGAGAGAGAAGGTAGATATTCCAGATATTTACATAGTGAAGGGGAGCTGCTCATTGTTTGTGTTTAAATACAAAGTACTAAACTGTTGAATTTAACCACAAGTCCTGAGTATGGGATGGTTTGGACTCAGACTGTCCAAGAAGGCAACAGGAGATTGAACCTCAGTGGTTTTCAATATTTATTGACTGGGAACACATCTTAAATTTCTTTAAAATTCTAAGTCAGACCTTTCCAAATTAAAAAGTCTCTAATCTTCATCAGATTCACTTGCTGCGGGGTTGATGGAAAAGGAACTGAACATCATGGTTGAAAAGTGCATCTCAGACAAGCACATAGTGGCAAAGAACAATACTAACATGGTTTGTGCTCAGTTCTGGGGAAACTTTCTCTATAAGCAACAAGAACTTGTCCATTAAATTTGTTCATTCAACTTTGGACCTAGTTCTTCTTGGGGATGCACTGGTTTTATACCTATGTAAATCCACTGAACTCAACAGATTTCTCCAGCATAAAACTGGTGGATGTAACCAAGTGGAGAATCAAAGACCGTGTATCTTTAGTATATGGTCCATATTTATCTTGACTAGCTCTTCTTGCATCTTTATCACCCAAGCAGATGCATATGTCAATGGGTTTCTCACCCCCTCAAATCCTATTACCTGGAGTGAGGGAAAAGAGCTTCCAAAGGGCTCTTCAAGAGTATAGAGGTGACCAGTAATTACTGCTACTGACAGGTCTGAAATCTGACTCCACTTCAGCAGCTAATGGGAACATATTTAGTGTACCTGCATCCATATGTTGTCTCCACAAGGTTATTTCAACCTGAAACCTTCTATCTATTCTTTGCTTAGTTGTTTCAGATGGCCAAAAATATCAGCAAGGTTAACCTACTTAGCACAGCAAAAATCTGTGAGAAAAAATCAACATTGATTCCTTCAACTTGAAGATTATCTCAAGTTCATCTCTTACTTCATAACCTCTACAAGGATCTTTTCTCAATAAAGACATCCTGCTTCTATTAGATAATAGTAAGCTCTGATACCCTGCCCCATTTCTCCACATAGTAAGACAAAAGTAGGGTAAAGTATGTGTGCTGATGCAGTTTACCAATTTCCCATTTTGATCAATCTTTTTTTCCCCAGTTCTTTGGACACTGTTTTGACCATACGAGATTCTCTGTATCAATGCCCTGAGTTACCAAAATGAGCACTGAAACAAACACAAATCTGATTGCAAATGCTCCATCTGTACAAATAGCAATATATTACTGCTCTAAAGAAGAAACTGTTGCTTTTACACAGTGGCATTTCTCACAGAACTGGTTTGCTCTGGTTATTCACTTCAGCAGCTCTTTCAATAAAAGAAGGAAATTCTTATCCACAAATCTTACAATCAGCTGAGTGTGGTCACTTATATCCAGTATATCCAGTAACTCGATCAACTGAATTTCAAATCTTCTGTCTAATATTGCTTCCCTGCTACTACCCAGACTTCTACATCATAGACTCAGAGAAATGTAGGGTTGGAAGGAATCTAGAGAAGTCATCAAGTCCAGCCCCCTGAACAGAGGCAAGACCAAGTAAACCTAGACCATCCCTGGCAGGTGTTTTTAAAAACCTTGCATGATGGGGATTCCACAGCTTCCCAGGAAGCCTATTCAAAGCTTGACTACCCATACAGTGTTGAACATCAGTTTGGACTGTTGCAGTTGTGAATGGAGCAAGTATTTGAAGTTTTTCACATCTTTCCCCGCCACAAAGAATTTTGTTATGAAATAACATTGCATTTTGCTTGGGAAAATTTTGAAGAGTGGTTTCAGGTCAAGATGGCAGCTGTTAGAGTATGGTGTGAGTTACATTCTTGTCTTATGGCAACCTTACATTTGTTCTTCGTTTTGTTTTTTTCCATACACACAAAGCAAACATACTTTGAATCTGAGTGACTTTCCTTTCAGATTTTTGACAACAACAAAACCAGTAAGAACAAGTGTGACTTTTCCCATGAGAGAGCATTTGGATTTAAATAGTTTTCCAAAACCATGGGCCCCTAGGCAGGTGTGTAGTAGGCAGATGCCTTAGAAAAACAAAGGGGCAGCACTCAGAAAATACAATCATGATATCATCATGGCTGTATATAAGACAAAACTGAAGCCCACTTTAGTCTTCCCTGTACCAGTTTTTTACTCCTTCTCCTTGTTTCTCACATCTACTATCCACCCAACTCCTCCCCATCAATCTTCCTCTGATATCCTCTCGTCCTCTCTTCTCAGTCTCCCACACTCTTCCTCAGAGACTTCAACTTCCACGTTAATGACCCTTCCAACCCCTTACTGCAGGCTTCTTCACCCTGACCTCTTCATTCAACCTGCAGCCCTGGTCCAACTCTCCCATTCACCAGAAGGGCTGTTCATTTGACTTGGTCTTCACCAAGCACTGCTCTCTCTCTCTCTCTCTCTCAATCTGATTTCTGTTGGTGAGGTTGCCCTCTCCGACTATCACCTTGTCACTTTCAACATTGCCTATCACCCCTCACCCTACCCTCCTCAACCCCCCCCACCCTGTCACTCGGCCTTTCTGCAACTTCCAATCTATTGGCATTGATGACTTCTCCTCCGCTCTCAGGTCCTGGATTTCCCCCAACGCATTTACTTTCATTCCTTGTGATTGAAAACTTGCGTTTTATGGGATTAACAAACACGAGACTGTTTATAGAGGGGTCATCCAAGGATCAGTTCTTGGTCCAATGCTATTTAATATATTTTTAATCAACAATTTAGATAATGCTATAAAATCATTATTGGTAAAATCTGCAGATCAGACAAAGATTGGTGAGGTAGTAAATAATGAGGACAGAGTGATCGGAACCACTTGGTTAAATGGTCACAATTCAACAAAATGTGCTTTAATACAGCCAATGCAAGATAATACATCTGGGCACAAGAAGGCAAGTTATATGTACAGGATGGCAAATTGTGTCTTGGAAAGCAGTTCTCAGAGAAGGACCTAGGCGTTATCATAGGCAATTGCCTCCACATGAGATCTGTGGCAAAAAAGGCTCATGTGATCCTTGGATTTATAAAAAGGGGAAAATCAAGTAGAAGGAGGAAGTGATCTTGCCTCTGTACACTGCACTGGTAAGACCATTACTGGAAACTGTGTCCACTTCTGGTGTCCACACTTCAAGGAGGATGTAGAAATACTAGAGAGAGTTCAAAGAAAGGCCACAAAAATGGAGAACCAGCCGTATAATGTGAGGCTTAAGGAGCTCGACTTATTCATTTTACTGAAGAGAAGACTGAAAGATTATTTGACCATTGTGTATAGGTACTTACACATGGAAAATATATCAGATAGTGGTGCCTTTTCAGTCTTGCTGACAGAGGCATAACAAGATCCAATGACTGAAAGTTTAAGTTAGATAAATTTGATGAAAAAAAAATCCTATCTGTGAGAGTAATTAAACATTAGAACATCTTACCAGCGGAAATGCAGAATTCACTATCACTTGGAGTCTTTAAAATGAGATTAGCTATCTTTTTAG